>NC_053039.3:517677420-517986349 GCF_002575655.3 Aegilops tauschii subsp. strangulata
CATTTTTCTGATTCCAATCAGAATTACACCTGTAACAAGTATCAAATATCATTAAACCAAGCCAGTTCATGAAGTCTTTCATGTGTTAATTATGTACTACTTGTGCACTAATCTATAAATGCAACTATTCCACCATCCATATTTATGCATGTCAATTTCTTTGGCTCAATTATGTATGTGCACATGCGCCTTATTTCTAGCAAATAGATAGTTGCCATGTTACACATGTGTACTTTCAAAACATTGTAATTAAGGCAATGTACCATAATAGATTAGCTGAGTTCTTCTATGTGTACTAATTCAGTAATTCACAGGAGGATGACGACGACGTGGACTACGGCATGGACAGCAGGCACAACAAGAGCCGCTACACCCTGAGGCATCTGATTGCTGGCAAGATCAAGTACCGTTTCTTTGGCAAGATTGGGTGCCCTTTCTGTTGCAAGGTGATCGGTGGCGGCATAGATGGCATGATCCAGCATGCCTTCAGCACTGGCAATGGACATGGTAAGAACCATAAGGCCAGTACTCTGGCTAAACATGCGGCCTACGCACGCTTCCTCGAGATTGTGAAAGTCAATGAGCCCTACAACCTCCATTGAAGAAGGGAGAGAAGTGATGTGCTGCTAGAGTGCTGCTGCTGCCCCAGGACCGCCGTGTCCTCTTATGTTATCTATGTTTCTTTGTTGTTCGACTCTAAAACTGATGTCCTATGGTGTGTCTGAACCTATGCCGTTTATCTTAAGAGTTTGCTGCTACTCTGGTTTAGTGTTCCAAGTTGTTAATACTATTTTGGTGATGCATGTTAAGCCTTGTACAATGCTAGATGCTTAGGGTGGTGCTTAGAAAAATAAATAGGATTTTTCTGAAGCACCGGTGCCTATTTCTACAGGAGAGACGCCTAGTTATGCGTCTACCCTGTACAAATAAGCACCTGTGCTTAAGAAAAGCCTGGTTTATGATTATGGTAGTTGTAGCTTGGCATGATTATGTTTAGTTTATAACTCAGCATGATTATAGCTTCACAAAATTAAAGCATGCAAATGATTGCCGATTCCACCTATTGCCAAATCAAGCTTTGTACTGATGATGCATTAGATATTGCTATAAGTAGAGGATGCTCATGATTGCCAAAAGTACCTATTTCCACTTTCTGATAAGAACTAAACATGTATGAAATGATGCTAAAAGTAGAGCATAGCATGAGCATTTATCAATTGATGATCAATTGATGCTACCTATTTGTGTTTGAATGGGCTCAATAAAGCTGGTGCTGGTTTATGCTCTCTGCGTGACCGTGATGGTAACGAAGACACTTGGTTGGCTATGGTCTTGCTGTCAAATTTAAGTTTCAGTTCTTTAAGACTCTTTGTTTTTGCTGCTTCCTCGGGATCGACTAGCTTTCTCGGGCGTCCACATGCTCTCTTCCTTTTTGGGGAGTTGGGTGCACCACTTTAGGGGGAGTTGGGTGCACCGGTATCCTTCTGGGAGTTGGATGTGTCGGGTTCGTTGGAACCATCAGGATTGTTGACTAATTGTACGTCGTCTTCTGAACCATCAGGTAGAACTGCTTGCTGGGCATCGTACACCTCCTTCTGTATAAGAGAGAGTGCTGCGTTCGTTCTAATCATGAGACTTATGAAATAAATGATATATTCTTGATGTAGCACTAACCGTTATGGGGAACTTATATGATTCGAGACGAAGCGCGTTGCAATTTGAATGCAGTAAGGCTGTACATATTTTCCACCTGAAAATATCTATCCTTGCCTATATTTGATAACCGACACTTACGTCAGCATAGCTTTCAAGCTAAACAAAGTACAAATGTAAATTAGGCATTCAATTACCTGGTTCAAAATATCGGTCATTTCATCCCCGTTCCATGACAACATGTACTGCAGTGTCCAAACCGCACAGGAAGTCCTACGATGTTTAGTTAAAGATCAGTAATCTTATTCGTGTAGGCAAATAATAATTTATGAGGCCATGCGTACCCATCGGTCTGTTGTGGTATGTTCTCATAGCGTTTTTTGGTCCATTCGGCAAAATTGATGTTCTTAGCTGGTGATATCAACCCATTCTTGACAGCTTCGTCGATGCAGAACTGAATCGAGTCCACCTAGGGTACGACGAGTTATACATAGGGTTACGGTACTTTGGGAGCTCATGTGCCATGCGGATCAAAAGAGGCAGCAAGAGAACACTTACAAGAGAATCTTCCTTGGTCTTCTCGCAATGATAATTCATGGAGTTCAGAGTCTGAATTTCTTTTTTGTCAAAATTAAACATCATTAGCATCCAATGGTTTTGGTGTACATTCAGTGGGACATGCACCTGCAGTAAAATTTGGGTTGGGTTGAGAACCGAAATTTGTCGTGTACAGTGTGTACATAAACTATGAAAGTGAGGAAAACATGTACCTTTCGGCGCCCTACAAATTTTTCTACTACACGAGCTAACCATGAGGCTGCACGTCCAACAGGAACCACCCCTTCATTTGTAACAGCTTTTCGGTTTCTTGAGGGGATATGATTGAGGTAGTATCATTCTCAATTTGGCTAATGCGAGCATATGCCATAATAACCTGCCAAATTTTCAATCATACAATAATAAGAAAGTTGTTGCAGTAATGATGTAGACTAGAGTATAATGGGCTTACATCACCATAAATGTATTTGTCGTCCAAATTTCGCTTCAGTTTTTCTGCTGTGAGGGTAATGTCTCCGATTCTAGCTATTTCAACAGGGTCGTATGTTCCGCGGATGTAAACGGCTGTCTCTATGTCCTCATCCGTGAACTTGTAATCATTACCAAAGACAGGCTTCATCGGAGTTAATTGTGGTTTCTCATTGTTTTCCGTCACATGTCTTGCACTTGGTGTAGTCGAAGTCCCTGCCGTGAATTGGCTAGCCCTAGGAGTTCCTGTCAGGGATGAATTGCACACATTGAGTTGATCCTACAAAGAACAAAGGTAGTTCATCATTAGTTTGTTACTTTTAGATATTAACGTGTTGGGCCATAAAGATCACCTGCACGCCTCCTTTCTGTGACACTGATTGTCGGTTGCTTGTAAATTCGTATTTTAATTCCTGTAACAATGCAAACAATAATGAACATGAAGGAACATATTCATACAAAATACAAAATGCACAGTATGACATACATGTAGTTCCCTCCTTAAGTCTTTAATTTCATCCTCGGCCTTCGAGAATCTAGGATTAGTGCCAGTTTTAGTCTTCATGTCGATCAAGTCTTCACCTAGCGTCTAGTATTTGACATCAAATTTGTGCTCAATTTCCATTAACTTCCTGCCTACCTTCTTTCCATGATCAGCTAAGCATGCATTCATGGCTTCAACTACCATGTCAATCTGTGTAAACAAAATAAAACCCCGTTGATAACAATAGCTAAATGAATGAGGTTCCATGACACCTATTTGTGATATTGCAAAAACAAATAGTCTTTGGAGTACATACTTGCTGGCTACTAAATTGCTGTCCTTGTGATGGTGCTCGATACGAATCATGTTGATGCACATGTTCATCATTTTTTCTTGGAAAATTATTAGAATTCTCAGACGGTCGTTGAGGACCACAAATTTCCATGACAGCCTTTTTTTATAAAATATAATGAACCATTAGTACCAAATAAAAAATCGGATATAGAAAGTTCAATTGTAGATAGGTACCAGCCCGTTATGAAGACCTCCTTTGTCGTAGGCATCGCTTCTTAAAGTAGCCGTCATTTCGTCCCATCGTGCGATCAATGGAGGGGGTCTAGAAGCATACATCAATCGGCCACTACGCACGTGCTCCCAGTACCAATACTACACAATAAATTAGTTCATCACCATACAGATATGCAACAGAACAATAATTAAAGGACATTAAGTAGTGATCTAGCACTAACCTGGAGCAGAATTAGATTTCCTTGTAGATTTACGTGATCTCGATTTCTAAACTTGTGAACGGACTTGAAGAAGTGATTAAGTGTGAAACATCCCCAGTTAAATTTCCGAAGGTTTTGAAGATCTGTAACAAGGTTGAGAAATTTCGAGTCCACATAATGTTGTGCTGTTGGTGCTAGAACAGTACCAATTGCGTACAGAATGAACCGTCTCAGGAAATCACCGTCTGGGGCTTTGGAAGCTCGGATCGCCGTTTCAAGGTCAGAAATCAAAATTTTCCCATTGTTTGCATAGGCGGTAAACAATTCTGTGTCGGTTTGCATTTCCAGATGTGGCTCTATATCCTCCCCTTCTATTGGAATGCCAAATATACACTGCATGTCCTCTTTTGTTATAGGAATTGGCGTTTTTCCGATGGTAATGGATTGGGTGTCCATATCTATGCTCTTGGCTAGTCTAACCAACATTATGCGCCGTAGAGTCACTTCATGCATCTGGGTTAGACCGCCAAGACTGGTTTCTGATATGATGTACTTTTTGTGGTCTGGTGACAACAGTTTCATGGTTTTTCCGAACCTTGTCTGTGAGCATACTAACTTCATATGACCATGCTTTTCGCCGAGTTCCTGTTACATGCCATTAAATTATACTGAGTACACATGAATTATGTGTACGAAACGATTGTACACAAACAGTCAATTACTTACCGCATCGGTAATTTCGGAGATGGGCTTTTCTCCATTATGAAGGTTTGTATCTGAAACTGACATTGCTGGCTCATATGCAATGATAAAATCCGGCTCAATTAATCTGAACAAAATTGGAAAATGTATAACAAAATTAGCAGCGAATTAATTTTAACAAAATTAACTGGGTCATTTAACATATGATCCACTTATGGGTTTAAGCACAAAACCTATTTGGGTGCAAAACCTATGAGGGTTCAACTACTAAAGGAGCGGCCGACAACGATTATAAAGAGTTACGATCAGGTAATACCTTCTCTCGGAGACGGTGCCGCCGAGTAGATGGCGGCGGTTAGTGCGTCGCAAACTATAAGTGCCGGTATAGCGCGGTCGACGGCGCAAAGGAAAAACGGCGCCTTCACGCGAGGAGGAGGCGGCGAGAAGAACACTGACGTCCGAGCCCTCAGATCACGTTGGCGGTGGGCGGCGAGTGGTGGCCGCCGACTCCTGTATTCCGTGGGCGACCGGCGTCTCCGATCTGATCTTGCAGCGGTCGTGGGAGGTGCGGACGGCCCGGGTGGTTAGAATGCAGAGCTGTAATCATGGGATTTAGGGAGGGGTGGGCCGCGTGAGCTATGTGAGATTTGGATAAATGATATAAAAAAAATAAGAAAATCATGTCAACTCGTTTAGGGGTTTAGGGTTATTAGGGTTTAGGGGTTTAGGGTTTAGTGGGGGGGGGGGTTCAGGGTTCAGGGTTTAGTGGGGGGGGGGTAGGGTTATCAGGGTTTAGGGTTTAGTGTTGACATGCAAGCCCGGAAATGCGTGTGTCAGAGATCGTACTTGCATGTACATGTACTAAGGATCCCAAACTTTCTTAATGGCATCCCATGACCACTTAGAGAATGCATGCATAATGGTTTCCTTGTGGGGCAAAATTTTGAATGTTTTTACGGTTTAGTGGGGGGGGGGTTAGGGTTATCAGGGTTTAGGGTTTAAGGGTTTTAGGGTCGACGGAACTATGTTTGTCTTACAGTGGACGTAGCACACACACCGGACATTGGTGGAGCGTTGGTCTACAATGGATTCCCTCCGGTAGCATCGATCCGGTCCGTTGACTGGCTCGACCGACAAACTTCGTCCCACATAGAGCATGCATCCATCCACTGGACCGGATCGATGTTGGGTTGGTTTCATACAGGTGAGGAACCCAGCTAGTGCTTTCGGGGTGTTGACATGCTAGGCCGGAAATGCGCGTGTCAGAGATCGTACTTGCGTGTATAATCCCAAACTTTCTTCATGGCATCCCATGACCCCATAGAGAATGCATGCATAATGGTTTCCATGTGGGGCAAAATTTTGAATGTTTTTACGGTTTAGTGGGGGGGGGGTTAGGGTTATCAGTGTTTATGATTTTAGGGTTGACGGAACTATGTTTGTCTTACAGTGGACCTATCACACACACCGGACATAGGTCGAGCGTTGGTCTACAATGGAATCCTTCCGGTAGCATCGATCTGGTCCGTCGACTGGCTCGACCGACATACTTCGTGCCACATAGAGCATGCATCCATCCATTGAACCGGATCGATGTTGGGTTGGTTTACATGTACATGTACAGGGACCGGAAATGCGCGTGTCAGAGATCGTACTTGCGTGTACATGTACTAATGATCCCAAACTTTCTTCATGGCATCCCATGACCCCATACAGAATTCATGCATAATGGTTTCCATGTGGGGCAAAATTTTGAATGTTTTTACGGTTTTGTGTGTGTGTGTGTGTGGGGGGGGGGGGGTTAGGGTTATCAGGGTTTAGGGTTTAGGGTTGGTTTACAATGGATTCCATCCGGTACCATCAATCCGGTCCATCCACTGGCTTGGCCGACAACCTTCGTGCCACATTGTTCACATTGTCCAATTAACACTTTGTATAGATTTTTTGGGTAAAAAAGAACGAAATAATGCAACTAATCTGAACGTAACGTTTGGCATGTATCAAACCAAGTAGCCACTATTCCTAAAAAAAAACCAGTTAGCCACTAATTGCGCCAAACATATCACGTAATTACCAACAAAAATGGGTTGACAATTATTTCTGGAAATTCTTGGAAGGAATTTATTGCTCTTCCTTTTTTAGAGAACAATAAGTTACAAATTTTATTTTGGAAACAAGAAATCAGTTTTCAATTTTATTTGTCCTTTCCAATATATTTCAAATGAGCTTTGCCTTTCTCTGGTCATACAAGGCATTAAGCACACATGACATTGCTTATACAGAAGCTGACTGAAATAATTTGTTAACAACTACTAACGACTGATGATCAACAAGTAAACAAATCCCACAACAATTATTGAAAAATAAAATCCCGCGGCCATCAGCTTTGCGTGCTTCTTCAGATCGATCAACTGCCTTAAGTTCTTGTTGATCTTCTTCAATTCCACCTTGAGTTCCGCATCCGCCACCATCGGAGGAACATTGGCATAGCCCTTATTATCCACCGCCGATGGCAGATCTACCTCTAGGGTTGCCCCGTGCCTCAAATCAATTAAGCCATCCGTTTGAAGCCTCTCAACGTATTCATCCAGCCACTCAAAATGCTTGCATGTTTTCAGCTTCTGAAAAAGGGAAGGGAAACCCTAAATACCAATTCCGAGGAAATATAAATAAATCTAGGGTCAGAATTCATAGCAAAAAGACACAACAGAACATAGATTTAACCTTCCCCGCTTCTGGTTTGCTCTCGCATTTCACAAATTCCCGCCCATGGTTTCCATTCTTCTCCGATATGGTTGTCAAACGCTTCAGTGGCGCGATGCGTGGGCAGTCGGGGCATCTGGTCATCGGTAGTGAACTATACCGCGGCCATGATGACGGAGAGGCCGAACTGGACATGGACATCTCTCGTCTCTCACCGTCCGCCGGCGATGGCAGGCTTCATCGCCGGAGAAGAATAACAATTTGGTGGGGCAAGGGAAAGGGAGGCAATGGTGGGCCGCGGGTTGGCACGGGCACGGCGATGGCTCGGGCTTCTGTGATATGTGGTTGGACCCGCGGTCAGTGCACATGTTTTGGAAGCCCCCAAAAGATCGTGCTCGTTAAAAAAAACTTGCATCGAAGCGCATTACTTCAAAATAACTAATTAACCCTACAATCACGGATATATACCTTCCCATTCTACCGCATATCAACCCTATCCTAACCACCCCCATCTACCTTGTTTCTCCTCACATAGCCATCGCCGGGATCGCGCCATCGCTTCTCAAGCGACCACGCCGACGCCGGATTAAAAAGGTCTCCTCCACGGCTCCTCCCATCTTCGATTGCAGTGCTGATTATTTTTTCCATTGATTCGACCAAGAAGTCATTTCCGAAGAGATTAGAAAATACAGCCTTTGCCATAGTTGAGTAGTTCTGGTGTAATTGGAGTACAGGATGTCATGCAAGAGCTTTTTGATTGATAGTTTGTAGTAGTTGTTCGTACGAACTGGTTATGAATATATTTTCTCGGTGGTATTGTTAGGAATAAGTTGGATGAGGTTGTGGATACAGTTTTCATACTATGGGTATATGTGTTGTTGTAGGGACCATGGTCTCAGAGGCGCATAACAACCGTGCGGAGTACGCCAAGTCTTTGCATGAAGCGCGCCGGGAGATCGACTTGAAGGTGCAAAAGGATCGCGCTGAGGTAGATAAGAAACTCAAAAAAGAACGTTCATACGTGGACAGGATGATAAAGGAGGAGCGTGAGGAGTTTTCCCGTAAGATGGCGAAGATGCATCTTGAGATTGAAGAAAAGTATAAGCGGGACTGTGAGGACATGGAAAAAAAGTTTTTCCTTGGCTACAAGGAAATGCATCAAACGTTGCAGAAGGACCGGAAGCTTGTGACAGTATTATACAGACAGAGCGAGTCAGGATGGATGCCTATGTGTTGCAGGCACGTTCGGATATGGACAGCAAGCTGCTACAGGAGCGGTGGGACATGCATTATAAGGCCATGCTGGAGAAGGTCCGTTTGGAAGGACATATGTTAGAAGCCGTGCGATCTCACGGCCACCCCGACAACATGTCTTCAATTTTTCTCCCCCTGTAAGTATCTCGCACCGATTCTATATATTAAGGACCTACGTATTCTATGATACAAACATCTTCAATTTGTGGCAACCTTATGTCGGCGATTGTATGTAGGCTAAGCATCATGAGAAAACAAGGTTTTAATCGCCTCGCTCGCATGCATGCACGTCCGCCACCCGCGCATGCAAACCCACGTCGCCGCCCTTCCCATGCATGCAGGCCTCAAGGCGCAGACAACGAGATGGCCCAACGGTCCATCCAGCGACCCAGCGGGTGAGGCTGGCGTGGGACGGCCCACCCGAATTAGGCCCAAGCGAGCTTCGCGCCGGGCACATTCCAGGGGTGCAGGGAGTTTAGTCCCACCTCGCCGAGCGAGGGGAGCTAGCACCGGTTTATATAGCGGGCTGAGCTTTCCTTCTCAAGTTCCTTTCTAAAGCGGGCAGCACATTGCCTAACCGTCTCCGTCCCTGCCCTGTGGGGCCTACTTGCTACCTGTTTTCACGATCTGGCGGGCCTCTGCATCCTGGCCCAATAAATGATTGGGTTACTAGTCGTATGCAGGCCGTTGAATTGTGAAAGCGGGCAAGTAGGCGGGCTTTTTTTGTCTATTTCATTTTTTTCATTTGTCACCATTATTTCCATTGCAGCCTGTCCATCATGCTGCATTTTGGCAAGAACAAGCTAGAGTTGTACACACATTTTGGCAAGAACAAGCTAGAGTTGTACACACCCTGATTTAATGCTCAAAACGTCGGTCTATACCTCAAGGGGACATTCTAAAATAATTGTTTTCAAAAATTTCTTTCATAGACATGTTGCACACAGGATCTCTTCCACAAACAAAACTAGGTTTCCAAGTTTTTGTATTTTTTTGAATTTATAATGCCCTCTAGACTGACTGCTGAAAACATCGGTCTATGCCTCACGGGGGCATTGTAAAATAATTTTTTTCAAAACTTTCTTTCATAGACATGTTTGGCACATGTGTGTCACCATGTACAAGAAAATTTGGGTGATTTGGAGGCGGTGGAAAAATTCACCTTTTTTCAAAAACTGGCTTAAGTAGACCAAATGGTCCCTCCGGAATGCGGGCATTTTTTCGACCACCTCCAAATCACCTCAATTTTGGCACACATGATCTCTTGCACAAACAATGCTAGGTTTCCAAGTTTTTGTATTTTTTGATTTTTTTTGAATTTATAATGCCCTCTAGACTGACTGCTGAAAACATCGGTCTATGCCTCAAGGGGGCATTGTAACATAATTTTTTTCAAAACTTTCTTTCATAGACATGTTTGGCACATGTGTGTCACCATGTACAAGAAAATTTGGGTGATTTGGAGGTGGTGGAAAAATTCACCTTTTTTCAAAAACTGGCTTAAGTTAGACCAAATGGTCCCTCCGGAATGCGGGCATTTTTTCGACCACCTCCAAATCACCTCAATTTTGGCACACATGATCTCTAGCACAAACAATGCTAGGTTTCCAAGGTTTTGTATTTTTTTGAATTTTTTATGCCCTGGGCAATGTCAGTTCGAAACACTCTAGAGATACTTCCTCAACCAATGATGCGACCCAAGGACCTTCATGCAAAAACCAGGCACCTGCATGCAAGAGTCGGGGACCTGCATGTGAATAGTGATTCATCAAGGCCTTGACAGCTGCTGGCACAGCGGCACAGCGAGGTGGGACTATTTTTAGTTACACGAGAACAACGCGCGAGATCGTACGTGACGTGGGCCGTCCGGAGCTGCAACCTCGGATGGGCCGGTGTTTGGGTCGACGTAGGAAAACGGCCTGCCATGCATGAGCCATGCAGACCATGGGATCGCGCGGGGATCCGTCCGGCGGCCGTGCGTGCGTGCAGAAATACATCACAAAAATTATTCTACTCGACAATAACAAGTGCTCCATGCTAGCCCTTATTCCTGTTCGAAATACATCATCATTCTTAAAGTTGGACATCAAATGATACACACAGAAAATGGAAACGAAAGATGTCGAACTAATACAGTAACATGGCAGTACAACCGCACTTCACTAAATTACTGTCACGATGAAATAGAATGTAAAGACCACGTCACACAAAGCTGAATGGCACACGACTTTCTCCGGCTCATCGTCGGTTCATGCTGTATGTAGACATCACAGTTCAGCCTCGAGATCCTACACAGAAGAATAGAATAAATCACATGGACATCAATTATGAGTAAAACACATGCAAAAAATAAATATGAACATATTTCGTACCTCTAGCAATTTAGCGCATTTACGTCGATTGTGACCAGGATTCTTGCAATAGCCACAGATATTCTGTGATCTTGACTTCTTTGTCTTTGCCTGCAGCCTTTTTGCAGCAGTGGCACCACACCAATGGCAGCGGGTTGCGATGAGCAACCGGCTGCGATGCGTGTATCGGCTGGGGTGTGATGAGACCCACAGGCGATGGTACGGGTGGTGACTTGGCGCATATCTGGTTGTTGCCTGTTGAAGAGTAGGTGGACGAGCAACCAGCGGACATGGTTGTTGCGGCCAGAGGTTCTGATACTAGGCAGAGTAAGTAGAGAAGAGGAGAAGCAAACATTGGATATGGCAGTTTCATTACTTGCAGAGTAGCATAGCACCATATATAGTCATAGTCTAGGTTTGGATTCGAACCAGCTACAAGAGCACATCTCTCTTTTTTCTAAAACTCAGCAACGTCTCTTTACTGGTACACTAGCTTGTTCTGTACGCCTTCTCAAGTCTTAGATTTTATTTTTTTTGTGAGCAAGGAAGGAGGACAAAATTGAGAGTTCCTGGGACTCGAATCCAAGACCTCTCGGTTGAAAACCAAGGGTGCTAGTCACTTATGTGGCGAATGTTCCCTGGGAGGAGGACGGCATACAAACGCATTTTCCTCGCAGTTTTAGTTGCGACGCAAGATCGAATGATCACAGTTTCGGGAATGTTATCAGGCGAACGGGCCCAGTTTTTCTTTCCTTCCTATATATAAAAAAGTATGCTACTTGGTGTCGGCTTAGTCAACAAACGATTGTGCCAACCTTGACCATTGGATTGACATTCAACGTCTGTCGTGTTTCTTCAGTCTCTTCTTCCTGCAGTCGCTAAAGCCAAACCAGCGCTGGCGGGACCGCCTGCTCCCGCCTCCCACGGCTGGCTGTCCTGCCGCGCACTCGTCATGGCCACATCGCACCCTGAAACTCTGTGCATCTTCCCCGGCTCCTGTTTGTTCCCGTCTGAGGCCTCACCATCGTCCTCCGCCTTGGTTCGCTCGCCGCAACGCCGCCCTCCGGCGTTGTCAACATGGTCAACAACCAAGAGGAATAAGGAGATGACTATACATGGTGAGGATGACAGTAGGGACCCAGTAGCGGGCACCGTTTTTTTCGGGATGGAGAAGGGTATCGACTGGGTTGTGCGGGAGTTGTGGCCCGTCTAGCGCATGCTTTTATTTCATATCTTTACCACATGACCAGCCCAATTTGTTTTTTTTCTTTCTGAAAATGGCTAGCCAAGCTATTTTGTTTTTTGCAGAATAACCAACGTAGGCCTACTTGCTTTTCTACGCCTTGCTGGGCCTGAAATCTTTCAAGATGAGGAGGGATGCATAAGTAATAATAAACGGGCTATAAGTAATAATAAATGGGCTATAAAATGTAAAAATACAGCAAACAGGCAATTAGTTCCAAAATACTTTTTTCTTTCAGATTTTTATATTTTAAATTTCATTATTTTTGTGCGGGTGAAATTTCATTGGATTTAAATTAAGGTATGTTTAGTTTTTAAATTAATTTGAATCTGGCTAGAAATATCGGGCTGTATGCTGTTTGGGACAGATTTAGAGGCTGACTTGTGGGTTTACTAGGTTGACGTGTACGAAAGGCTTTGTCAACTTAGTCCACAAACGATTCTAGCAACAGTGGCCGTTGGATGTTAATCCAACGGCGGTGCTGCTTCTTCAATATCTAACCTTCTTGCTCCAGCCGCCCAAACCAGCGCTGGTGGGACTGCCTACTCCCGCCTCCTGTGGCCGTCTGTGCTGCCGCACAGGCCTCACCACCCCACCCTACTCCATCGTTGGCCAGGCCATTCCTCTACTCACCCACACCTCCTGTTATTTTCCGGCGACGACAGTCGAACCAGTAAACCCTCGTACCCCCCACCGCGTGGGCAACCACTGTTGAGTCTTCGCCGGTTCCGTGTCGTTCTCTTCCTGGGCCTCGCCGTCGTCCGTCGCCCTGGTGCTATTCGCGCGATATGGTCAACGTGGTCAACGAATGACATCCATCGGAAGTGGACTATACATGGAGAGGCTGACAGCTGGGTCCACGGCCGCACACAAGGAAATGCCTCCTTATTACTGGCAAAATAATGATTCCTCCACCTGATAGCTGGGACCCACCGGAAGGGCCTCTGTATTTAGCGAAAAAACGTTCCCCTGCTGACAGCTCGGACCCACCAGCTATATCTTCGCACGCAAGGAAGTGCCTCCTTATTACGCACAAAAAAAAGAATAGTCCCCCCTGCTAGCTGGGACCCACCATAGTGGGAGGCTGACTTGTGGGCCTACTAAGTTGACGCGGATGGAGGGCTTTGTCAACTTAGTCAATATGAATGATTCTAGCTCCAGTGACCGTACGATGTCCATCCAACGGTTGTAGTGCTTCTTCAACCTCTGGTCTTCTTGCTCCAGCCGCCGAAACTGTGACACCCCAAAATTTTGGCCTCATTTTATTTATTAAAATGTTGCCAGGAAATAAAACTTTTCCAAATTGTCAAGTTTTACCTTTTGTGATTTTGGATTTTTGCCTCTAGTGGGAGAAACCTTCAAAGGTATTGTTGGATTTGTTTACTCTCTTTTATAAAACCATTATTTATCAGTGGATTCAAATGTTGCAAGATTTATTTATTCAAAAAGCTTTATCTCTTTAAAATGATTCCTTTTGCATTTGGGGCCTATTTGCACTACAACCACTTGACAAATGCTTTTAAAAATTCCACCAAAATTTGGGGATGTCATGTGATGTTTCCACATCACTTTTATGCAAAGATACCTTCTGGCCATTGGAGATTTTGAGCTCTACACCAATTTTTCCAATCTGGTCCAGTAGGCACTTTTGCACTGCAACCCATTTAAATATTTCTTCAAAAATTCTTCCAAGTATTTGGAGATGACTGTGGATGCATACAACTCATCTTCAAGCAAAAACCCAATGATGTTCTTTGGAAAATTTGAGTGGATCAACCTCTTTTGCTTTCTGGTCCAAATTGGTGATTTGTACTGCAACCATATTTTTCCTTGCTCTAGTGACCCTGAGCTTTCTCCTACTTGTAGCCCTCCCTACCAAACTCTTAAGTCCAAGAGATTGGGCTCATTGGAGGTTTTGAAGTGCATGCCCTAAACCCTTCTGTTTTCTGTCCAGAACTGGAGTTTTGCAAAGCTTGCACTATCAACTTTCTGTTTTTGCCAAACTGACCCTACCACTATCTCCTGTGTCTAAGGAGGCACTGATCTGGAGTTTTTGGCCACTCCAAGAGTTGCCTATGTGCATCTGGCATTCTGTCGAACACCTGGTGTGCACAGCCACTTTTGGCAAGCTCTCTGGTTTGCACTATGGACTTGAACCACTGACCTACCCACCTTGTCCACTAAGTGCCTTGCTACCCCTACCTCCGTCCTGTGCAGTGCCAGCTCCACCCTCGAGCTCTAGAGCGCGCTGGCATTGCGTCGAACAGGTGCCGTGCATGCTCTGGGCGCGCCCAGAGCGCACGTTTTGCACGCGCGCGCACTACGCCGACACGCCGCACTGCCGCACGCGACGCGACCCGACCCTGGCTCCCTCTGCATCGCTGAGCCACACACTAGTCGCCCCCCTGCTCCACGATCTCTCTGGCGCCCTGCTGCGCCGCTGGCCGCGCCCTGGCGGCACGCCGGCGTCGGCAGTGGCCTCTGCCATGTTCGGCGCCGCCCAAGCCACCAGCGCACGACAGCTGCCCCGGAGCACAGGCCGTGCTTATCCTCCCGCTCGTCGGAACGCGTTCGTCGCCGCCACGATGCCCTGCAACTACAGGAAAGCGGTCGCCGGCGATCTTATCTGCTGCCACCGCGGAGCCAGCCTCGCCACGCTATATAAAGGGTCCCCGAGCCCCTCCGAGCACTCACGCGACTTCAGACACTCCTCGTAGAGCTTCCCGCGTAGTGAATCGAACAGTAGTGGCCGTCTCCCTCAACTCCGGCCAGCCCGGCCGCCGCCAAGCTCCGGTGCGATTCGTCGCAACCGGCCACCCTCTCGCCCAACCAGCACCACCAGTCGCTCCCTCTGGTCCTTGCGGAGCTGCCCAGCTACTCATCTTCGATCAGAGACCACCGGAGCACAAAAAGCACTCCACCACCGCAGCTTTCCTCCGCCGCGGAGCTCGCCGCCGGCAACTCCTTACAACTCCGCCGACCCATCAACCACCCCGAGGACCGCCTCGGTCTTGCCGTTCCATTCCCGCCCGCAGATGCCCTCGAGGAGCCGCCGTCCGTCGCCGGCGATCGCCGGAGCCCCGCTCCCGTCGGGCAGAAGAGAAGAGAAGGAGGGAAGGAACGGTCGAACCTGACCAGTGGGCCCTCTGGACCCACTGTCAGTGACCCACGCAGCGCCCTCTCTCTGTTTAAGTGGAGGCGCAAAACCCCCGAGTGCGTTTCCTCTGCTGCGAAAGCGTATTTCTGCTGAAACGTTTTCCTTTTTTTTTTCTGGTTTTATTTAAAAACAGAGTTGACCAAACTTTGACTGGCTATAACTTTTAAAATAAAACTCCAAATGAGTTGATTCTTTTTCCTACCTCTCTCAAATTTCATCTAGTTTATTGTAAGATTTATTTCAAAAATATTTGAGACAGGTTTTGGTACTGTGTTTGAAATATTTGTATTTGTGTATTTTGCAAAATAGGATTTTTGGAGAAAAAGGAAAGCTTCCAATAAAGTGCATCCTTTGCATACTCTTGAAGGCAAGCATTTCTGAACTCTGGCATAATATTTGTTGTGGTGTTTTGATGCGATCACAACACCTTTTGACTTGGAGTAGATGTGACAGTTTATGTATCGATGTAGTCTCGTGCATGAGTGCACTTTGGAGATTGTTTGTGGCCAGCAATGGATACCCTAAGGATTTGTATCGCCCTCGTGAGCTTCTCTTGCACACCGGTAGGAAGCGGGAAAGTCGTGGTCTTGGGTAGACACGAGCTTGTCCCTAATCCCTCGTTGAGACGATTATGCCCGGCATAGCATGGTGAGGCTCGAGGAGTGGTGATTTATTTCACTAGTGGTAATATTGTTGGTGGATACTTGGATCACCTGAGTCGGTTGTAGACCGAGTCTTGTTCAGTAGCTTCCTTTGTCGGTACCACCACTTGTCCCTGCAGGGGACAGGGTATGGTTCAGTAGGTTGTCAACCCCTTTCCAAAGCACACACCGTACAGAGAGGCCGTGATGAAGGTCCCGTGGCCACGGATTAAAGCCTGTCATTTGGTCCGGGGGCATGGGTGTTTCGGTTGTAGCCGAAGGGGATAGCTTCCCCAGTTTGCGCGCGGTATAAATTTTGTGATCCCATGCTACGTCGAGGTTGTAGCCTCCCCACTTAGAGTTTTGCTTGGCAGGTGTCGTGGGTGATTCCAGACACTGGTGAGTTAAGCTGGTGTGTGCAGGTCAGGCGTGTTTTCAATCAAAAGACCGTAGACGGAATTAGTCCTGAGGGACTGAGTAATCCCGTTACTCGTGGAAAATGGTACTCCCTCTGCAGAGGATATATCCTGTTAGATAGTCCTGTTCTTAAGTAAAGGCCACAACCCGAGTTGAGTCTCTGTAACGGCATTCGGATGGAGAACGATTTAATTAGAGCTTAGTAACGGAATTGGGATGGAGATACGGCTTGACTAAATTATCGGTTTTCGGATGGAGAAACGATTGTACAAAATTTTGTTTATGATTATGGCACCCTTGGATTATGATCTTTATTGTTTTGGACTAACCATTTATATTACGTATATTATTGAGTATCCCTGGGATGGTTCTACCTCCTGGATATTCACTGTGATTATTCTTTTATAAGCCCTTTATGTGGTGTCGCTCAGACGCCCGACTGCGGCATTATTATTTCTGCGTTTTCCGCTCGAGGAGTCATTCAGACACTCGTTTGGCACCAGTATTATTATTTCTGCATTTTCCGCTCGAGGAGTCATTCAGACACTCGTTTGGCACCAGTATTATTATTTCTGCATTTACCGCTCGAGGAGTCATTCAGACACTCGTTTGGCACCAGTATTACTATTCTGCATTTTTTCCGCTCGAGGAGTCATTCAGACACTCGTTTGGCACCCAGTATTTTATTTTGGTATATTTTTATCCATATGTGTGCATCATGATTTTTTTTTGTATATTTCTTGACGGATGTATGATCATCTATTAAACCTGGAGTATGTTTGATAGATATTATACCCGTGTTCTTAATGTTTGCGAGTACATTCAAACGTACTCACTGGCTTGTCCCTGGCTATTGTCTTGGCCAGATTCCTTGCTTGGAGTTAAGCATCGCGGTGACAACCACGGAACCTATGCTGTTGACGTTTGCAGCCTCGCGAAGATAGGAGTTATCCTGGTCAGCTGTTCTTGTGGGAAATGGAGCCCCATAGACGCAGATGTTTCCAACCGCTTCCGCCCTCAACCATTAGAAACCAAGTGTTGTACTCCCAGGCCTAAATGGTCTTGTACTACAAATTTTTGTTCCTTGCTTGGAATTCTTGTATCAAGTTGGTACCTCATCAGCTAACAGTAATCCTGGGGCTGGTGAGCACACAGGCCGTTTTTCTTGGAATTTATATCCCAAAAATCCGGTCGTGACAGACTTGGTATCAGAGCCAGGCTGACCATTGGCTAATCCTATCTTAGCCAGGTCGATAAACTTAGGTTAACCAAACCATCAGACCTTGGCCTAACCCCCGGTCAAGCTTCCCGCGTAAGGTAGCTCCACAGTGACCCGACGCCTTTTCGGCGGACGGTGCCCAACCTATCAGCCTAGCCCGTCGATCACGCGCCAGTGACCGACACCCAACCCGTCTCTATCGCAAGCGTGCGGAGGAAGACTCCATCCCCTTTTCCTATAAAAAGGGCACGCTAGCCATGGCACAGCACAGCCTCTTTCCCCCAAACCCAGCCACGATGCCTGGCCCCATTGTTCACAATGAGACCACAGCGACCAACCTTGGAGGTTTTGTGACCATGCTCGCAAACCTCACCCGCCGTGCCTATGCGTTAGAAGAGCCTCCTGAGTATGTTGTGTACCAAGGACCCATGTACGGTGAAAGCCGTTAGTACTGGGCCACTGTGCACATCTACGGTAGGGGTCTGTCGCCAGAACGCCCCTACAGGTTCACTGGAAGGACAACTTCCTTTGAGCCACAAGCCATCCAACTGGCAGCCCGAGAAGCTATAGTTCAACTCCGGCACTTGTCGTCCAGAGTTAACTGTCGCTCGTTCTACTACTACCCCAGTCGTGACGGGTATGGTAGGCCGCCCCAAGTTGCCAACGGAGACCACGAGACGGATCCTGCGCTGCTGCATCTGGTGCGCTATGTAAGCGCACTAGAGCAACTGTTCGACCAGGTCACTCTGGATCTGATCGCAGCTCGTGGAGAGCTGGTTCGCCGAGCCCCGGCGAGGAGAGAAGCGGAGCCTGACACCGACAACCCAGTCGTGCTGTTCGGACACCCGATCGGTCCCCCGAGGTCTGCTCCAGCCATCCACCAGAGCACTTTGGTGACCCCAGAAGCGCTTCGCCGCCTTTTGGAGACCCATTCCAGCGAGATCTGGGCCAACAACCCCCGGGATGGTCATCACCATCTCCCCGACCCTGCAGCACCTCAGCCTCAACCAGCAAATCCTGACGGTGAGAACCGTGGAGAAGCATCGGCGTCCGCAAGGCCAGCCCTCTTAGACATTAACGAAGTAGACTAAGTCGCTCAAAGTTGTATCGAGCCTTAGTTTTCCTACGCTTTGTAATGTGTGACCTTGTAGCGCTTGTATTGCATGCTGTCTGTTTGAGCGCTCCTATTTTTGGAGTAGTAGCTATGCATGGGTACGTTGGCATACAATTGCATTTTTTTTATTTTTCGGGCGCAACTACCTAGACCAACCCCGTCGGCTCCCACAGTAATGCGTCCCATTTATGTGATGGGTATATCTGTGGCTTTGACCCGAGTACAGGATCGGCAATCAGTTACCCTTCACCCCGGTAGAAATCCCAGCCCCGGTGCTATATAAAGGCCACTTCGCGACCTTGCCGAGCACCCCTCACCTTTGTGCGCAGCGCTCACAGCCATTCCTTGCCATGTCGACCCCCAGTATTTATCTGAGAACCCCAGACGCAACCCCCGGCAGTTTTGTCAAATTATTGTGGGACTTTACCTGCAGTACTATGAGTGCCACCCGTCCACCCCAGTACGAGCTGCTCAAATCGAGGATCACTCCATCCACCTCGAAATATTGGGCAGTGGTGCACATCCCTCCCGCCTACCCAAACCAAGATCCCACGGAAGTCTCCTTCGTGGGGAAATCCATGCCGACTCCGCATATGGCTATAGAAGCTGCTGCGTACGAGGCGATCGCTCGTCTTCGATTCGCAGTACCCTATGCCAGCGAGCGAGGATACTATTATTTTCCGAGTCGTGCAGCACCCGGAGAAGTTGCATCTTTTCCCGGTGGGCGCATTGAGAGAGATCCAGTACTAGCCAACCTTGCCCAGTACGTCATCGCTCAGGAGCGTTTAACTCAGCGAGTAATGGGTTATCTCCAGAGCCTCGCTGATTTAAATCCTCGGATCGCTATTGGCAGACCACTGAGGCCTGACCAAGAAGGACGCATTCATCGACTGGTCAACCCGCTTCCCCCGATAGAAGAGGAGTGTGCCCCGGTGCCAGAGGCGTTTTCTCAGGACCCTGTCGCTTTACCGTTTTCCATGTAAACGCCTCCGATGTATTTATTGTCCCAGTACTTGTATTTATGTGATGCAGCATGTCCGTAAAATCTTTGTGCGACGGATCCGATTTTTCTTTAGTTCCTGTTTTGTGAGCAGTGTTACGGCTGTTAGTTTTGTTTTAATTATTTCTTCTCTCGCAACATGTTTTTCGAGGGGATTTCTTTCTCCGAGTCACTGCTGCGTATATATTTTCACAACATAGATTTTTATTCGCGCTACATCGTAGCGGCAGACTCTCAGCAGCAACCCCTCGACCTCGAGCACTGTTACAAATCCTTGAACACATTTTTGCGCCTATCTAACCACACTCGAGGGCACCACAGTCTCGGTAAGAGATTTGTGAGTGTTCATTCGGACGCGAGCTGCCCCAGCACTCCGACGGCAGTCAGCCCCGATGCCGCGCCTAATCCACATGATCGCCGCCACCGCGAAGAGCTAACACTCGTGCGGCAGCATCACGACGATCGTCCAGGATCATCGCGCACAGGAGCACGGAGAACCCCAGCAGCACCGCCAAGCCCCCACACACCAGGACCACATACCAGTCCGGCATTGCCTCCGCCATTGGAGCCTCGGCTCGAGCTCCTGACAGCAGCTATGGAGAAGAAGGAAGGAGGAGTAGGAGCGAGGCCGGGTGTGAGGAAGAAGAGAGGAGCACCGCGATCGTTTTATAGCCCGAGATCGGTGTACGGTGGGCGAGGTCCACCAGCGCCACTCGTCGCTCGACCGCCGGTGTTCGGAGGCAAGCCCGCGAGCAGTACCGACAGCGCCCTGGCCCGCGAGGTGAGTGCACGCTGCACCGGCAGCACGCACGCCGCGCACTACCCCGGTACGGCCTTGATGCCCTACGAGCTAGGCATCGCCGGTGGAGGAAGCGCGGGAGAATGCGCGAGGGAGAAGAGAGAGCCAGAGGAAGGAGAAGAGGCCGACAGTGGGCCCTGGGCCCACCTGTCAGCCAGAGAGAGCACGGTGCTCCCGGGTGCGACCAACGTATTTTAGTAATTTAGAATTTATTCTAAATTACTGTGTCCAGTAGAAATATCTCGTTTTCCCTAACCGTGGATTTTTCCACGCTGCGCCAATGTAGCACACTGTGGTTTTACCCCACTTATTGCCCTCTCACTGTAGCCTTTTGGTTTTTGTGCAACTAGAGGATTTCATTGATAAAAGCAATTTTATTTCAAAAACAATTCTTGTCCAAAACAGCTTTTAACAAATCTCGAGGACGAGATTTTTCTTAAGGGGGGTAGTGTTGTGACACCCCAAAATTTTGGCCTCATTTTATTTATTAAAATGTTGCCAGGAAATAAAACTTTTCCAAATTGTCAAGTTTTACCTTTTGTGATTTTGGATTTTTGCCTCTAGTGGGAGAAACCTTCAAAGGTATTGTTGGATTTGTTTACTCTCTTTTATAAAACCATTATTTATCAGTGGATTCAAATGTTGCAAGATTTATTTATTCAAAAAGCTTTATCTCTTTAAAATGATTCCTTTTGCATTTGGGGCCTATTTGCACTACAACCACTTGACAAATGCTTTTAAAAATTCCACCAAAATTTGGGGATGTCATGTGATGTTTCCACATCACTTTTATGCAAAGATACCTTCTGGCCATTGGAGATTTTGAGCTCTACACCAATTTTTCCAATCTGGTCCAGTAGGCACTTTTGCACTGCAACCCATTTAAATATTTCTTCAAAAATTCTTCCAAGTATTTGGAGATGACTGTGGATGCATACAACTCATCTTCAAGCAAAAACCCAATGATGTTCTTTGGAAAATTTGAGTGGATCAACCTCTTTTGCTTTCTGGTCCAAATTGGTGATTTGTACTGCAACCATATTTTTCCTTGCTCTAGTGACCCTGAGCTTTCTCCTACTTGTAGCCCTCCCTACCAAACTCTTAAGTCCAAGAGATTGGGCTCATTGGAGGTTTTGAAGTGCATGCCCTAAACCCTTCTGTTTTCTGTCCAGAACTGGAGTTTTGCAAAGCTTGCACTATCAACTTTCTGTTTTTGCCAAACTGACCCTACCACTATCTCCTGTGTCTAAGGAGGCACTGATCTGGAGTTTTTGGCCACTCCAAGAGTTGCCTATGTGCATCTGGCATTCTGTCGAACACCTGGTGTGCACAGCCACTTTTGGCAAGCTCTCTGGTTTGCACTATGGACTTGAACCACTGACCTACCCACCTTGTCCACTGAGTGCCTTGCTACCCCTACCTCCGTCCTGTGCAGCGCCAGCTCCACCCTCGAGCTCTAGAGCGCGCTGGCATTGCGTCGAACAGGTGCCGTGCATGCTCTGGGCGCGCCCAGAGCGCACGTTTTGCACGCGCGCGCACTACGCCGACACGCCGCACTGCCGCACGCGACGCGACCCAACCCTGGCTCCCTCTGCATCGCTGAGCCACGCACTAGTCGCCCCCTGCTCCACGATCTCTCAGGCGCCCTGCTGCGCTGCTGGCCGCGCCCTGGCGGCACGCCGGCGTCGGCAGTGGCCTCTGCCATGTTCGGCGCCGCCCAAGCCACCAGCGCACGACAGCTGCCCCGGAGCACAGGCCGTGCTTATCCTCCCGCTCGTCGGAACGCGTTCGTCGCCGCCACGATGCCCTGCAACTACAGGAAAGCGGTCGCCGGCGATCTTATCTGCTGCCACCGCGGAGCCAGCCTCGTCACGCTATATAAAGGGTCCCCGAGCCCCTCCGAGCACTCACGCGACTTCAGACACTCCTCGTAGAGCTTCCCGCGTAGTGAATCGAACAGTAGTGGCCGTCTCCCTCAACTCCGGCCAGCCCGGCCGCCGCCAAGCTCCGGTGCGATTCGTTGCAACCGGCCACCCTCTCGCCCAACCAGCACCACCAGTCGCTCCCTCTGGTCCTTGCGGAGCTGCCCAGCTACTCATCTTCGATCAGAGACCACCGGAGCACAAAAAGCACTCCACCACCGCAGCTTTCCTCCGCCGCGGAGCTCGTCGCCGGCGACTCCTTACACCTCCGCCGACCCATCAACCACCCCGAGGACCGCCTCGGTCTTGCCGTTCCATTCCCGCCCGCAGATGCCCTCGAGGAGCCGCCGTCCGTCGCCGGCGATTGCCGGAGCCCCGCTCCCGTCGGGCAGAAGAGAAGAGAAGCAGGGAAGGAACGGTCGAACCTGACCAGTGGGCCCTCTGGACCCACTGTCAGTGACCCACGCAGCGCCCTCTCCCTGTTTAAGTGGAGGCGCAAAACCCCCGAGTACGTTTCCTCTGCTGCGAAAGCGTATTTCTGCTGAAACGTTTTCCTTTTTTTTCTGGTTTTATTTAAAAACAGAGTTGACCAAACTTTGACTGGCTATAACTTTTAAAATAAAACTCCAAATGAGTTGATTCTTTTTCCTACCTCTCTCAAATTTCATCTAGTTTATTTGACGATTTATTTCAAAAATATTTGAGACAGGTTTTGGTACTGTGTTTGAAATATTTGTATTTGTGTATTTTGCAAAATAGGATTTTTGGAGAAAAAGGAAAGCTTCCAATAAAGTGCATCCTTTGCATACTCTTGAAGGCAAGCATTTCTGAACTCTGGCATAATATTTGTTGTGGTGTTTTGATGCGATCACAGCACCTTTTGACTTGGAGTAGATGTGACAGTTTATGTATCGATGTAGTCTCGTGCATGAGTGCACTTTGGAGATTGTTTGTGGCCAGCAATGGATACCCTAAGGATTTGTATCGCCCTCGTGAGCTTCTCTTGCACACCGGTAGGAAGCGGGAAAGTCGTGGTCTTGGGTAGACACGAGCTTGTCGCTAATCCCTCGTTGAGACAAGTATGCCCAGCATAGCATGGTGAGGCTCGAGGAGTGGTGATTTATTTCACTAGTGGTAATATTGTTGGTGGATACTTGGATCACCTGAGTCGGTTGTAGACCGAGTCTTGTTCAGTAGCTTCCTTTGTCGGTACCACCACTTGTCCCTGCAGGGGACAGGGTATGGTTCAGTAGGTTGTCAACCCCTTTCCAAAGCACACACCGTACAGAGAGGCCGTGATGAAGGTCCCGTGGCCACGGATTAAAGCCTGTCATTCGGTCCGGGGGCATGGGTGTTTCGGTTGTAGCCGAAGGGGATAGCTTCCCCAGTTTGCGCGCGGTATAAATTTTGTGATCCCATGCTACGTCGAGGTTGTAGCCTCCCCACTTAGAGTTTTGCTTGGCAGGTGTCGTGGGTGATTCCAGACACTGGTGAGTTAAGCTGGTGTGTGCAGGTCAGGCGTGTTTTCAATCAAAAGACCGTAGACGGAATTAGTCCCGAGGGACTGAGTAATCCCGTTACTCGTGGAAAATGGTACTCCCTCTGCAGAGGATATATCCTGTCAGATAGTCCTGTTCTTAAGTAAAGGCCACAACCCGAGTTGAGTCTCCGTAACGGCATTCAGATGGAGAACGATTTAATTAGAGCTTAGTAACGGAATTCGGATGGAGATACGGCTTGACTAAATTATCGGTTTTCGGATGGAGAAACGATTGTACAAAATTTTGTTTATGATTATGGCACCCTTGGATTATGATCTTTATTGTTTTGGACTAACCATTTATATTACGTATATTATTGAGTATCCCTGGGATGGTTCTACCTCCTGGATATTCACTGTGATTATTCTTTTATAAGCCCTTTATGTGGTGTCGCTCAGACGCCCGACTGCGGCATTATTATTTCTGCGTTTTCCGCTCGAGGAGTCATTCAGACACTCGTTTGGCACCAGTATTATTATTTCTGCATTTTCCGCTCGAGGAGTCATTCAGACACTCGTTTGGCACCAGTATTATTATTTCTGCATTTACCGCTCGAGGAGTCATTCAGACACTCGTTTGGCACCAGTATTACTATTCTGCATTTTTTCCGCTCGAGGAGTCATTCAGACACTCGTTTGGCACCCAGTATTTTATTTTGGTATATTTTTATCCATATGTGTGCATCATGATTTTTTTTTGTATATTTCGTGACGGATGTATGATCATCTATTAAACCTGGAGTATGTTTGATATATATTATACCCGTGTTCTTAATGTTTGCGAGTACATTCAAACATACTCACTGGCTTGTCCCTGGCTATTGTCTTGGACAGATTCCTTGCTTGGAGTTAAGCATCGCGGTGACAACCTCGGAACCTACGCTGTTGACAATTGCAGCCTCGCGAAGATAGGAGTTATCCTGGTCAGCTGTTCTTGTGGGAAATGGAGCCCCATAGACGCAGATGTTTCCAACCGCTTCCGCCCTCAACCATTAGAAACCAAGTGTTGTACTCCCAGGCCTAAATGGTCTTGTACTACAAATTTTTGTTCCTTGCTTGGAATTCTTGTATCAAGTTGGTACCTCATCAGCTAACAGTAATCCTAGGGCTGGTGAGCACACAGGCCGTTTTTCTTGGAATTTATATCCCAAAAATCCGGTCGTGACAGAAACCAGCGCCGGTCATGCCGCCTGCTCCCGCCTCCCGTGGCCGGCTGTGCTGCTGCGGAGGCCTCACCGCCCCTACTACTCCCACCGTTGGCCAGGCCTCCCCTCTACTCACCCACACCCCCTGTTATTCTGCGGCGACGACAGCCTCACACCACAGCCGAACCAGTGAACCCTCGTACTCCTCTCCGTGTGCGTATCCATTGCCGCATCTTCCCCGGCTCCACGTCGTCCCCTTCCTAGGCCGCATCGTCGTCCAGCGCCTTGGTGCTCTCGGCGCTGCGTGGTTAATGTGGTCAAGGAACGACTTCCATCGGAAGAGTATTCTACATGGAGAGGCTGACAGCTGGGTCCATGGCCGCAGCAAGGAAGTGCCTCCTTATTACGCAGAAAATAATGATTCCTCCACCTGACAGCAAGGACCCACCAGAAAAGCCACCGTATTTGATGAAAAAAACGTTTCCCCCTGACTGCTGGGACCCACCAGCTACATCTTCGCACGCAAGGAAGTGCCTGACAGTCGGGACCCACCTGGTCGAAGCGTACATAGCATTGTCATTCTGGTCGCGAATGTGTACGTACATACTGGTCGATTAGTCTGTCTGCAGGCTGCAGCGATGAACCGTGGCCGAGTAAGAAAGGGCATGTGTCGTAGTAAATGCGCACACGTAGCATGTAAACGTACGTACAGCCAGGGTGCAAGAAAGTAAATACGGCCACGTACGTACATACGGGCAGGGTCTCGAACTCTTGCTCACGCATACGTACGGCCAGAACTCGTGCACATGGCTGGGTCTAAACGGACAAACTGCATCGTCCTGTTCATCGGGAGGCAACAGAACGCGTGTTGTTCATCGGAAGCCATCCGGCTTGGACGGAACAGCCAACCAAAACGAAGCCTGGCGTACTGGACGGAAACGCCGATCGAAACGAGGGCTAGCGTACCGCAGAACGGAGGAAACGGCCTTGTGTTCGACCACCTATGGTCGAAACGGGATCCTGTTCACCGGGAGGGGTGTGGCATACCGCGAAACGGAGGAAACGGACTTCCCTTCGACCTCCTACGGTCGAAACGGGGTCCTATTGATCCGGAGGGGTGTGGCGTACTTCAAAACGGAGGACACGGACTTGTGTTGGAGCGCTACGGTTGAAACGGGGGTCCTGTTCAACGGGAGGGATGTGGCGTACCACAAAACGGCACTCCACGGGCTACTATTCATCTCCACCGTCGACCTCCTCCAGTCTGCACAGGCTACTGTTCATCGACCGTCGACCTCCTCCGGCCTCCACCTGCGACTGTTCATCCACGGGCTCCTGTTCATCCAGCCTCCACCGCGCGCTCCTCCACTGGCTACTGTTCAACCAGCCCTCTCCACGGGGTCCTATTCAACCACCCCTTGTCGGTGTCAAAACCGGCGGATCTCGGGTAGGGGGTCCCGAACTGTGCGTCTAGGGTCGATGGTAACAGGAGACGGGGGACACGATGTTTACCCAGGTTCGGGCCCTCTCGACGGAGGTAATACCCTACTTCATGCTTGATTGATCTTGATGAATATGAGGGTTACAAGAGTTGATCTACCACGAGATCATAATGGCTAAACCCTAGAAGTCTAGCCTGTATGATTATGATTGCCTCTATGGACTAAACCCTCCGTTTATATAGACACCGGAGGGGACTAGGGTTGTACAAAGTCAGTTACAGAGAAAGGAATCTTCATATCCGAACGCCAAGCTTGCCATCCACGCAAAGGAGAGTCCTATCCGGACACGGGAGAGAGTCTTCTGTTTTGTATCTTCATGGCCCATCAGTCTGGCCCAGGTCACATAGACCGCACGCCCGAGGACCCCTTATTCTAGGACTCCCTCAGTAGCCCCTGAACCAGGCTTCAATGACGATGTGTCCGGCGCGCAAATTGTCTTCGGCATTGCAAGGCGGGTTCCTTATCCGAATACTCCATAATAGCCTTCGAACACATAAAGCGTGTCCGGTTCTGAAAAACAAGTACCACACACACACACACACATAGAGAGTTTAATATTTTTTTGAGTCCAATCTACTGACAACTTTTTGTAGTGTAACATCACGTCGCCGCCCGGTCATTATTTCAAACCGTTTTCTAGCCTTCCGCTCCATGTTTCAAGATGCGGTTTTACTGGCACGTCTTGTCCCCTTATTACCGGATACTCATCAATACGGGCGTGGGTAATCTAACCGCGCCGTCTGCA
This sequence comes from Aegilops tauschii subsp. strangulata, assembly GCF_002575655.3. Taxonomy (NCBI): domain Eukaryota; kingdom Viridiplantae; phylum Streptophyta; class Magnoliopsida; order Poales; family Poaceae; genus Aegilops; species Aegilops tauschii. The sequence goes on from NC_053039.3 coordinate 517,704,766, forward strand.
CGACCCTTGGGGGATAGGCGAGTTTTAAGGCGAGTCGGGAGGCGCTTGATATTCGTCGCCTTTATAAGGGGATAAGAAATCACCCCTTTCACCCACGCCTTCTCCCTCTCTGCCCATCCATTCTCGAGCTCCAGCGCCCGAGCTTCCACCCTTTCCGCCTCAAAAAAAGCACTTCGACCATGTCCGGATCTGGAGCGCAGGGCAAGTGGATGGTTTCCTCTATCAAGGAGAAGGACATCACAAAGCTCCGGGAGGCCGGGTACTTGGCGAAAGAAATCGCCCATCGGCTTCCGGCCAAGGGGAAAATCATCCCCACCACGAAGCCCCATGAAAGGGTAGTGTTCATCCCCTACTTCGTCCGCGGTTTGGGATTCATGTTCTAATACGGGCTGGATTTCCACGATCTGGCCCCCAACTTCTTCCTCAACATCTCGGCATTTATTGTCGTGTGCGAGGCCTTCCTCCGCATCTCACCCCACTTCAGATTGTGGCTGAAGATCTTCAATGTGAAGCCGAAGGTGGTGGGTGGCCAACACGCAGAGTGTGGAGGCGCCATGGTGAGCAAGATGCCCAATGTCACATGGCCAAAAGGTACCTTCATGGAGACCGTCAAAGGGTGGCAACAACAATGGTTCTACGTCACACAGCCTCGCGATACCACCTGGGCCGCCGCTCCCAAATTCCAGTCCGGAGCCCCGATGTGGCTCCCTCCTGGCTAGAGAAGGGCCTAGATTGGCCTTTGTCGGATGAGCTGACAGCGCTCCAGACGCGCATCAAGAGCATGGTAGACAAGAACATCAAGCTTGTCAATGTGATCCAGGTGATGCTTTTCCGCCGGGTCCTTCCATGCCAGAGCTGGACTTTCCATTTATGGGAATTCAATCCGGTCGAGCACCAGACCCTGCAACAGTTCTTCGGCACTACACACGAAGACATCTGGAAGGTGCTTTTCAAGGCCAACGAGACGTGGCCGAAGGAGACCGAAGACCGTGGGTGCAACCTGAGCCATCCCGCCAGTCCGGTAAGTTTTCTTGTGTTTTCAAGGTGTATCCCTTATCTATAAACTCAAGGAGAATGTCTGAGCTTCCCCATTTTACTTTTTCAGGGCTGGACAAAGAAAGCGGAGCAGATCAAGTGTCCGGCTCCATTGCCCGAAGACCCAGCAGTTCCACTTCTGACGAAGATGTTGGTTTCGGTGCCCTACCAGGCGCCGAAGAAGAAGGCCAGGAAGAAGGCCAAGGGGAGCAGAAGTGGCCGCCCCATAAGGGTACTTCGGACGTGACATCCGAAGATGCCGAAACCCACTCCTCCCCCACCGAGGACGACGAGGAGGAGGAGGAAAGCAACTCTCCTCCCGAGGGGAGAAGGAAGAAGAGGGCGGCCTCCACACATCTGGAGGCTGAAGCGTCCAAGAAGGGGAGAACCTCCCCCGCGGACGACACCGCGCTGGATACTGACAGCAGCTCGGAGTGGTGCCCCAGGGATAAGCCCATGGCCGAATCGTAAGTACTCAAAGGCACTGACGCACTCATATATCCACCTTCTTAATTTTATAGTGCTGACATGTTGAATCATGCACTGCAGTCCGGCCCAGTACAGCTCCCAGCGATCCTCATCGGGGGTTCGCTGGATTCAAAGGCGATGGACAGCGAGTCGCCGCCGGCGGCTTCCTCTCCCAAGGCCAAGGGTGACGCCGAGGTGCTGTTCCGAAGGACCTTCCCAGGCCAGGGAGAGGTTCAGGAGGCTGCCAGGGTGGCGCCAGAGGGTGACCCCTCGGCTGCCGGACACATGGGGGTGCAAGTCCCCCTGGAGACTGGCAATGGGGGCCATATCCAGTTCGGCCCCCAGCCGGATATCATTCCGGAGTCCAATACGGCTCCGGAATCAGGCAAGCAGGTTCCTTTGAAAGAAGGAGGTGCGCCTATTCCGCCAGTGTCCTCTGTCCATCTAGAGGCACCGGATAATCTTGTGGAAGCGCTGCAAGGCGCTTCCATTGTTGAGGAACACCGTATCTTTATGGGTACGGTGGTTGAGAGGGTTCAGTCTGTTAAAAGCGGACTGACCGAAGCCTGCCCCAGCCTTCTGACAGGCTTTGAGGTATGTGACGCAATTATGTAAACATAATGTCATAGTATAGACAGTAGCCCTTCAGACTCTGTCCGGTGTTCGGAAAGAAAAGCCGGACACAGGATCAAGTAATTTTCACAGGAGACTAACCAAATATGTCTTATGTGAACAAGCAGGCGTCGTTGCTGGCTGCGACCTCTCATTCTACCGAAGTCTCCGGACTGAAGCAGAGTCTGGAGCGGGCCGAGGAAGAGCTCGGCCGTGCGGTTCCATTCTGCTTCTTCTTGATTTTCCGGTTCACTGCCAGCTTGTTTGCTGCACCCTCTTTCTTTCTATGCTGCAGCAAATTTTCCTTCTCTATATCTCCTTCTCCTCCGTGTCCATCCACTGACCCGTCTCCTGCAGCTAGACAGACCTCTCCATTTGCGTGGCTCCCCTTACCAGCTTCAACAGGCAGCACCCGTCCATGGCAGTGGTGAGGAGCAAAACCTGGTGGGATAGTCGAGTCTGCCTCCACACGCTCTCTGTCAGTAGCAACACGATCATGAGCAGAGTGCGGGGGAGGATTAAATTTACTGTTGCTTGCTCCTTTGTCAGCCGGGCCATCCACCGCCTCAACTTGTCCAGCCTGAACCTGGTTCTGGGTGCCGCTGGCAGCGCTGCCCGAGTTCCCATTCTCGCCGCGGTCGGTGTCCAGCTTGATCCTGCTAACTGCCGTAATGGCAGCCTGAACCAAGGGATCAGCCAGCACCTTCTCTGGGATTCTGCCATACCTCTCTGCTTCCTTCTGCTGTATCATCTTTGTTGCGCCCTTGTTCTCTGGTTCGAACAGGAGGAAGCGGCGTGCACTGCTCGCTTCCGGGACGATGACCCCTCCTCTCATACTACTTCTTTTAAAAGGGGAAGCGCGCAATGCTGCCGAGTATCTCATCTCTTGGAGATCCTCCGGTAGCTTACAATCGCGCTGCCCATGACCTAGATGGCCACAGGCGCTACAAAACCTAGGGAGCCTCTCATATTTAACATTCAGCTTATACATCTTTCCCTCTGCATTATCATAAGACTCTAACTTATTTCTAATAGGCTCATCCACATCATGGTTGACGCGAACACGCATGTAGTTGCCCCAAATTCTGCCTTCATTGTCTGCGTCCACCTCCAGCACCTCACCCAGTTCGGCGCCAAGGGCTCTGGCCACCGATTCGAATAGCATGATCGGGGGGGGGGGGGGGGGCGTCATAGATGCGTGCCCACATTGGCATGTGGGCCACCTCCACATCGCCTGGCCTCGCACTCCCGTCCACCGCCACCATGAGGAAGACATCTCCTTTATGGGTCCATGGCCCATTGTTGAGGATGAACCTGAGATCCCCTTCGCGCTCGAACTCGAGGGTGAAGCGGTTGTTCTTGAGTGGAGTGTAGCTGAGGCGCCCCCTCAGCCCCCACTTGCTCTTGAGCTCTTGGAAGAGCCCACTGATGCTGAAGATCTGCACTGAAAAGAACAGGCCAACAGCGATCCACCTTGACGCATGGCTGCTCTCTGCCTTGCCAGGTTCAACTCCACCACCTTTGGCCGCTGCACATCCATATTAATCGGGAACACAGGAGCTATGACATGCTCTCTCTCAACATACCTAACTCCCTGGGACACCTGCACTCCTTGGCCGGTTGGGGTGCGGAACATGTCACCCCTGTCCCTTGAGGAGCCACCACGGACACGCGGCCTCGATCCCAACTCCGAGTCGCCCATGTCAGCTACCTCACCCCTAGGACTCATAGGAGCCTTGTCCCTGCGGTTGTTCTGCTCAGCCATGGAGGGTTCGCTCTTGTCAATGTAAAGCGGTATGTGATGTGTGTAGAACGGCTCTGCGAAACGCTGAATAATCAAATTCTTTATTTATAGTCGACTGCCATTTTTCCTTTTGGCTATGTGTTGGTCGCCACTCATCCGCGGCTGCTCGCGGGCGCTCCCGCAATGCCGTGGGTAAAACTGGTGGTGGCCATGGCATTGCCAGCGGCTCTGCCTCTTGCGGTGACTTTGTAGAATACAAGTCAAGTTTAAAGCTTTCGACCACGACGGCTGAAAAACCAAAGTAAATGCATCATATATATTCTAATAAATGCATGTGAATCATAGAAAATATGGTAAGCACCTATCCTGCAATTTAGGACTGGCGTGATGTTGCTCTTTGTTGATAGAAATCATACTTGCATAGCTGTTTGATTGATTTGATTATAATCAAACTGCACCGTCATAATTTTAATACTGTGATTATTCAAATGAAAAATGATCAAAGAAATACATGTACCAAAGTCGCATTTGTTGAGATTTAGGCATAAAATCTTGGTCATTATGTTTTTACATTTCTGGGTTGTGTGCATTTTTAACGAGTTATATTGTTTAGTGCACAGATAGGGTTCTTTCCTGAACAGAGTGCATTTGCGTTGAGATATCAGACAGCTGGGATGCCGGATATTGTCCTTCGAGCTGGTGTGCCGTCAATCTCTTGTTCGTGCCATCGCGTGTAATTCCAGTGCCCTGCCGATGGGCTGTAGCCGGCCGGTCGGAAGCCATTCTTTTTAGGGGATGATGATTAACCGTGGCTGAAATAAGTGTGCCTTTGAGCAATCGAGGCACCTGTGGGTATCAAGTTGGATCCTCCCTCGTGTCTCTAGAATCCTTTTTGATCTTGTGATACCTGTTGTTCTGTCCTTGGATGGTCATTCTTGTTGAGTGATAACCAGGGAAGCTCAACTGTATAAACAGATTGATCTGGTGATAAGAGATGACGGGGTAGGTAATATGATTGAGGAAAGGCAAATCTGAGCCCACTATGCAATGGACCCTGAACCCTTTTTATTTGATTTAAAGGTGTTGCTTATTTATGCTCCGGTGTTTATAGTCGTCTTATGTATAGATCTCTTCTCTCTTATATCTTTATTGCATATAAGTTGTTCTTGATCTTTTATTGTTTGTTGTTGGTCCTTAATTTAATCTGGTTAAGAGTAAGTTGGTCCTTGATTTAATCTGGTTAAGAGTAAGAGTGAGTTCCATATAAGTTGTTCTTGATCTTTTATTGTTATACTTGATTTAATCTTTTATTGTTTGTTTTTGGTTCTTGATCTTTTATTGTTTTTTGTTGTTCCCTTTTATTATCCTTGTGTGACACGGCTCTATAACCCGCTGAAAAGGTCTAGACTGGTTCATTTGCTTGCCTAATTAGAAATAACTCACCATTTTAATTTCATCGATTTTTTGGACACTATGGCCCTTACTGTTGTTGCATGGCAGGGTTGTCTTAACAAAAAGTTCTATCTATAGTTCATTCGGTGTCGTTGGAATAACATGATGATGTCCAGAAGAAGGATGTCAAAGTAGCGCAACCAACAATTTGTTTTCAAAGACTTCTAATTTTATCCTGAAACTATCAAGGTTGAGAAAATATGATTCACAATATCTAAAAACCTTTTATGCTATGTGTCGTGGAATTGTCACGGCAGATGTCCTAGTATCAGGACTAAGTCGTGAGGCCAACGCATCTTTGTAGTAGCTTGAGAGGGGTTGAGCGGAATCGAGAGACACAACACAAGACAAGGATTTAGACAGCTTCGGGCCCCGGAAAACATCATCCGGTAACAACCCTACATGCTGTTTGAGGCTAGGTCTCATTATCATCACGAGAGAGTCGCCGGTAAACCGGCTCTTTGTGTCTAGCCCTAGAGATTGTTTCTTCTTGCTTGTCTCTCTTGGGGTGCCCCGCCCCTCCTTATATAAGTTGAAGAGGCGGCTTACATGTAGAGTCCTAGTAGGATTAAAACTAACTTATTCTCTATTACAAGTCGGATACAAGTACGGGATTTGCTTCCTTGTAAAATAAATATTCCTCATGCCTTCCGTCTTAAGCCGGCCCACAATAACATGAGCCGGCCTACTGGGCCTTGGGCCCTTGTCATCCGTCTGATCCGCCCGCCGGGTCTCCAGTGAGTCACAATTCCAGGCGGGTTACCTGTGAATCGCCATGTTCGGGCGGATCACCAGTGAGTCACCAAGCTCTAGCCAGGTCTCTGGTGAGTCGCCAAGTAATGCCGGGTCATACCGCGGGGTATATCCCCGACATTAGCCCCCAGTTTAATTTTGGATTTATCCATGTTAAACTGATCCTGTAAAACAAACACAAGAACAAATTTGACAGGTTGTGCTCTGGGTTAAACATTCTTGTAAGCCGGCACCTGATCATCCTTAAGTCCTTGACATTTTCTCCTGGAAAATCCGGGTCAATAGGCCAGCTTCATAATCCATTTACTGACATTGGCTCTTTATAAAGAAATATTATACGAAATAATCCATTTGAGTCGGTTTCCAAAACTCTGACTTGACAAAAATATTGGTCTTGAAATATTCAACTGATATTCAGCCGACTTAAAGATGTAGATCTTGCCGATTTATGATTGCCAAAATTGTCGGGTTATAAATAAATGATGCCGGGTCATGACTGTTGCAGACACCGGGTTAATCTGGTCTACTCCAAACTGAGAATTTGAAGATTTTTTCTCCCTTATATGCATATCACCTGTAGCCCCCAAGTGCCGGGTTGTCATGCTTGCAGCAACCTAGGACTTGTAATTGCCTTATGCTCATGAAAACTTCAACCAGTGTAGCCCCCAAGGGCCGGGTCATTATGCAATAATGAGTAGGGACTTTGTAGATATAACCATGTAAACTTGAAGAGCAACGTGTAGCCCCCAAGGGCCGGCTTAGTAAGATAATACTGAGTTGGGACTTTGATAATAACATCATATAATATAATCTCCACCATGGGGCTTGAACCCACGTCCACAAGGTTAAGAGCTTTGTACTCTACCAACCGAATAGTGGATCGTTCAATATAATGGATTAATGCTTGTGTACCTTGAATTGTTGACAGGAGCAATTGGTAGCCCCCAAGGGCCGGCTCATAAGCCTGCAGCGACTCGAGACTATTCTTTCCATTGTAGAATAAATCATATCCATTGATAAAATAATAGCCATTGCGCCAAAGCGACTTTGAATACCTCATCTGTTGATAAGTCAATCCGGAGTTTAAATACCCGGCGGCTCTTGGCCGATGGCGATTTAATACGCCTCCATTGTAAGCCAGAATTTGTACAACCCGGCGGCTTATAGCCTTTGAGAAAATCAAGAATTGATAACCCTTTTGAGACACCAATTTCAATCTTTGATGATGAGTTTGAATTTAATCATTTATGTAAGTCATAGCTCTGTAAATCCTGCAGAGTTTAAACAACATATGCCCTGGCGACTTAACGTCCAAAACCAGGGCGGGTAACCACCCAAATGTAGTCTTATCCTACACATAATTAGATCACAAGATCCCTTGGCGGTTTACCGCAGGGTGGGTCATAATATCTCACATATAACCATTGATGTGTAACAAGGAGTCACAGATAAGCCTGTTATGAATCATAACTTTGAAACATAACTATAATAATAATATTATACCTGTGATATTGAATTTTCACTGCCGGTTTATGTGACCTGTGCAGTAAGGGTGATAACCCAATCTTTAGAAATCAAGACTTTCGAATGTTTATGATTGTCATATGATGGCGACTTATCATCCAAAGTCAAACCGGGTTAAATGGCAACCACTCATATACACTTTAGATATGATCAAAAGAGCTTCAAATAAAATCCAAAAATTGTTTGCAAAAAGAGACTTCAAAAAATTTGAGGCTTCTGATTCGAATACGATCAGAAAACCGTCCCAAAGGGGTTAAGCTAAGATTCGAATACGATCATATAGCCCCCAGTGGCTTTGGCGTTGCCGATCAAGAGGGTATCGACAGCTATGTTCTGTTTGGTTCGAATACGACCTATGTTTGAACAGGAAGCCCCCAAATGACCTTGAGAGTTGTTTAGCGACGCTGATTCGAATACGATCCACGTCGGTTCCCAAAAGGGGTTGAGCTATGATTCGAATACGACCAAGAAGCCCCCTAGTGAGCTCGGCAGTGTGCCGATCAAGAGGGTACCGATAGCTATGTTCTCTTTGGTTCGAATACGACCTATGTTTGAACAGGAAGCCCCCTAGTGATCATGAGAATATTTAACGACTCTGATTCGAATACGATCAGGGTCACACTAAAAGGGTTAAGCTAAATTCGAATACTTTCAGCTCCCAATGGTCATTAAAGCAGGGTACCTATGTTTGGGTTGTGCTTTGTAACAGACTCTTTTTGGTCCCTTTAATTTTTCCTGAGAACTCGAACTTTTGCGAGAGATAAATTCTTTTTGAACCGGAAAAACCGGATATTGAGAGTTTCAAAGCTTTGTGATAAACAAATTTACCTTGAACCGGATTTTGAACCGGATTTGAGAGCTTCAAAACTTTGTGGCAGATAAATTTCCCTTGAACCGGATTTTAAATCGGATATTTAAGAGCTTCAGTGCTTTGTGGGAGATGTCAAGTCTCTTGAGCCGGATCTAAACCGGAATCCTTCTTCTTAAGCCGGAAATTTTCTGACGGCCTTTAAACTTTTTACCAATATGGCGGTAGCCTCCGGGACCGGGTTATTTTTCCCTCCAATGACCCGGAGTTCTTGAATGCATTGAAACCGACCAATGCTGCCGAGTCATATCATTGTAGCCCCCGAGTCTCAGGACGACTCGAGGAGTTGGCTTTGAGATTCTCCATATTGACCATAGCATAAGGTATATATCATTGGTGTTGATAGCGCGATGTGAATCCACAGAAGGTTGAGGTGACTGCGGCGGGTTATAAATGATCCCATTGAGCCATCCAGTGCAGACGGCGGCTGATAAGACATGATAACTTGCCTCCAATTTGTTGGAAGAAAACCGGGCTACCCAAGCAGTGACTTGCTCATACTCAATAAACAGCTCATGCAGACAGGTGCAGCCCGGTGTGTTGATGTAGGCCAGGCCGCGAGAGATGGACGGTAAAGACGACCGCAACGTCTGAGGCGGCATAGACAGATGAACCGGCCGTGGCGTTGTAAGCCGGCGCGGACGGGCAAGTCATCCTCCTTGTTGTAAGCCGGCGTGGTCGCAGAGACGGCCACGGCGTTGTCAGCCGGTGCGGTCGCGAGAGACAGCCACGACGTTGTAAGCCGGTGTGGTCACGAGAGACGGCCACGGCGTTGTAAGCCGGTGCGGGAGTCCATTGAGTAACGACGACCACCTGTGCCAAAAGATGTTGGCGTGCCTCCATCTCCGCGGTACAATGTCACTTTTTGTCATAAATAATTGCCCTGCATAAACAATATTGCAGACCAAGGCAAAGATAAACTTGTTCTTTAACAAAAACAATATGTGTTAATAAAACAAACTTGGATGAATATCACCTGATTCGCCCGGACAACAGATGAGTCGGCCGCGGCGCTGTAAGCTGGCGCGGACAGGCGAGTTAATGTAAACTGGGCCACAGAGGATGGTGACTTTGCGCACGTTCATTCACCGGGCAGTATGACACGGACGAAACCCCGGTGCAGAACATTGCCATCGCTCGCTCCATCCCCACAATATAACACCTCATTCGCAATGAACAATTGTCCTGCATCAAAAAGTATTGCAAGCCAAAGTATTTGTTCTTTTAAAGAAAGCAATATGTAATATTAAAACATATTGGATGGATTTCACCTGATGTGCCAGGCCGGAAATAATCCGCCATGAAATTGATGATCGCTATGTGAGCTTGAAGTCGCTCACGGGTGAACCGGCCGCGGTGTTGGAAAAACATCACGGACACGGGTGAGTCGGCCGCGACGTTTGTAAGCCGGCGCGAACAGCGAGTCGGCCACGGCATTGTAAGCTGGCGCGGACGCGTGAACCGGCCGCAAGGGCGAACGGGTGAATCGTCCGTGGCGTTTGTAAGGCGGTGCGGACGGGTGAGTCGGCCGGTGTGTTGATGCAATCCGGACCGCGACTCACATATCTGTGAGGCTGCGCGGCACAGCCGAATGCGCATCTATGGTGTAATGGCGGAAATAATTGTCCTGATGTATTCGGAGGACAGCTCTGTACGCCAACCCTGTCTCCAGGTCCTCTTGATCATCAAATTAATACGGAGAAGCTCCAAGGCAGGAGATCGACCCGACGGCGACTCAACAGTGGAACAAGCCGGCTCAATGCCGCGAGAAGCAGCAGTGGCCAGACGGCGCGGGGCAGAGCCGCTGCTGTGGGCCGAACAGAGTGCAGAGACCGCAGATACTTGCGGAGGCCGCGGGCGGCTCGCGGCTCGCAGTCACGTCGGGTCAATGGAGTAGGGGGCGGCTCAGACGTGGCGATAGCGACTGACGGACCGGCAGCAGTCAGCATGCGAGCGACAGGCTGGTGAAATCAGAAGTGACGCTACGAGGGGAAAACCGCAGCGGCGGCTGAAGGCAGGCGTCCTTGCTTTTGTTCTGTTCGGATGCAATCATGTGGACTGGATGGTTGATGCGTGTGCTTGTGACCAGACATTAAATTTGCACTGTACGATGTCCAAATAACCATGCATTGAGAGTCTGCGTGCCTAATCCATATGCCAGGTGGTAGCACTACTAGCTCATGGCAACGTTTTATTCTTTTCCTTGGGCCCAGAGCTCTTTCCCATCGGGAATCTTTGCCACAGATTGATTTCTCCTTTTTTACGCTAGTCTAATCCGGACCGTTTTCGATTCCGATAACGAGCAGCAAACCAACCAGTCAAATATCCTGTAATTTGCTACTACAACTCTCGATTGCCTCGGGACTTGCCTTGCTTTGGTTGATGTTGTAGCAATGTACGGCGGCTATCCGGATCAGCGATCCAATGGAAAACCAAAACTCGTGTGGATCTTTAGACAACTCAATCACGCTTTAATTTTACAGTAGCGCACCAGAATCAATCTGCCTTACGGGTCATGTGCGGCGGCGCGCACGGATCCATAATCTCTTGATCGCGATCTTCCATCTGCTGTTCCAAAGATTGACCACAATTTTGACCATAAAAACGATGATTTTGTCAGGCCTGCTTGAGACTTGTCCAGTACCGGTTCTTCTTTACCCGGCTAACCACGGACTTCTCGATCCTTGAGAAAAAGATCCCTCCAAGAACGCATCACCACCGTGCGCCTGGCCCCACGGTGGGCGCCAATTGTCGTGAAATTGTCACGGCAGATGTCCTAGTATCAGGACTTAGTCGTGAGGCCAACGCATCTTTGTAGTAGCTTGAGAGGGGTTGAGCGGAATCGAGAGACGCAACACAAGACAAGGATTTAGACAGCTTCGGGCCCCGGGAAACATCATCCGGTAACAACCCTACATGCTGTTTGAGGCTAGGTCTCATTATCATCACGAGAGAGTCGCCGGTAAACCGGCTCTTTGTGTCTAGCCCTAGAGATTGTTTCTTCTTGCTTGTCTCTCCTGGGGTGCCCCGCCCCTCCTTATATAAGTTGAAGAGGTGGCTTACATGTAGAGTCCTAGTAGGATTAAAACTAACTTATTCTCTATTACAAGTCGGATACAAGTACGGGACTTGCTTCCTTATAAAAGAAATATTCCTCATGCCTTCCGTCTTAAGCCGGCCCACAATAACATGAGCCGGCCTACTGGGACTTGGGCCCTTGTCATCCATCTGATCCGCCCGCCAGGTCTCCAGTGAGTCACAATTCCAGGCGGGTTACCTGTGAATCGCCATGTTCGGGCGGATCACCAGTGAGTCACCAAGCTCTAGCCAGGTCTCTGGTGAGTCGCCAAGTAATGCCGGGTCATACCACGGGGTATATCCCCGACACTATGGTTACTCTAATCAGTAATAAGAAAATACTTACTAAGTTCTATATATATGCATGTTCTGTAAATTACAAGTTTTAGAGTGGTTGGGCTTTTTTAGAACCGTTCGTTGATGTCGATCTAACGGCAGACAAATACGAAGTACTGGGTAGTACTCCGATGAAAGTACGCGAAAGTACTAAAACGAGTGGGGCCGGTACTCGTGACAAGGTGGGGACGCGTTTTAATATAGGGGCAGTTTAGTCCTAGGAAAATTTGCACGCGCCGCCCCTCTCGTCGAATGCAAAACCGCCGCCATGGTGCTACACCTTCCATAATTACTCATCGACGGTCATCTCCGCCCTCTCCTCCAAGTCCACCGCAGTCATCTCCTCCTTCTCGCCGCTGCAACTTCTCTCCACTCAGGCAAACCCCCCCACCCACCCCCACCCCCTCTTCCATCGAAGCAAGAATCGGCAGATCGAGCTGATGGCCGGCGGCGAGAACACCGACTTCGTGCAGATCGCCGGCGGCGACCAAGTCAAGTTGGCCAGGTTGAGGGAGATCCGTTCTTGGTTTGACAACACAAGGCAGATGAGCTGGACAGCAATGGCCACTCTCAAGAATTTGACGAAGGAGAGGGCAAAGCTTTGCCCCCCGCCCGAACAACCGATTCACAAGACGAGATCCTCCTCTGGGCGATGGAGCAGGCCAATTCGTCCAGCAAGTGGACCAGGCGGAGGTGGTGGGCGTTCAGATCCAGGGTAGAGCATCCACTGGATCAGGAACCCACCGTGCACGAGGTGCCGTTGCAGATTGTGCAGCCTCCAACCGAGTCATCGGAGACTCCGAAGCACAAGATGAGGAGGATAGTGGTCGCGACCTCGCTTCCCCGCCGTTCTCCACGCTTCCCTCGCCGCTCTCCTCGTCTGAACGGCGGCGGTAGCTATGTTTAGAGTAAGCTTCCCCACTCCTCATCTTCCTACTGCTCGTGCTTACATCGTGGTGATACTGATCATAATAGCTCAGAGAGGGAATGCTATATGGCATTTTAATCTCAATGAATTGCATGAATATTTGAGTACATGGATTTGGAGGATGATTATGATGTATGTGAACCCTAGGCATCATATGAACCCTAGGAAAAATTAGTAATGTTCTAGTGGTAGACACTGAAATATTTCGGTACACACCGGTAGGCACTGAAATATTTCAGTACTGCCCTAGGCAAAATTTGTAATGTTGTAGTGGTGGACACTAAAATATTTTGGTACACACCGGTAGGCACTGAAATATTTCGGTACTGCCCTAGGCAAAATTTGTAATGTTGTAGTGGTGGACACTGAAATATTTTGGTACACACCGGTAGGCACTGAAATATTTCGGTACTGCCCTAGGCAAAATTTGTAATGTTGTAGTGGTAGACACTGAAATATTTCGGTACACACCGGTAGGCAATGAAATATTTCGTTACTACAATTTCAGTACACACCGATGCACACTGAATTATTTCAGTACTGCAGTTTCAGTACACACCGGTACACACTGAAATATTTCAGTACTGCAAATTCTATACAAAGTTGGCATTTTGTCATTTATTTGTGAATTAATCCATGCATCATATGTCCTAACTTTGTACATGAGTTTGGGTCAATTTCATGTCTATTTATTGTTAAAATTATTGTCATGCCATGAAACACAAGACAAGTCACTGACCCAAGCTTGCAAAGATGCCATATCAATGTTGCTGATATGAATATGCATGTTTTCACCAAGTCTTGTGTCTGAATTAGAACTGAGCATTTTTTCTTGATGGTATCCATGGATCTAGAACTCCTATGAATTTGCTCATGTTGGATGTTTTGTTCTCCATCATTTGTACTAGCATTCCGTGCGATTAGATGCCATGACAAGACCCCTGGCAAATTTATTTTCTTGCCTCCAACATCCCATGTGTGTTTTGTAGGAAAAAACCTGGAGTTCACCAGGCTGGCTGAAGTTGTGAGGCTGGGAGGCTGATGGTGCTGCTACTGGCTGATCCTTCTTCTTTCAGCTTTTGTTCGTCCTTTCTCAAGCCGTTGGACCAGGGCTACTTCCCTATGTGTTGTTACTGTATTAAGTAGTTCCTTCGAATTTGTAGTATTAGTTAGTTTGAATGTGGAAGTACCTTAATTTTTAGGAACGAAATGTTGCTTTGTATGACCAAGGGTTTGATACCTTAATCTTTGGATAATTAATTATGTGAACTGTTGGATGTGGCGCACAACGAAACGCCTCTACCATTGATACTAGTTCAACATGTCGGTCTAATTAGAGACCAACCACTACCATATAGAACAGTTAGCATTTCATACTACAACTTGGCACGTACAAAACATCACACAGTGGAATAATCCCAGCGAGTAGATCACTAAATACCGAAAACATCACAACATGTCAGAAGTGTTTTAAGCATTTTATCGTTGCAAAAACCTTAGAAAATCCATACAAATGCCGACAACCTTAGCAAACTAGTCATGATTGCTTTTCATGTTGATACAAAGATGTAGAAAAATATTGGGTCCGTTTACAACCTTAGCAAACTTGCTTCTCATGTTTACATCACGGCCGCCGGGTGAAGGAGGAGAAAAGCCCACCTACCTAACATGAGTTTTCTCACACACCACGGCCTGCATACGACTACAAACCCAGTGATATGGGCCACGATGCAGGCCCATGGGTGGTTACAGAATGGAACAGCAACAGCACGAGCCCCACGACCCCCACGATCACGATAACGACGAGCGCCTCCCTCACGCGACGAACCGCCTCCCCCAGAACTCAAAAAGGCACCTTCTCCTCCATTCCTCCCTCATTATGCGAACCACGTCCATCTACTCCACAAACTGCAACCACCGTCTCTGTCTCAAAACCGCCGTCGCTGGAGAAGGGCAATGGCGGAGGAGCCGTCTACCAAGCGTCGGTGTGCCGAGACGTCCGACCAGAGCATCAAGGAAGAGCAGAGCATCAAGGAAGACGACGTTCAGGTCCCCGGTGAGAAGCGCGACTACACCACCAAACTTGACAAGGTGGAACTCCACGGCAAAGAGACGCTGGAGGTCGTCTGCACCAGCAATCCAGACACTGCCGACGAAATGCTCACGAGGCTCTTCATGAAAGCCGCTGGCATGTATCCTAGATTCGTCGGCGTTGATGTGGAGTATACCAGGGATGACGAACCTCCGCAGTACGCAACAGTTCTGCAGTTATGCGTGGAGGAACTCTGCCTGGTGTACCACATCGCTGCGGCCACAAAATGGTGAGCCATCCTACTCATATACCCTAGTTTCTCAACTACATGTACTAGTGTAGATTGTGAAGTGGACGCACTAGTGTGGTTTCTCAAGTACATGCACTGGCATAGATTTTTACCCTGATGCACTGGATTAGTATCTTAAAATCTTGCACCAGATTAATCACCAAACTTGATATACTAGTGTAGTTTCTGATCTTGATGCATTAGTGTTGTGTCTACCGGTGTGGATGCATTAGTGTTATTTTCTGAAGTTGATGCACTGGACTAGATGTATTAGTGTTGTGTCTACTAGTGTAGTTTCTGATATACTAGTGTAGTTTCTGATATTGATGCATTAGTGTTGTGTCTACCGGTGTGGATGCACTGGACTAGATGTATTAAAAGTTGTTTCTGAAGTTGATGTAGTGAAGTAGTTTGCTGTAGTGTTATTTTCAACTGTATGATCCAAAAAGAGAAATAACATCATGTACTTCATGCATTGATCACTCGTATTGTTTGGTTCTAGCACTAGCATTGTCACACTTTGCCACAATTTTTTTGCCAAGTTTGCCTAAGGTTAGTTCATCAAAATGAGGGCCACAAGTTGGCAAGCCTAAGGGAATCTTGCC
This sequence comes from Aegilops tauschii subsp. strangulata, assembly GCF_002575655.3. Classification (NCBI taxonomy): domain Eukaryota; kingdom Viridiplantae; phylum Streptophyta; class Magnoliopsida; order Poales; family Poaceae; genus Aegilops; species Aegilops tauschii. The sequence continues at coordinate 517,720,490 of NC_053039.3, forward strand.
ACACTTTTTGTGTGTATGCCATGTGGGACCCAAGTGTGGCTTGCCTAAGGTGTGGCTTGAACCAAACAAACACCTAAGTTGGTCAAACTTGCCTAACCTTAGGTGTGGCAATCTTTGGAAAACTTAGCCACAAACCAAACAACTCCTAAATCTTCAAAATTACTACTAATCTTCAATATGTCTCTCCCCTTGAAGGCCCAAGCGCCTCAAGAGCTTCCTCCAGGAGAAGAAGTTGTTCACCTTTGCCGGTTTCAGCATTCATAATGACAAACAGATGCTGAAGATGTCTGGTTTGGAGATCAACCCCGAAAAGTACATCGACATTCAGAAAAACTATAGAGTTCCATATGCCTGCAGAAAGAAGCAGTACGACTCCTTGGCTGATGTTGCAGCCAGCGTCATCCACCCATTTTACCAAAACATGAAGAAGAAGATCAACAGGACCGAAGACCATAAAATGTGGGGGATCAGCCCGCTGCCAGACTACCTCATCGAGTACGCAGCGAAGGATGCGTACGCCACCTACAAGGCTTGGAAGATAATAGACAACATCAAATCAGGTGTGGAAATTTCAGAAGCACAGGAGGCTGACCCCTACTACCACTGCCACTACGCGGCATGAAGAGAGATCAAAGTCTGCCTTCAAGTTGCTAGCGCCGTGTCCTTTTATGATATCTATGTTTCTTTGTTGTTCGGTGTGTCTGAACTTATGTCCTATGGTGTGTCTGAACTTATGCTGTGCGGTGGTTGATCTGCCATTTATCTTAAGAGTTTGCTGCTACTCTGGTTTAGTGTTCCAAGTTGTTAATACTATTTTGGTGATGCATGATAAGCCTTGTACAATGCTTGATGCGTACGGTGGTGCTTAGAAAAATAAACAGGGTTTTTCTGAAGCACCGGTGCCTATTTCTACAGGAGAGACGCCTAGTTAAGCGTCTACCCTGTACAAATAAGCACCTGTGCTTAAGAAAAGCTTCGTATTTTGTTTATGCATTATTTCAAATTCATAGTAGCTTGTGAATGGAACTTTGTGGCAGCCAGCCTCTACCATTGATACTAGTTCAACATGTCGGTCCAATTAGGCCTTGTACAATGCAGGGTGCTTAGGAGAGGTGCTTAGAGAAATAAACCAGGTTTTCCTTAAGCACCGGTGCTTATTTGTACAAGGTAGACGCTTAACTAGGCGTCTCTCCTGTAGAAATAGGCACTGGTTCTAAGCACATCCCTAAGCACCTTGCATTGTACAAGGTCTTAGAGACCAGCCTCTACCATATATAACAGTTACCATGTCACACTACAGTCTATAAAACATCACACAGTGGAATAATCATAGCTAGTAGAGCATTAGTTACCAGTTAATAATAGTTGCAATCCATCACAAGCAATAGTACCTAGATATGAGTAGATATAGGTACGGTAATACACGACAAGTACTCGCAAACAAGAGCTAACATAACAAGTTCTAAATGAGGTGGATGGTGATCATCATCCTCAAGTCATGGCGACTGGTGTTCGCAACAGTGAGTAGGATGGCCTGTCCTACCCGAAGATTCTTGCCACGAAGGAACTTCTTCCACCCTGCCCTTCTCAAGACAGTGCGACCGTCCGTGTCCACTGCATAGGCACAGCTGGTGATGGAGCCCGTTCTGGTAAGGCGTAGTCCAGCAGCCATGCCTTCTTCGTCCGGGTCGATGCCACAGCTATCAAGTAACCTCTTAGGTAATTTCTGAAAACAGTTGACATGATATATGATCATGTCACGTGCAATTATCAACAAAGCATACACTTCAAGACACATATATCATTGGATTCAACACTGAGCATATATATCATCACATCACTACACTATACGCCAAGCATCAAATTACTACAGTAATTAGGCATATCATTAGATTACTGCGTACACTAAGCATATCATCGCATATTACTACACTACATGCATGTCATAAAATTCTTCACTAAATGAATTCTAAACTAGGCCTCCCATCACAGTACTACAACATGCATATCATATGAGCTACTACACTAACTAAGCATGCATATCATGTAATTACCACACTAAGTAACATACCATGATATGCCGTTTAACATTCGTCCTTGTGAGGCGGGTCACGAATGGCTTCCCTAGGTAGTCTTCACGTAGCGGAAGCATATCCCAGAGGTTGCCGATTTCCTCGTCGCCCAGTCTGAGTCCTTGGGCATACAGGTATTCAACAAGTGGGTTCTCATCATCATCTGAATCATCATCATCTGAATCAGCACCATCTTCCTCCTCATGAACTTCATCCTCACTATCCGGAATCAAATTTAGATAGATAACAGAAATCCTGGGCCTATCTCTTCTGAAGGATAAGCTGATCAATTCACCCCCACTAAGACGCATGCGGGCGATGAAACGATCCCAATCATCTCCTCCTATCTGGGTTATCTTTCGCCCCATCTCGACCTGCATAGTGTATGGGCCCCCAAGAGCGTCGAAGGTCACGGTGTCTCCGATGAGCTCATTGAATGGCAATCTCACATTGCATGGTACGATCTGTGTAAGATAAAAACAAATAACAGACACAATACATTAGTGGAAATAGCAAAAAAAAGAATGTACTGTCAGAAGGTTCATATAAATTGTTACCGCTGCAACAACAAAAGAAGGCTGGAAGTAGATGCCGAACAGCGTGGCAGTAGAAAGGCTGGTCCGGCACCGTGAGTTGCAGCGTCCACATGGTGCTTCCTCCATTCTACACAGAACATGTTGAACTCTAAGTTGAAATGTACATAGTACAATACAAAGATCATACATATAATAAATCATAGTGATAACCTATACTGGCAATGGCCAATCAATCTATTTACTATCATCTACGTAATAAAGCAATGCCAATGACAATGGCAATGCCCGTCTCATCTAAACCTGGGAATAGTTCGGCATCCAAACTAAAACCAGTCCAATCCACGGCACACATCAAAACCAAACCAATCCAGATATTTTCATTTAGAATCTAGACCAAACCGAACTATACATGCTCGTCATCCAACCCAGTCCAAACCGTTTTCAACTTTTGGATTGAATCCAAAGGTTCAAACCGTGGACAAAGGCATATGCGAGGGCACGTCATGAATCTAGATCAGACATGACATTGAGAGATCCGACGAGCTCCAGCCGGCAACAGCCAATCGGCTCAGATCCGCCTCCGTAGGGAGACGCGGTTGGGGAAGGGAAGAAGAGGGGAGATCTCACGTACTTGCCGGAGTTGGCGGCGGCCGCGCACCAGCAGCGAAGAGAGGGGTCGTCGGGAGATGGCGGCGGCGGCGCTGGTCGAGAAGGGGAGAAAGAAATATGTGGAGTGGTCGAGACGGGGAGAAAGAAAAATGTGGTACATGTGGTGGCGTGGTTGTGTGGATGACAAGGGGACCCACTTGTGAGACCGATAGCAATTGATGGCAAACTGCAGGAGGTGCACGACCGCGTGCACGACCGCCACGTCCCCACGTGCAATGGGGACGGCCGGGTGGGTGTGTCAAGTCAAATCGGCACCCGCGGCTTCTCGGTAACTCCAACAGGCAGGAGTAGTGCATTTCTTCCCCAAATCGGGTAGAAAACCCTCGTCCTCTCCCGAACCTAACCACCCTCTCTTCCTTCCTCACCACCTCACCACCCTCTCCTCCTTCCTCACCACCCTCCTCCCTTCCTATGCCTCCCTCCTCCTGTCTTCGACCGACGATGAAACGCGGGCGTGAAGATGCGGCGGACGAGCCGGAGGCAACCATCGGAGCAGAGCAGTCTGCTGCCGTGGCTGCAGCCGTGGGTGGAGCGGCCGAGTCCGCCATAGCGGTGAAAGCTGGCGGTGCAGCGACCGTTGTGCCTGCTCCCGCTGCCATCGCAGCTGTGGAGGCACCCGTCGGCGAGCAGAAGGTCGGGGAAGATCTGGAGGAGGAGGAGATGAGAAGGCTTAAGCGCAAGGTGCATGACGAAATCGAAGAGCTCTATGAGGAGAACGCCATAAAGGAGTTCGACGTAGATTGCAGGAAGGGCAGCGACTTCGACGAGGATGCCATCGACGAGCTATCTGAGGTAGTACTCTGTTTTTTGCTCTGTTTTTCTCATGACATTGGGGTTTTTCTTGTTAACTAGATGAGCATCAATTTCACTTGGGTGTGCTAGTTGTACATATGTAGGATTGTAGGGATTTAGCATAGATCTTCATGTTGGATCTGGATTTTTAAATCTGATTCCAGCAGATACTCTGGTTTTTTCCATGGCATTGAGGTTTTTCTTGTTAACTAGATGAGCATCAAATTCATTAGGGCGTGCTAGTTGTACGTATGTAGGATTGTAGGGATGTAGCATAGATCTTCATGTTGGATGTGGAATTTTAAATCCGATTCACATTCTGATTCCAGCAGATACTCTGTTTTTTTTCATGGCATTGGGGTTTGTCTTGTTAACTAGATGAGCATAAGTTTCACAAGGGATACATTAATGAAAGAAGTGGGGTAATGAACCCAAATACAAGAAAATGTTCATGGCAGGGATACATTAATGAAAAAAGTGGGTTAAATAATGGATATATGGCAGGATTCTCCATTGGCTTCCCCAGGACAGTGACAAAATGCTGCAGTTCCTGATTCATTTTAGTTTATGTAGATGAATTAATTTGCACACATGTTCATAGATGATCAGTTTGCACACATGTTCATAGATGATCCATTTGCAAATTCTGTACAGATTTCCATTTTGCAAAGGAAGTGATTGCTCCCTTAATAATTATGGGCTGACACAAAATCAAAACATTTCATGTAGCCAATTTTCCCCAGTATATTATCTAGATGATCACAGCCACATCTCTCATCAATATGAGCAGTGAGACACCCCATAGCTCCTTTACCAATTTCCTTCTGAAACTTATCAGGGTCTAACAATGTTGGAGAAGCAGTATTGCCGCTATCAGAAAGAATAATGGTTTCTTCATTCCAGTAGATAGAACAAACCCCCCTTGTGTGAAACATGGAGGAGTATAATGAAGCCATTTTTCTGATTCCAATCAGAATTACACCTGTAACAAGTATCAAATATCATTAAACCAAGCCAGTTCATGAAGTCTTTCATGTGTTAATTATGTACTACTTGTGCACTAATCTATAAATGCAACTATTCCACCGTCCATATTTATGCATGTCAATTTCTTTGGCTCAATTATGTATGTGCACATGCGCCTTATTTCTAGCAAATAGATAGTTGCCATGTTACACATGTGTACTTTCAAAACATTGTAATTAAGGCAATGTACCATAATAGATTAGCTGAGTTCTTCTATGTGTACTAATTCACTAATTCACAGGAGGATGACGACGACGTGGACTACGGCATGGACAGCAGGCACAGCAAGAGCCGCTACACCCTGAGGCATCTGATTGCTGGCAAGATCAAGTACCGTTTCTTTGGCAAGATTGGGTGCCCTTTCTGTTGCAAGGTGATCGGTGGCGGCATAGATGGCATGATCCAGCATGCCTTCAGCACTGGCAATGGACATGGTAAGAACCATAAGGCCAGTACTCTGGCTAAACATGCGGCCTATGCACGCTTCCTCGAGATTGTGAAAGTCAATGAGCCCTACAACCTCCATTGAAGAAGGGAGAGAAGTGATGTGCTGCTAGAGTGCTGCTGCTGCCCCAGGACCGCCGTGTCCTCTTATGTTATCTATGTTTCTTTGTTGTTCGACTCTAAAACTGATGTCCTATGGTGTGTCTGAACCTATGCCGTTTATCTTAAGAGTTTGCTGCTACTCTGGTTTAGTGTTCCAAGTTGTTAATACAATTTTCGTGATGCATGTTAAGCCTTGTACAATGCTAGATGCTTAGGGTGGTGCTTAGAAAAATAAATAGGATTTTTCTGAAGCACCGGTGCCTATTTCTACAGGAGAGACGCCTAGTTATGCGTCTACCCTGTACAAATAAGCACCTGTGCTTAAGAAAAGCCTGGTTTATGACTATGGTAGTTGTAGCTTGGCATGATTATGTTTAGTTTATAACTCAGCATGATTATAGCTTCACAAAATTAAAGCATGCAAATGATTGCCGATTCCACCTATTGCCAAATCAAGCTTTGTACTGATGATGCATTAGATATTGCTATAAGTAGAGGATGCTCATGATTGCCAAAAGTACCTATTTCCACTTTCTGATAAGAACTAAACATGTATGAAATGATGCTAAAAGTAGAGCATAGCATGAGCATTTATCAATTGATGATCAATTGATGCTACCTATTTGTGTTTGAATGGGCTCAATAAAGCTGGTGCTGGTTTATGCTCTCTGCGTGACCGTGATGGTAACGAAGACACTTGGTTGGCTATGGTCTTGCTGTCAAATTTAAGTTTCAGTTCTTTAAGACTCTTTGTTTTTGCTGCTTCCTCGGGATCGACTAGCTTTCTCGGGCGTCCACATGCTCTCTTCCTTTTTGGGGAGTTGGGTGCACCACTTTTGGGGGAGTTGGGTGCACCGGTATCCTTCTGGGAGTTGGATGTGTCGGGTTCGTTGGAACCATCAGGATTGTTGACTAATTGTACGTCGTCTTCTGAACCATCAGGTAGAACTGCTTGCTGGGCATCGTACACCTCCTTCTGTATAAGAGAGAGTGCTGCGTTCGTTCTAATCATGAGACTTATGAAATAAATGATATATTCTTGATGTAGCACTAACCGTTATGGGGAACTTATATGATTCGAGACGAAGCGCGTTGCAATTTGAATGCAGTAAGACTGTACATATTTTCCACCTGAAAATATCTATCCTTGCCTATATTTGATAACCGACACTTACGTCAGCATAGCTTTCAAGCTAAACAAAGTACAAATGTAAATTAGGCATTCAATTACCTGGTTCAAAATATCGGTCATTTCATCCCCGTTCCATGACAACATGTACTGCAGTGTCCAAACCGCACAGGAAGTCCTACGATGTTTAGTTAAAGATCAGTAATCTTATTCGTGTAGGCAAATAATAATTTATGAGGCCATGCGTACCCATCGGTCTGTTGTGGTATGTTCTCATAGCGTTTTTTGGTCCATTCGGCAAAATTGATGTTCTTAGCTGGTGATATCAACCCATTCTTGACAGCTTCATCGATGCAGAACTGAATCGAGTCCACCTAGGGTACGACGAGTTATACATAGGGTTACGGTACTTTGGGAGCTCATGTGCCATGCGGATCAAAAGAGGCAGCAAGAGAACACTTACAAGAGAATCTTCCTTGGTCTTCTCGCAATGATAATTCATGGAGTTCAGAGTCTGAATTTCTTTTTTGTCAAAATTAAACATCATTAGCATCCAATGGTTTTGGTGTACATTCAGTGGGACATGCACCTGCAGTAAAATTTGGGTTGGGTTGAGAACCGAAATTTGTCGTGTACAGTGTGTACATAAACTATGAAAGTGAGGAAAACATGTACCTTTTGGCGCCCTACAAATTTTTCTGCTACACGAGCTAACCATGAGGCTGCACGTCCAACAGGAACCACCCCTTCATTTGTAACAGCTTTTCGGTTTCTTGAGGGGATATGATTGAGGTAGTATCATTCTCAATTTGGCTAATGCGAGCATATGCCATAATAACCTGCCAAATTTTCAATCATACAATAATAAGAAAGTTGTTGCAGTAATGATGTAGACTAGAGTATAATGGGCTTACATCACCATAAATGTATTTGTCGTCCAAATTTCGCTTCAGTTTTTCTGTTGTGAGGGTAATGTCTCCGATTCTAGCTATTTCAACAGGGTCGTATGTTCCGCGGATGTAAACGGCTGTCTCTATGTCCTCATCCGTGAACTTGTAATCATTACCAAAGACAGGCTTCATCGGAGTTAATTGTGGTTTCTCATTGTTTTCCGTCACATGTCTTGCACTTGGTGTAGTCGAAGTCCCTGCCGTGAATTGGCTAGCCCTAGGAGTTCCTGTCAGGGATGAATTGCACACATTGAGTTGATCCTACAAAGAACAAAGGTAGTTCATCATTAGTTTGTTACTTTTAGATATTAACGTGTTGGGCCATAAAGATCACCTGCACGCCTCCTTTCTGTGACACTGATTGTCGATTGCTTGTAAATTCGTATTTTAATTCCTGTAACAATGCAAACAATAATGAACATGAAGGAACATATTCATACAAAATACAAAATGCACAGTATGACATACATGTAGTTCCCTCCTTAAGTCTTTAATTTCGTCCTCGGCCTTCGAGAACCTAGGATTAGTGCCAGTTTTAGTCTTCATGTCGATCAAGTCTTCACCTAGCGTCTAGTATTTGACATCAAATTTGTGCTCAATTTCCATTAACTTCCTGCCTACCTTCTTTTCATGATCAGCTAAGCGTGCATTCATGGCTTCAACTACCATGTCAATCTGTGTAAACAAAATAAAACCCCGTTGATAACAATAGCTAAATGAATGAGGTTCCATGACACCTATTTGTGATATTGCAAAAACAAATAGTCTTTGGAGTACATACTTGCTGGCTACTAAATTGCTGTCCTTGTGATGGTGCTCGATACGAATCATGTTGATGCACATGTTCATCATTTTTTCTTGGAAAATTATTAGAATTCTCAGACGGTCGTTGAGGACCACAAATTTCCATGAAAGCCTTTTTTTATAAAATATAATGAACCATTAGTACCAAATAAAAAATCGGATATAGAAAGTTCAATTGTAGATAGGTACCAGCCCGTTATGAAGACCTCCTTTGTCGTAGGCATCGCTTCTTAAAGTAGCCGTCATTTCGTCCCATCGTGCGATCAATGGAGGGGGTCTAGAAGCATACATCAATCGGCCACTACGCACGTGCTCCCAGTACCAATACTACACAATAAATTAGTTCATCACCATACAGATATGCAACAAAACAATAATTAAAGGACATTAAGTAGTGATCTAGCACTAACCTGGAGCAGAATTAGATTTCCTTGTAGATTTACGTGATCTCGATTTCTAAACTTGTGAACGGACTTGAAGAAGTGATTAAGTGTGAAACATCCCCAGTTAAATTTCCGAAGGTTTTGAAGATCTGTAACAAGGTTGAGAAATTTCGAGTCCACATAATGTTGTGCTGTTGGTGCTAGAACAGTACCAATTGCGTACAGAATGAACCGTCTCAGGAAATCACCGTCTGGGGCTTTGGAAGCTCAGATCGCCGTTTCAAGGTCAGAAATCAAAATTTGCCCATTGTTTGCATAGGCGGTAAACAATTCTGTGTCGGTTTGCATTTCCAGATGTGGCTCTATATCCTCCCCTTCTATTGGAATGCCAAATATACACTGCATGTCCTCTTTTGTTATAGGAATTGGCGTTTTTCCGATGGTAATGGATTGGGTGTCCATATCTATGCTCTTGGCTAGTCTAACCAACATTATGCGCCGTAGAGTCACTTCATGCATCTGGGTTAGACCGCCAAGACTGGTTTCTGATATGATGTACTTTTTGTGGTCTGGTGACAACAGTTTCATGGTTTTTCCGAACCTTGTCTGTGAGCATACTAACTTCATATGACCATGCTTTTCGCCGAGTTCCTGTTACATGCCATTAAATTATACTGAGTACACATGAATTACGTGTACGAAACGATTGTACACAAACAGTCAATTACTTACCGCATCGGTAATTTCGGAGATGGGCTTTTCTCCATTATGAAGGTTTGTATCTGAAACTGACATTGCTGGCTCATATGCAATGATAAAATCCGGCTCAATTAATCTGAACAAAATTGGAAAATGTATAACAAAATTAGCAGCGAATTAATTTTAACAAAATTAACTGGGTCATTTAACATATGATCCACTTATGGGTTTAAGCACAAAACCTATTTGGGTGCAAAACCTATGAGGGTTCAACTACTAAAGGAGCGGCCGACAACGATTATAAAGAGTTACGATCAGGTAATACCTTCTCTCGGAGACGGTGCCGCCGAGTAGATGGCGGCGGTTAGTGCGTCGCAAACTATAAGTGCCGGTATAGCGCGGTCGACGGCGCAAAGGAAAAACGGCGCCTTCACGCGAGGAGGAGGCGGCGAGAAGAACACTGACGTCCGAGCCCTCAGATCACGTTGGCGGTGGGCGGCGAGTGGTGGCCGCCGACTCCTGTATTCCGTGGGCGACCGGCGTCTCCGATCTGATCTTGCAGCGGTCGTGGGAGGTGCGGACGGCCCGGGTGGTTAGAATGCAGAGCTGTAATCGCGGGATTTAGGGAGGGGTGGGCCGCGTGAGCTATGTGAGATTTGGATAAATGATATAAAAAAAATAAGAAAATCATGTCAACTCGTTTAGGGGTTTAGGGTTATTAGCGTTTAGGGGTTTAGGGTTTAGTGGGGGGGGGGGTTCAGGGTTCAGGGTTTAGTGGGGGGGGGTAGGGTTATCAGGGTTTAGGGTTTAGTGTTGACATGCAAGCCCGGAAATGCGTGTGTCAGAGATCGTACTTGCATGTACATGTACTAAGGATCCCAAACTTTCTTAATGGCATCCCATGACCACATAGAGAATGCATGCATAATGGTTTCCATGTGGGGCAAAATTTAGAATGTTTTTACGGTTTAGTGGGGGGGGTTAGGGTTATCAGGGTTTAGGGTTTAAGGGTTTTAGGGTCGACGGAACTATGTTTGTCTTACAGTGGACATAGCACACACACCGGACATTGGTGGAGCGTTGGTCTACAATGGATTCCCTCCGGTAGCATCGATCCGGTCCGTTGACTGGCTCGACCGACAAACTTCGTCCCACATAGAGCATGCATCCATCCACTGGACCGGATCGATGTTGGGTTGGTTTCATACAGGTGAGGAACCCAGCTAGTGCTTTCGGGGTGTTGACATGCTAGGCCGGAAATGCGCGTGTCAGAGATCGTACTTGCGTGTATAATCCCAAACTTTCTTCATGGCATCCCATGACCCCATAGAGAATGCATGCATAATGGTTTCCATGTGGGGCAAAATTTTGAATGTTTTTACGGTTTAGTGGGGGGGGGGGTTAGGGTTATCAGTGTTTATGATTTTAGGGTTGACGGAACTATGTTTGTCTTACAGTGGACCTATCACACACACCGGACATAGGTCGAGCGTTGGTCTATAATGGAATCCCTCCGGTAGCATCGATCTGGTCCGTCGACTGGCTCGACCGACATACTTCGTGCCACATAGAGCATGCATCCATCCACTAAACCGGATCGATGTTGGGTTGGTTTACATGTACATGTACAGGGACCAGAAATGCGCGTGTCAGAGATCGTACTTGCGTGTACATGTACTAATGATCCCAAACTTTCTTCATGGCATCCCATGACCCCATACAGAATTCATGCATAATGGTTTCCATGTGGGGCAAAATTTTGAATGTTTTTACGGTTTTGTGTGTGTGTGTGGGGGGGGGGGGGGTTAGGGTTATCAGGGTTTAGGGTTTAGGGTTTTTTGGTTTTTTGGGTTTAGGGTTTAGGGTTGGTTTACAATGGATTCCATCCGGTACCATCGATCCGGTCCATCCACTGGCTCGGCCGACAACCTTCGTGCCACATTGTTCACATTGTCCAATTAACACTTTGTATAGATTTTTTGGGTAAAAAAGAACGAAATAATGCAACTAATCTGAACGTAACGTTTGGCATGTATCAAACCAAGTAGCCACTATTCCTCAAAAAAAACCAGTTAGCCACTAATTGCGCCAAACATATCATGTAATTACCAACGAAAATGGGTTGACAATTATTTCTGGAAATTCTTGGAAGGAATTTATTGCTCTTCCTTTTTTAGAGAACAATAAGTTACAAATTTTATTTTGGAAACAAGAAATCAGTTTTCAATTTTATTTGTCCTTTCCAATATATTTCAAATGAGCTTTGCCTTTGTCTGGTCATACAAGGCATTAAGCACACATGACATTGCTTATACAGAAGCTGACTGAAATAATTTGTTAACAACTACTAACGACTGATGATCAACAAGTAAACAAATCCCACAACAATTATTGAAAAATAAAATCCCGCGGCCATCAGCTTTGCGTGCTTCTTCAGATCGATCAACTGCCTTAAGTTCTTGTTGATCTTCTTCAATTCCACCTTGAGTTCCGCATCCGCCACCATCGGAGGAACATTGGCATAGCCCTTATTATCCACCGCCGATGGCAGATCTACCTCTAGGGTTGCCCCGTGCCTCAAATCAATTAAGCCATCCGTTTGAAGCCTCTCAACGTATTCATCCAGCCACTCAAAATGCTTGCATGTTTTCAGCTTCTGAAAAGGGAAAGGGAAACCCTAAATACCAATTCCGAGGAAATATAAATAAATCTAGGGTCAGAATTCATAGCAAAAAGACACAACAGAACATAGATTTAACCTTCCCCGCTTCTGGTTTGCTATCGCATTTCACAAATTCCCGCCCATGGTTTCCATTCTTCTCCGATATGGTTGTCAAACGCTTCAGTGGCGCGATGCGTGGGCAGTCGGGGCATCTGGTCATCGGTAGTGAACCATACCGCGGCCATGATGACGGAGAGGCCGAACTGGACATGGACATCTCTCGTCTCTCACCGTCCGCCGGCGATGGCAGGCTTCGTCGCCGGAGAAGAATAACAATTTGGTGAGGCAAGGGAAAGGGAGGCAATGGTGGGCCGCGGGTTGGCACGGGCACGGCGATTGCTCGGGCTTCTGTGATATGTGGTTGGACCCGCGGTCAGTGCACATGTTTTGGAAGCCCCCAAAAGATCGTGCTCGTTAAAAAAAACTTGCATCGAAGCGCATTACTTCAAAATAACTAATTAACCCTACAATCACGGATATATACCTTCCCATTCTACCGCATATCAACCCTATCCTAACCACCCCCATCTACCTTGTTTCTCCTCACATAGCCATCGCCGGGATCGCGCCATCGCTTCTCAAGCGACCACGCCGACGCCGGATTAAAAAGGTCTCCTCCACGGCTCCTCCCATCTTCGATTGCAGTGCTGATTATTTTTTCCATTGATTCGACCAAGAAGTCATTTCCGAAGAGATTAGAAAATACAGCCTTTGCCATAGTTGAGTAGTTCTGGTGTAATTGGAGTACAGGATGTCATGCAAGAGCTTTTTGATTGATAGTTTGTAGTAGTTGTTCGTACGAACTGGTTATGAATATATTTTCTCGGTGGTATTGTTAGGAATAAGTTGGATGAGGTTGTGGATACAGTTTTCATACTATGGGTATATGTGTTGTTGTAGGGACCATGGTCTCAGAGGCGCATAACAACCGTGCGGAGTACGACAAGTCTTTGCATGAAGCGCGCCGGGAGATCGACTTGAAGGTGCAAAAGGATCGCGCTGAGGTAGATAAGAAACTCAAAAAAGAACGTTCATACGTGGACAGGATGATAAAGGAGGAGCATGAGGAGTTTTCCCGTAAGATGGCGAAGATGCATCTTGAGATTGAAGAAAAGTATAAGCGGGACTGTGAGGACATGGAAAAAAAGTTTTTCCTTGGCTACAAGGAAATGCATCAAACGTTGCAGAAGGACCGGAAGCTTGTGGACAGTATTATATAGACAGAGCGAGTCAGGATGGATGCCTATGTGTTGCAGGCACGTTCGGATATGGACAGCAAGCTGCTACAGGAGCGGTGGGACATGCATTATAAGGCCATGCTGGAGAAGGTCCGTTTGGAAGGACATATGTTAGAAGCCGTGCGATCTCACGGCCACCCCGACAACATGTCTTCAATTTTTCTCCCCCTGTAAGTATCTCGCACCGATTCTATATATTAAGGACCTACGTATTCTATGATACAAACATCTTCAATTTGTGGCAACCTTATGTCGGCGATTGTATGTAGGCTAAGCATCATGAGAAAACAAGGTTTTAATCGCCTCGCTCGCATGCATGCACGTCCGCCACCCGCGCATGCAAACCCACGTCGCCGCCCTTCCCATGCATGCAGGCCTCAGGCGCAGACAACGAGATGGCCCAACGGTCCATCCAGCGACCCAGCGGGTGAGGCTGGCGTGGGACGGCCCACCCGAATTAGGCCCAAGCGAGCTTCGCGCCGGGCACATCCCAGGGGTGCAGGGAGTTTAGTCCCACCTCGCCGAGCGAGGGGAGCTAGCACCGGTTTATATAGCGGGCTGAGCTTTCCTTCTCAAGTTCCTTTCTAAAGCGGGCAGCACATTGCCTAACCGTCTCCGTCCCTGCCCTGTGGGGCCTACTTGCTACCTGTTTTCACGATCTGGCGGGCCTCTGCATCCTGGCCCAATAAATGATTGGGTTACTAGTCGTATGCAGGCCGTTGAATTGTGAAAGCGGGCAAGTAGGCGGGCTTTTTTTGTCTATTTCATTTTTTTCATTTGTCACCATTATTTCCATTGCAGCCTGTCCATCATGCTGCATTTTGGCAAGAACAAGCTAGAGTTGTACACACATTTTGGCAAGAACAAGCTAGAGTTGTACACACCCTGATTTAATGCTCAAAACGTCGGTCTATACCTCAAGGGGACATTCTAAAATAATTGTTTTCAAAAATTTCTTTCATAGACATGTTGCACACAGGATCTCTTCCACAAACAAAACTAGGTTTCCAAGTTTTTGTATTTTTTTGAATTTATAATGCCCTCTAGACTGACTGCTGAAAACATCGGTCTATGCCTCAAGGGGGCATTGTAAAATAATTTTTTTCAAAACTTTCTTTCATAGACATGTTTGGCACATGTGTGTCACCATGTACAAGAAAATTTGGGTGATTTGGAGGCGGTGGAAAAATTCACCTTTTTTCAAAAACTGGCTTAAGTAGACCAAATGGTCCCTCCGGAATACGGGCATTTTTTCGACCACCTCCAAATCACCTCAATTTTGGCACACATGATCTCTTGCACAAACAATGCTAGGTTTCCAAGTTTTTGTATTTTTTGATTTTTTTTGAATTTATAATGCCCTCTAGACTGACTGCTGAAAACATCGGTCTATGCCTCAAGGGGGCATTGTAACATAATTTTTTTCAAAACTTTCTTTCATAGACATGTTTGGCACATGTGTGTCACCATGTACAAGAAAATTTGGGTGATTTGGAGGTGGTGGAAAAATTCACCTTTTTTCAAAAACTGGCTTAAGTTAGACCAAATGGTCCCTCCGGAATGCGGGCATTTTTTCGACCACCTCCAAATCACCTCAATTTTGGCACACATGATCTCTAGCACAAACAATGCTAGGTTTCCAAGGTTTTGTATTTTTTTGAATTTTTTATGCCCTGGGCAATGTCAGTTCGAAACACTCTAGAGATACTTCCTCAACCAATGATGCGACCCAAGGACCTTCATGCAAAAACCAGGCACCTGCATGCAAGAGTCGGGGACCTGCATGTGAATAGTGATTCATCAAGGCCTTGACAGCTGCTGGCACAGCGGCTGCCGCCCGATTTGCATGCAGCGAAGATGAACGTGCATGGAGGTTTCTCAAATATTTCCAAGCACACCCCACTGGGCCCCGCTTATTTAAAAAATACGTCAGTCATTAATGATCTCTAAATGAAGAATATGCATGATGATTATGAATATGCATGACAACCATAGTAAGGGTGAAGAATCATATTCATCCTACAATGAGGACCAACGCTTGCTAAAATCACCTCGATGAAGGTATTTAAGCAGGTAAAGGAGCTGGTCGAGGGGCGAGGTGGGACTATTTTTAGTTACACGAGAACAACGCGCGAGATCGTACGTGACGTGGGCCGTCTGGAGCTGCAACCTCGGATGGGCCGGTGTTTGGGTCGACGTAGGAAAACGGCCTGCCATGCATGAGCCATGCAGACCATGGGATCGCGCGGGGATCCGTCCGGCGGCCGTGCGTGCGTGCAGAAATACATCACAAAAATTATTCTACTCGACAATAACAAGTGCTCCATGCTAGCCCTTATTCCTGTTCGAAATACATCATCATTCTTAAAGTTGGACATCAAATGATACACACAGAAAATGGAAACGAAAGATGTCGAACTAATACAGTAACATGGCAGTACAACCGCACTTCACTAAATTACTGTCACGATGAAATAGAATGTAAAGACCACGTCACACAAAGCTGAATGGCACACGACTTTCTCTGGCTCATCGTCGGTTCATGCTGTATGTAGACATCACAGTTCAGCCTCGAGATCCTACACAGAAGAATAGAATAAATCACATGGACATCAATTATGAGTAAAACACATGCAAAAAATAAATATGAACATATTTCGTACCTCTAGCAATTTAGCGCATTTATGTCGATTGTGACCAGGATTCTTGCAATAGCCACAGATATTCTGTGATCTTGACTTCTTTGTCTTTGCCTGCAGCCTTTTTGCAGCAGTGGCACCACACCAATGGCAGCGGGTTGCGATGAGCAACCGGCTGCGATGCGTGTATCGGCTGGGGTGTGATGAGACCCACAGGCGATGGTACGGGCGGTGACTTGGCGCATATCTGGTTGTTGCCTGTTGAAGAGTAGGTGGACGAGCAACCAGCGGACATGGTTGTTGCGGCCAGAGGTTCTGATACTAGGCAGAGTAAGTAGAGAAGAGGAGAAGCAAACATTGGATATGTCAGTTTCATTACTTGTAGAGTAGCATAGCACCATATATAGTCATAGTCTAGGTTTGGATTCGAACCAGCTACAAGAGCACATCTCTCTTTTTTCTAAAACTCAGCAACGTCTCTTTACTGGTACACTAGCTTGTTCTGTACGCCTTCTCAAGTCTTAGATTTTATTTTTTTTGTGAGCAAGGAAGGAGGACAAAATTAAGAGTTCCTGGGACTCGAATCCAAGACCTCTCGGTTGAAAACCAAGGGTGCTAGTCACTTATGTGGCGAATGTTCCCTGGGAGGAGGACGGCATACAAACGCATTTTCCTCGTAGTTTTAGTTGCGACGCAAGATCGAATGATCACAGTGTCGGGAATGTTATCAGGCGAACGGGCCCAGTTTTTCTTTCCTTCCTATATATAAAAAAGTATGCTACTTGGTGTCGGCTTAGTCAACAAATGATTGTGCCAACCTTGACCATTGGATTGACATTCAACGTCTGTCGTGTTTGTTCAGTCTCTTCTTCCTGCAGTCGCTAAAGCCAAACCAGCGCTGGCGGGACCGCCTGCTCCCGCCTCCCACGGCTGGCTGTCCTGCCGCGCACTCGTCATGGCCACATCGCACCCTGAAACTCTGTGCATCTTCCCCGGCTCCTGTTTGTTCCCGTCTGAGGCCTCACCATCGTCCTCCGCCTTGGTTCGCTCGCCGCAACGCCGCCCTCCGGCGTTGTCAACATGGTCAACAACCAAGAGGAATAAGGAGATGACTATACATGGTGAGGATGACAGTAGGGACCCAGCAGCGGGCACCGTTTTTTTCGGGATGGAGAAGGGTATCGACTGGGTTGTGCGGGAGTTGTGGCCCGTCTAGCGCATGCTTTTATTTCATATCTTTACCACATGACCAGCCCAATTTGTTTTTTTTTCTTTCTGAAAATGGCTAGCCAAGCTATTTTGTTTTTTGCAGAATAACCAACGTAGGCCTACTTGCTTTTCTACGCCTTGCTGGGCCTGAAATCTTTCAAGATGAGGAGGGATGCATAAGTAATAATAAACGGGCTATAAGTAATAATAAATGGGCTATAAAATGTAAAAATACAGCAAACAGGCAATTAGTTCCAAAATACTTTTTTCTTTCAGATTTTTATATTTTAAATTTCATTATTTTTGTGCGGGTGAAATTTCATTGGATTTAAATTAAGGTATGTTTAGTTTTTAAATTAATTTGAATCTGGCTAGGAAATCGGGCTGTATGCTGTTTGGGACAGATTTAGAGGCTGACTTGTGGGTTTACTAGGTTGACGTGTACGAAAGGCTTTGTCAACTTAGTCCACAAACGATTCTAGTAACAGTGGCCGTTGGATGTTAATCCAACGGCGGTGCTGCTTCTTCAATATCTAACCTTCTTGCTCCAGCCGCCCAAACCAGCGCTGGTGGGACTGCCTACTCCCACCTCCTGTGGCCGTCTGTGCTGCCGCACAGGCCTCACCACCCCACCCTACTCCATCGTTGGCCAGGCCATTCCTCTACTCACCCACACCTCCTGTTATTTTCCGGCGACGACAGTCGAACCAGTAAACCCTCGTACCCCCCACCGCTTGGGCAACCACTATTGAGTCTTCGCCGGTTCCGTGTCGTTCTCTTCCTGGGCCTCGCCGTCGTCCGTCGCCCTGGTGCTATTCGCGCGATATGGTCAACGTGGTCAACGAATGACATCCATCAGAAGTGGACTATACATGGAGAGGCTGACAGCTGGGTCCATGGCCGCACACAAGGAAATGCCTCCTTATTACTGGCAAAATAATGATTCCTCCACCTGATAGCTGGGACCCACCAGAAGGGCCTCTGTATTTAGCGAAAAAACGTTCCCCTGCTGACAGCTCGGACCCACCAGCTATATCTTCGCACGCAAGGAAGTGCCTCCTTATTACGCACAAAAAAAGAATAGTCCCCCCTGCTAGCTGGGACCCACCATAGTGGGAGGCTGACTTGTGGGCCTACTAAGTTGACGCGGATGGAGGGCTTTGTCAACTTAGTCAATATGAATGATTCTAGCTCCAGTGACCGTACGATGTCCATCCAACGGTTGTAGTGCTTCTTCAACCTCTGGTCTTCTTGCTCCAGCCACCGAAACTGTGACACCCCAAAATTTTGGCCTCATTTTATTTATTAAAATGTTGCCAGGAAATAAAACTTTTCCAAATTGTCAAGTTTTACCTTTTGTGATTTTGGATTTTTGCCTCTAGTGGGAGAAACCTTCAAAGGTATTGTTGGATTTGTTTACTCTCTTTTATAAAACCATTATTTATCAGTGGATTCAAATGTTGCAAGATTTATTTATTCAAAAAGCTTTATCTCTTTAAAATGATTCCTTTTGCATTTGGGGCCTATTTGCACTACAACCACTTGACAAATGCTTTTAAAAATTCCACCAAAATTTGGGGATGTCATGTGATGTTTCCACATCACTTTTATGCAAAGATACCTTCTGGCCATTGGAGATTTTGAGCTCTACACCAATTTTTCCAATCTGGTCCAGTAGGCACTTTTGCACTGCAACCCATTTAAATATTTCTTCAAAAATTCTTCCAAGTATTTGGAGATGACTGTGGATGCATACAACTCATCTTCAAGCAAAAACCCAATGATGTTCTTTGGAAAATTTGAGTGGATCAACCTCTTTTGCTTTCTGGTCCAAATTGGTGATTTGTACTGCAACCATATTTTCCCTTGCTCTAGTGACCCTGAGCTTTCTCCTACTTGTAGCCCTCCCTACCAAACTCTTAAGTCCAAGAGATTGGGCTCATTGGAGGTTTTGAAGTGCATGCCCTAAACCCTTCTGTTTTCTGTCCAGAACTGGAGTTTTGCAAAGCTTGCACTATCAACTTTCTGTTTTTGCCAAACTGACCCTACCACTATCTCCTGTGTCTAAGGAGGCACTGATCTGGAGTTTTTGGCCACTCCAAGAGTTGCCTATGTGCATCTGGCATTCTGTCGAACACCTGGTGTGCACAGCCACTTTTGGCAAGCTCTCTGGTTTGCACTATGGACTTGAACCACTGACCTACCCACCTTGTCCACTGAGTGCCTTGCTACCCCTACCTCCGTCCTGTGCAGTGCGAGCTCCACCCTCGAGCTCTAGAGCGCGCTGGCATTGCGTCGAACAGGTGCCGTGCATGCTCTGGGCGCGCCCAGAGCGCACGTTTTGCACGCGCGCGCACTACGCCGACACGCCGCACTGCCGCACGCGACGCGACCCGACCCTGGCTCCCTCTGCATCGCTGAGCCACGCACTAGTCGCCCCCCTGCTCCACGATCTCTCTGGCGCCCTGCTGCGCTGCTGGCCGCGCCCTGGCGGCACGCCGGCGTCAGCAGTGGCCTCTGCCATGTTCGGCGCCGCCCAAGCCACCAGCGCACGACAGCTGCCCCGGAGCACAGGCCGTGCTTATCCTCCCGCTCGTCGGAACGCGTTCGTCGCCGCCACGATGCGCTGCAACTACAGGAAAGCGGTCGCCGGCGATCTTATCTGCTGCCACCGCGGAGCCAGCCTCGCCACGCTATATAAAGGGTCCCCGAGCCACTCCGAGCACTCACGCGACTTCAGACACTCCTCGTAGAGCTTCCCGCGTAGTGAATCGAACAGTAGTGGCCGTCTCCCTCAACTCCGGCCAGTCGCTCCCTCTGGTCCTTGCGGAGCTGCCCAGCTACTCATCTTCGATCAGAGACCACCGGAGCACAAAAAGCACTCCACCACCGCAGCTTTCCTCCGCCGCGGAGCTCGCCGCCGGCAACTCCTTACACCTCCGCCGACCCATCAACCACCCCGAGGACCGCCTCGGTCTTGCCGTTCCATTCCCGCCCGCAGATGCCCTCGAGGAGCCGCCGTCCGTCGCCGGCGATCGCCGGAGCCCCGCTCCCGTCGGGCAGAAGAGAAGAGAAGGAGGGAAGGAACGGTCGAACCTGACCAGTGGGCCCTCTGGACCCACTGTCAGTGACCCACGCAGCGCCCTCTCTCTGTTTAAGTGGAGGCGCAAAACCCCCGAGTGCGTTTCCTCTGCTGCGAAAGCGTATTTCTGCTGAAACGTTTTCCTTTTTTTTCTGGTTTTATTTAAAAACAGAGTTGACCAAACTTTGACTGGCTATAACTTTTAAACTAAAACTCCAAATGAGTTGATTCTTTTTCCTACCTCTCTCAAATTTCATCTAGTTTATTGTAAGATTTATTTCAAAAATATTTGAGACAGTTTTTGGTACTGTGTTTGAAATATTTGTATTTGTGTATTTTGCAAAATAGGATTTTTGGAGAAAAAGGAAAGCTTCCAATAAAGTGCATCCTTTGCATACTCTTGAAGGCAAGCATTTCGGAACTCTGGCATAATATTTGTTGTGGTGTTTTGATGCGATCACAGCACCTTTTGACTTGGAGTAGATGTGACAGTTTATGTATCGATGTAGTCTCGTGCATGAGTGCACTTTGGAGATTGTTTGTGGCCAGCAATGGATACCCTAAGGATTTGTATCGCCCTCGTGAGCTTCTCTTGCACACCGGTAGGAAGCGGGAAAGTCGTGGTCTTGGGTAGACACGAGCTTGTTGCTAATCCCTCGTTGAGACGAGTATGCCCAGCATAGCATGGTGAGGCTCGAGGAGTGGTGATTTATTTCACTAGTGGTAATATTGTTGGTGGATACTTGGATCACCTGAGTCGGTTGTAGACCGAGTCTTGTTCAGTAGCTTCCTTTGTCGGTACCACCACTTGTCCCTGCAGGGGACAGGGTATGGTTCAGTAGGTTGCCAACCCCTTTCCAAAGCACACACCGTACAGAGAGGCCGTGATGAAGGTCCCGTGGCCACGGATTAAAGCCTGTCATTCGGTCCGGGGGCATGGGTGTTTCGGTTGTAGCCGAAGGGGATAGCTTCCCCAGTTTGCGCGCGGTATAAATTTTGTGATCCCATGCTACGTCGAGGTTGTAGCCTCCCCACTTAGAGTTTTGCTTGGCAGGTGTCGTGGGTGATTCCAGACACTGGTGAGTTAAGCTGGTGTGTGCAGGTCAGGCGTGTTTTCAATCAAAAGACCGTAGACGGAATTAGTCCCGAGGGACTGAGTAATCCCGTTACTCGTGGAAAATGGTACTCCCTCTGCAGAGGATATATCCTGTCAGATAGTCCTGTTCTTAAGTAAAGGCCACAACCCGAGTTGAGTCTCTGTAACGGCATTCGGATGGAGAACGATTTAATTAGAGCTTAGTAACGGAATTCGGATGGAGATACGGCTTGACTAAATTATCGGTTTTCGGATGGAGAAACGATTGTACAAAATTTTGTTTATGATTATGGCACCCTTGGATTATGATCTTTATTGTTTTGGACTAACCATTTATATTACGTATATTATTGAGTATCCCTGGGATGGTTCTACCTCCTGGATATTCACTGTGATTATTCTTTTATAAGCCCTTTATGTGGTGTCGCTCAGACGCCCGACTGCGGCATTATTATTTCTGCGTTTTCCGCTCGAGGAGTCATTCAGACACTCGTTTGGCACCAGTATTATTATTTCTGCATTTTCCGCTCGAGGAGTCATTCAGACACTCGTTTGGCACCAGTATTATTATTTCTGCATTTACCGCTCGAGGAGTCATTCAGACACTCGTTTGGCACCAGTATTACTATTCTGCATTTTTTCCGCTCGAGGAGTCATTCAGACACTCGTTTGGCACCCAGTATTTTATTTTGGTATATTTTTATCCATATGTGTGCATCATGATTTTTTTTTGTATATTTCTTGACGGATGTATGATCATCTATTAAACCTGGAGTATGTTTGATATATATTATACCCGTGTTCTTAATGTTTGCGAGTACATTCAAACGTACTCACTGGCTTGTCCCTGGCTATTGTCTTGGCCAGATTCCTTGCTTGGAGTTAAGCATCGCGGTGACAACCACGGAACCTATGCTGTTGACGTTTGCAGCCTCGCGAAGATAGGAGTTATCCTGGTCAGCTGTTCTTGTGGGAAATGGAGCCCCATAGACGCAGATGTTTCCAACCGCTTCCGCCCTCAACCATTAGAAACCAAGTGTTGTACTCCCAGGCCTAAATGGTCTTGTACTACAAATTTTTGTTCCTTGCTTGGAATTCTTGTATCAAGTTGGTACCTCATCAGCTAACAGTAATCCTGGGGCTGGTGAGCACACAGGCCATTTTTCTTGGAATTTATATCCCAAAAATCCGGTCGTGACAGACTTGGTATCAGAGCCAGGCTGACCATTGGCTAATCCTATCTTAGCCAGGTCGATAAACTTATGTTAACCAAACCATCAGACCTTGGCCTAACCCCCGGTCAAGCTTCCCGCGTAAGGTAGCTCCACAGTGACCAGACGCCTTTTCGGCGGACGGTGCCCAACCTATCAGCCTAGCCCGTCGATCACGCGCCAGTGACCGACACCCAACCCGTCTCTATCGCAAGCGTGCGGAGGAAGACTCCATCCCCTTTTCCTATAAAAAGGGCACGCTAGCCATGGCACAGCACAGCCTCTTTCCCCCAAACCCAGCCATGATGCCTGGCCCCATTGTTCACAATGAGACCACAGCGACCAACCTTGGAGGTTTTGTGACCATGCTCGCAAACCTCACCCGCCGTGCCTATGCGTTAGAAGAGCCTCCTGAGTATGTTGTGTACCAAGGACCCATGTACGGTGAAAGCCGTTAGTACTGGGCCACTGTGCACATCTACGGTAGGGGTCTGTCGCCAGAACGCCCCTACAGGTTCACTGGAAGGACAACTTCCTTTGAGCCACAAGCCATCCAACTGGCAGCCCGAGAAGCTATAGTTCAACTCCGGCACTTGTCGCCCAGAGTTAACTGTCGCTCGTTCTACTACTACCCCAGTCGTGACGGGTATGGTAGGCCGCCCCAAGTTGCCAACGGAGACCACGAGACGGATCCTGCGCTGCTGCATCTGGTGCGCTATGTAAGCGCACTAGAGCAACTGTTCGACCAGGTCACTCTGGATCTGATCGCAGCTCGTGGAGAGCTGGTTCGCCGAGCCCCGGCGAGGAGAGAAGCGGAGCCCGACACCGAAAACCCAGTCGTGCTGTTCGGACACCCGATCGATCCCCCGAGGTCTGCTCCAGCCATCCACCAGAGCACTTTGGTGACCCCAGAAGCGCTTCGCCGCCTTTTGGAGACCCATTCCAGCGGGATCTGGGCCAACAACCCCCGGGATGGTCATCACCATCTCCCCGACCCTGCAGCACCTCAGTCTCAACCAGCAAATCCTGACGGTGAGAACCGTGGAGAAGCATCGGCGTCCGCAAGGCCAGCCCTCTTAGACATTAACGAAGTAGACTAAGTCGCTCAAAGTTGTATCGAGCCTTAGTTTTCCTACGCTTTGTAATGTGTGACCTTGTAGCGCTTGTATTGCATGCTGTCTGTTTGAGCGCTCCTATTTTTGGAGTAGTAGCTATGCATGGGTACGTTGGCATACAATTGCATTTTTTTATTTTTCGGGCGCAACTACCTAGACCAACCCCGTCGGCTCCCACAGTAATGCGTCCCATTTATGTGATGGGTATATCTGTGGCTTTGACCCGAGTACAGGATCGGCAATCAGTTACCCTTCACCCCGGTAGAAATCCCAGCCCCGGTGCTATATAAAGGCCACTTCGCGACCTTGCCGAGCACCCCTCACCTTTGTGCGCAGCGCTCACAGCCATTCCTTGCCATGTCGACCCCCAGTATTTATCTGAGAACCCCAGACGCAACCCCCGGCAGTTTTGTCAAATTATTGTGGGACTTTACCTGCAGTACTATGAGTGCCACCCGTCCACCCCAGTACGAGCTGCTCAAATCGAGGATCACTCCATCCACCTCGAAATATTGGGCAGTGGTGCACATCCCTCCCGCCTACCCAAACCAAGATCCCACGGAAGTCTCCTTCGTGGGGAAATCCATGCCGACTCCGCATATGGCTATAGAAGCTGCTGCGTACGAGGCGATCGCTCGTCTTCGATTCGCAGTACCCTATGCCAGCGAGCGAGGATACTATTATTTTCCGAGTCGTGCAGCACCCGGAGAAGTTGCATCTTTTCCCGGTGGGCGCATTGAGAGAGATCCAGTACTAGCCAACCTTGCCCAGTACGTCATCACTCAGGAGCGTTTAACTCAGCGAGTAATGGGTTATCTCCAGAGCCTCGCTGATTTAAATCCTCGGATCGCTATTGGCAGACCACTGAGGCCTTACCAAGAAGGACGCATTCATCGACTGGTCAACCCGCTTCCCCCGATAGAAGAGGAGTGTGCCCCGGTGCCAGAGGCGTTTTCTCAGGACCCTGTCGCTTTACCGTTTTCCATGTAAACGCCTCCGATGTATTTATTGTCCCAGTACTTGTATTTATGTGATGTAGCATGTCCGTAAAATCTTTGTGCGACGGATCCGATTTTTCTTTAGTTCCTGTTTTGTGAGCAGTGTTACGGCTGTTAGTTTTGTTTTAATTATTTCTTCTCTCGCAACATGTTTTTCGAGGGGATTTCTTTCTCCGAGTCACTGCTGCGTATATATTTTCACAACATAGATTTTTATTCGCGCTACATCGTAGCCGCAGACTCTCAGCAGCAACCCCTCGACCTCGAGCACTGTTACAAATCCTTGAACACATTTTTGCGCCTATCTAACCACACTCGAGGGCACCACAGTCTCGGTAAGAGAGATTTGTGAGTGTTCATTCGGACGCGAGCTGCCCCAGCACTCCGACGGCAGTCAGCCCCGATGCCGCGCCTAATCCACATGATCGCCGCCACCGCGAAGAGCTAACACTCGTGCGGCAGCATCACAACGATCGTCCAGGATCATCGCGCACAGGAGCACGGAGAACCCCAGCAGCACCGCCAAGCCCCCACACACCAGGACCACATACCAGTCCGGCATTGCCTCCGCCATTGGAGCCTCGGCTCGAGCTCCTGACAGCAGCTATGGAGAAGAAGGAAGGAGGAGTAGGAGCGAGGCCGGGTGTGAGGAAGAAGAGAGGAGCACCGCGATCGTTTTATAGCCCGAGATCGGTGTACGGTGGGCGAGGTCCACCAGCGCCACTCGTCGCTCGACCGCCGGTGTTCGGAGGCAAGCCCGCGAGCAGTACCGACAGCGCCCTGGCCCGCGAGGTGAGTGCACGCTGCACCGGCAGCACGCACGCCGCGCACTACCCCGGTACGGCCTTGATGCCCTACGAGCTAGGCATCGCCGGTGGAGGAAGCGCGGGAGAATGCACGAGGGAGAAGAGAGAGCCAGAGGAAGGAGAAGAGGCCGACAGTGGGCCCTGGGCCCACCTGTCAGCCAGAGAGAGCACGGTGCTCCCGGGTGCGACCAACGTATTTTAGTAATTTAGAATTTATTCTAAATTACTGTATCCAGTAGAAATATCTCGTTTTCCCTAACCGTGGATTTTTCCACGCTGCGCCAGTGTAGCACACTGTGGTTTTACCCCACTTATTGCCCTCTCACTGTAGCCTTTTGGTTTTTGTGCAACTAGAGGATTTCATTGATAAAAGCAATTTTATTTCAAAAACAATTCTTGTCCAAAACAGCTTTTAACAAATCTCGAGGACGAGATTTTTCTTAAGGGGGGTAGTGTTGTGACACCCCAAAATTTTGGCCTCATTTTATTTATTAAAATGTTGCCAGGAAATAAAACTTTTCCAAATTGTCAAGTTTTACCTTTTGTGATTTTGTATTTTTGCCTCTAGTGGGAGAAACCTTCAAAGGTATTGTTGGATTTGTTTACTCTCTTTTATAAAACCATTATTTATCAGTGGATTCAAATGTTGCAAGATTTATTTATTCAAAAAGCTTTATCTCTTTAAAATGATTCCTTTTGCATTTGGGGCCTATTTGCACTACAACCACTTGACAAATGCTTTTAAAAATTCCACCAAAATTTGGGGATGTCATGTGATGTTTCCACATCACTTTTATGCAAAGATACCTTCTGGCCATTGGAGATTTGGAGCTCTACACCAATTTTTCCAATCTGGTCCAGTAGGCACTTTTGCACTGCAACCCATTTAAATATTTCTTCAAAAATTCTTCCAAGTATTTGGAGATGACAGTGGATGCATACAACTCATCTTCAAGCAAAAACCCAATGATGTTCTTTGGAAAATTTGAGTGGATCAACCTCTTTTGCTTTCTGGTCCAAATTGGTGATTTGTACTGCAACCATATTTTTCCTTGCTCTAGTGACCCCGAGCTTTCTCCTACTTGTAGCCCTCCCTACCAAACTCTTATGTCCAAGAGATTGGGCTCATTGGAGGTTTTGAAGTGCATGCCCTAAACCCTTCTGTTTTCTGTCCAGAACTGGAGTTTTGCAAAGCTTGCACTATCAACTTTCTGTTTTTGCCAAACTGACCCTACCACTATCTCCTGTGTCTAAGGAGGCACTGATCTGGAGTTTTTGGCCACTCCAAGAGTTGCCTATGTGCATCTGGCATTCTGTCGAACACCTGGTGTGCACAGCCACTTTTGGCAAGCTCTCTGGTTTGCACTATGGACTTGAACCACTGACCTACCCACCTTGTCCACTGAGTGCCTTGCTACCCCTACCTCCGTCCTGTGTAGTGCCAGCTCCACCCTCAAGCTCTAGCGCGCGCTGGCATTGCGTCGAACAGGTGCCGTGCGTGCTCTGGGCGCGCCCAGAGCGCACGTTTTGCACGCGCGCGCACTACGCCGACACGCCGCACTGCCGCACGCGACGCGACCCGACCCTGGCTCCCTCTGCATCGCTGAGCCACGCACTAGTCGCCCCCCTGCTCCACGATCTCTCTGGCGCCCTGCTACGCTGCTGGCCGCGCCCTGGCGGCACGCCGGCGTCGGCAGTGGCCTCTGCCATGTTCGGCGCCGCCCAAGCCACCAGCGCACGACAGCTGCCCCGGAGCACAGGCCGTGCTTATCCTCCCGCTCGTCGGAACGCGTTCGTCGCCGCCACGATGCCCTGCAACTACAGGTAAGCGGTCGCCGGCGATCTTATCTGCTGCCACCGCGGAGCCAGCCTCGTCACGCTATATAAAGGGTCCCCGAGCCCCTCCGAGCACTCACGCGACATCAGACACTCCTCGTAGAGCTTCCCGCGTAGTGAATCAAACAGTAGTGGCCGTCTCCCTCAACTCCGGCCAGCCCGGCCGCCGCCAAGCTCCGGTGCGATTCGTCGCAACCGGCCACCCTCTCGCCCAACCAGCACCACCAGTCGCTCCCTCTGGTCCTTGCGGAGCTGCCCAGCTACTCATCTTTGATCAGAGACCACCGGAGCACAAAAAGCACTCCACCACCGCAGCTTTCCTCCGCCGCGGTGCTCGCCGCCGGCAACTCCTTACACCTCCGCCGACCCATCAACCACCCCGAGGACCGCCTCGGTCTTGCCGTTCCATTCCCGCCCGCAGATGCCCTCGAGGAGCCGCCGTCCGTCGCCGGCGATCGCCGGAGCCCCGCTCCCGTCGGGCAGAAGAGAAGAGAAGGAGGGAAGGAACGGTCGAACCTGACCAGTGGGCCCTCTGGACCCACTGTCAGTGACCCACGCAGCGCCCTCTCTCTGTTTAAGTGGAGGCGCAAAACCCCCGAGTGCGTTTCCTCTGCTGCGAAAGCGTATTTCTGCTGAAACGTTTTCCTTTTTTTTTTCTGGTTTTATTTAAAAACAGTGTTGACCAAACTTTGACTGGCTATAACTTTTAAAATAAAACTCCAAATGAGTTGATTCTTTTTCCTACCTCTCTCAAATTTCATCTAGTTTATTGTAAGATTTATTTCAAAAATATTTGAGACAGGTTTTGGTACTGTGTTTGAAATATTTGTATTTGTGTATTTTGCAAAATAGGATTTTTGGAGAAAAAGGAAAGCTTCCAATAAAGTGCATCCTTTGCATACTCTTGAAGGCAAGCATTTCTGAACTCTGGCATAATATTTGTTGTGGTGTTTTGATGCGATCACAGCACCTTTTGACTTGGAGTAGATGTGACAGTTTATGTATCGATGTAGTCTCGTGCATGAGTGCACTTTGGAGATTGTTTGTGGCCAGCAATGGATACCCTAAGGATTTGTATCGCCCTCGTGAGCTTCTCTTGCACACCGGTAGGAAGCGGGAAAGTCGTGGTCTTGGGTAGACACGAGCTTGTCGCTAATCCCTCGTTGAGACGAGTATGCCCAGCATAGCATGGTGAGGCTCGAGGAGTGGTGATTTATTTCACTAGTGGTAATATTGTTGGTGGATACTTGGATCACCTGAGTCGGTTGTAGACCGAGTCTTGTTCAGTAGCTTCCTTTGTCGGTACCACCACTTGTCCCTGCAGGGGACAGGGTATGGTTCAGTAGGTTGTCAACCCCTTTCCAAAGCACACACCGTACAGAGAGGCCGTGATGAAGGTCCCGTGGCCACGGATTAAAGCCTGTCATTCGGTCCGGGGGCATGGGTGTTTCGGTTGTAGCCGAAGGGGATAGCTTCCCCAGTTTGCGCGCGGTATAAATTTTGTGATCCCATGCTACGTCGAGGTTGTAGCCTCCCCACTTAGAGTTTTGCTTGGCAGGTGTCGTGGGTGATTCCAGACACTGGTGAGTTAAGCTGGTGTGTGCAGGTCAGGCGTGTTTTCAATCAAAAGACCGTAGACGGAATTAGTCCCGAGGGACTGAGTAATCCCGTTACTCGTGGAAAATGGTACTCCCTCTGCAGAGGATATATCCTGTCAGATAGTCCTGTTCTTAAGTAAAGGCCACAACCCGAGTTGAGTCTCTGTAACGGCATTCGGATGGAGAACGATTTAATTAGAGCTTAGTAACGGAATTCGGATGGAGATACGGCTTGACTAAATTATCGGTTTTCGGATGGAGAAACGATTGTACAAAATTTTGTTTATGATTATGGCACCCTTGGATTATGATCTTTATTGTTTTGGACTAACCATTTATATTACTTATATTATTGAGTATCCCTGGGATGGTTCTACCTCCTGGATATTCACTGTGATTATTCTTTTATAAGCCCTTTATGTGGTGTCGCTCAGACGCCCGACTGCGGCATTATTATTTCTGCGTTTTCCGCTCGAGGAGTCATTCAGACACTCGTTTGGCACCAGTATTATTATTTCTGCATTTTCCGCTCGAGGAGTCATTCAGACACTCGTTTGGCACCAGTATTATTATTTCTGCATTTACCGCTCGAGGAGTCATTCAGACACTCGTTTGGCACCAGTATTACTATTCTGCATTTTTTCCGCTCGAGGAGTCATTCAGACACTCGTTTGGCACCCAGTATTTTATTTTGGTATATTTTTATCCATATGTGTGCATCATGATTTTTTTTGTATATTTCGTGACGGATGTATGATCATCTATTAAACCTGGAGTATGTTTGATATATATTATACCCGTGTTCTTAATGTTTGCGAGTACATTCAAACGTACTCACTGGCTTGTCCCTGGCTATTGTCTTGGCCAGATTCCCTGCTTGGAGTTAAGCATCGCGGTGACAACCTCGGAACCTACGCTGTTGATGTTTGCAGCCTCGCGAAGATTGGAGTTATCCTGGTCAGCTGTTCTTGTGGGAAATGGAGCCCCATAGACGCAGATGTTTCCAACCGCTTCCGCCCTCAACCATTAGAAACCAAGTGTTGTACTCCCAGGCCTAAATGGTCTTGTACTACAAATTTTTGTTCCTTGCTTGGAATTCTTGTATCAAGTTGGTACCTCATCAGCTAACAGTAATCCTGGGGCTGGTGAGCACACAGGACGTTTTTCTGGGAATTTATATCCCAAAAATCCGGTCGTGACAGAAACCAGCGCCGGTCATGCCGCCTGCTCCCGCCTCCCGTGGCCGGCTGTGCTGTTGCGGAGGCCTCACCGCCCCTACTACTCCCACCGTTGGCCAGGCCTCCCCTCTACTCACCCACACCCCCTGTTATTCTGCGGCGACGACAGCCTCACACCACAGCCGAACCAGTGAACCCTCGTACTCCTCTCCGTGTGGGTATCCATTGCCGCATCTTCCCCGGCTCCACGCTGTCCCCTTCCTAGGCCGCACCGTCGTCCAGCGCCTTGGTGCTCTCGGCGCTGCGTGGTTAATGTGGTCAAGGAACGACTTCCATCGGAAGAGTATTCTACATGGAGAGGCTGACAGCTGGGTCCATGGCCGCAGCAAGGAAGTGCCTCCTTATTACGCAGAAAATAATGATTCCTCCACCTGACAGCAAGGACCCACCAGACAAGCCACCGTATTTCATGAAAAAAACGTTTCCCCTGACTGCTGGGACCCACCAGCTACATCTTCGCACGCAAGGAAGTGCCTGACAGTCGGGACCCACCTGGTCGAAGCGTACATAGCATTGTCATTCTGGTCGCGAATGTGTACGTACATACTGGTCGATTAGTCTGTCTGCAGGCTGCAGCGATGAACCGTGGCCGAGTAAGAAAGGGCATGTGTCGTAGTAAAGGCACACACGTAGCATGTAAACGTACGTACAGCCAGGGTGCAAGAAAGTAAATACGGCCACGTACGTACATACGGGCAGGGTCTCGAACTCTTGCTCACGCATACGTACGGCCAGAACTCGTGTACATGGCTGGGTCTAAACGGACAAACTGCGTCGTCCTGTTCATCGGGAGGCAACAGAACGCGTGCTGTTCATCGGAAGCCATCCGGCTTTGACGGAACAGCCAACCGAAATGAAGCCTGGCGTACTGGACGGAAACGCCGATCGAAACGAGGGCTAGCGTACCGCAGAACGGAGGAAACGGCCTTGTGTTCGACCACCTATGGTCGAAACGGGATCCTGTTCACCGGGAGGGGTGTGGCATACCGCGAAACGGAGGAAACGGACTTCCCTTCGACCTCCTACGGTCGAAACGGGGTCCTATTGATCCGGAGGGGTGTGGCGTACTTCAAAACGGAGGACACGGACTTGTGTTGGAGCGCTACGGTTGAAACGGGGGTCCTGTTCAACGGGAGGGGTGTGGCGTACCACAAAACGGCACTCCACGGGCTACTATTCATCTCCACCGTCGACCTCCTCCAGTCTGCACAGGCTACTGTTCATCGACCGTCGACTTCCTCCGGCCTCCACCTGCGACTGTTCATCCACGGGCTCCTGTTCATCCAGCCTCCACCGCGCGCTCCTCCACTGGCTACTGTTCAACCAGCCCTCTCCACGGGGTCCTATTCAACCACCCCTTGTCGGTGTCAAAACCGGCGGATCTCGGGTAGGGGGTCCCGAACTGTGCGTCTAGGGTCGATGGTAACAGGAGACGGGGGACACGATGTTTACCCAGGTTCGGGCCCTCTCGACGGAGGTAATACCCTACTTCATGCTTGATTGATCTTGATGAATATGAGGGTTACAAGAGTTGATCTACCACGAGATCATAATGGCTAAACCCTAGAAGTCTAGCCTGTATGATTATGATTGCCTCTATGGACTAAACCCTCCGTTTATATAGACACCGGAGGGGACTAGGGTTGTACAAAGTCAGTTACAGAGAAAGGAATCTTCATATCCGAATGCCAAGCTTGCCATCCACGCAAAGGAGAGTCCTATCCGGACACGGGAGAGAGTCTTCTGTTTTGTATCTTCATGGCCCATCAGTCTGGCCCAGGTCACATAGACCGCACGCCCGAGGACCCCTTATTCTAGGACTCCCTCAGTAGCCCCTGAACCAGGCTTCAATGACGATGTGTCCGGCGCGCAAATTGTCTTCGGCATTGCAAGGCGGGTTCCTTATCCGAATACTCCATAATAGCCTTCGAACACATAAAGCGTGTCCGGTTCTGAAAAACAAGTACCACACACACACACACATAGAGAGTTTAATATTTTTTTGAGTCCAATCTACTGACAACTTTTTGTAGTGTAACATCACGTCGCCGCCCGGTCATTATTTCAAACCGTTTTCTAGCCTTCCGCTCCATGTTTCAAGATGCGGTTTTACTGGCATGTCTTGTCCCCTTATTACCGGATACTCATCAATACGGGCGTGGGTAATCTAACCGCGCCGTCTGCACGACCCTTGGGGGATAGGCGAGTTTTAAGGCGAGTGGGGAGGCGCTTGATATTCGTCGCCTTTATAAGGGGATAAGAAATCACCCCTTTCACCCACGCCTTCTCCCTCTCTGCCCATCCATTCTCGAGCTCCAGCGCCCGAGCTTCCACCCTTTCCGCCTCAAAAAAAGCACTTCGACCATGTCCGGATCTGGAGCGCAGGGCAAGTGGATGGTTTCCTCTATCAAGGAGAAGGACATCACAAAGCTCCGGGAGGCCGGGTACTTGGCCAAAGAAATCGCCCATCGGCTTCCGGCCAAGGGGAAAATCGTCCCCACCCCGAAGCCCCATGAAAGGGTAGTGTTCATCCCCTACTTCGTCCGCGGTTTGGGATTCATGTTCTAATACGGGATGGATTTCCACGATCTGGCCCCCAACTTCTTCCTCAACATCTCGGCATTTATTGTCGTGTGCGAGGCCTTCCTCCGCATCTCACCCCACTTCAGATTGTGGCTGAAGATCTTCAATGTGAAGCCGAAGGTGGTGGGTGGCCAACACGCAGAGTGTGGAGGCGCCATGGTGAGCAAGATGCCCAATGTCACATGGCCAAAAGGTACCTTCATGGAGACCGTCAAAGGGTGGCAACAATAATGGTTCTATGTCACACAGCCTCGCGACACCACCTGGGCCGCCGCTCCCAAATTCCAGTCCGGAGCCCCGATGTGGCTCCCTCCTGGCTAGAGAAGGGCCTAGATTGCCCTTTGTCGGATGAGCTGACAGCGCTCCAGACGCGCATCAAGAGCATGGTAGACAAGAACATCAAGCTTGTCAATGTGATCCAGGTGATGCTTTTCCGCCGGGTCCTTCCATGCCAGAGCTGGACTTTCCATTTATGGGAATTCAATCCGGTCGAGCACCAGACCCTGCAACAGTTCTTCGGCACTACACACGAAGACATCTGGAAGGTGCTTTTCAAGGCCAACGAGACGTGGCCGAAGGAGACCGAAGACCGTGGGTGCAACCTGAGCCATCCCACCAGTCCGGTAAGTTTTCTTGTGTTTTCAAGGTGTATCCCTTATCTATACACTCAAGGAGAATGTCTGAGCTTCCCCATTTTACTTTTTCAGGGCTGGACAAAGAAAGCGGAGCAGATCAAGTGTCCGGCTCCATTGCCCGAAGACCCAGCAGTTCCACTTCTGACGAAGATGTTGGTTTCGGTGCCCTACCAGGCGCCGAAGAAGAAGGCCAAGAAGAAGGCCAAGGGGACCAGAAGTGGCCCCCCCATAAGGGTACTTCGGACGTGACATCCGAAGATGCCGAAACCCACTCCTCCCCCACCGAGGACGATGAGGAGGAGGAGGAAAGCAACTCTCCTCCCGAGGGGAGAAGGAAGAAGAGGGCGGCCTCCACACATCTGGAGGCTGAAGCGTCCAAGAAGGGGAGAACCTCCCTCGCGGACGACACCGCGCTGGATACTGACAGCAGCTCGGAGTGGTGCCCCAGGGATAAGCCCATGGCCGAATCGTAAGTACTCAAAGGCACTGACGCACTCATATATCCACCTTCTTAATTTTATAGTGCTGACATGTTGAATCATGCACTCCAGTCCGGCCCAGTACAGCTCCCAGCGATCCTCATCGGGGGTTCGCTGGATTCAAAGGCGATGGACAGCGAGTCGCCGCTGGCGGCTTCCTCTCCCAAGGCCAAGGGTGACGCCGAGGTGCTGTTCCGAAGGACCTTCCCAGGCCAGGGAGAGGTTCAGGAGGCTGCCAGGGTGGCGCCAGAGGGTGACCCCTCGGCCGCCGGACACATGGGGGTGCAAGTCCCCCTGGAGACTGGCAATGGGGGCCATATCCAGTTCGGCCCCCAGCCGGATATCATTCCGGAGTCCAATACGGCTCCGGAATCAGGCAAGCAGGTTCCTTTGAAAGAAGGAGGTGCGCCTATTCCGCCAGTGTCCTCTGTCCATCTAGAGGCACCGGATAATCTTGTGGAAGCGCTGCAAGGCGCTTCCATTGTTGAGGAACACCGTATCTTTATGGGTACGGTGGTTGAGAGGGTTCAGACTGTTAAAAGCGGACTGACCGAAGCCTGCCCCAGCCTTCTGACAGGCTTTGAGGTATGTGACGCAATTATGTAAACATAATGTCATAGTATAGACAGTAGCCCTTCAGACTCTGTCCGGTGTTCGGAAAGAAAAGCCGGACACAGGATCAAGTAATTTTCACAGGAGACTAACCAAATATGTCTTATGTGAACAAGCAGGCGTCGTTGCTGGCTGCGACCTCTCATTCTACCGAAGTCTCCGGACTGAAGCAGAGTCTGGAGCGGGCCGAGGAAGAGCTCGGCCGTGCGGTTCCATTCTGCTTCTTCTTGATTTGTAGGAGCGGCGTCCGAGGTGGAAACCCTCAAGGAAGCGCTGGCCGGAGCCCATAAGAAAGTGGCGGAGGAACAAGCCGCCCGCGAAAAGCATGAGGCCAGGGTTGGTGAGGTCCAGCAGGAGCTCCAGGATGCCGTGAAGAAGTGCGAGTCCTTGAAGCGCAATATTGCGGATCAAGAGTCCGAACTTGCCAAGGCCTGCCAAAGCACACAAGATGCCCGGGTTGAAGCCCAGGGCGCCCTCTAGGAAATCCAGGAGGCCAGAAAAATCGCGGCGGGTAAGGCCTTTATATGGCAGAGCAAATATGTGAAGAAAAGGTACCTCTTACTGACCCAGATTTGGAGTTCTCCAGGAGCGTTTGCGGATCTGCCGCACAGTGTTGCTGACGCTGCCGAGTTCTTCCGAGCCGAAGAAGGGAGTTCAACGGAGAAGCTGTTCTGGTCGCAATATCTTGCGCCAGAGCATCCGGTGCCCCTTAGCGATAAGCTAAAACAGCTGACCGAACTGCATAGGGTGGCCGAACTGGCCATGAAGGATTTGATAATCCGTTTGTGGCCTGCCGAAGCCATACCCAGCAGTTACTTCGGGCCCGTGAAGCGGCTGGTCAGTGCCTGCCCTCGGCTTGATGCCATCAAGCGGTCGGTCTGCATCGAAGGTGCGCGGATGGCCTTCTCCCGTGTCAAGATGCAGTGGGCAAAGATGGACGCCGTCAAGCTCACGACCGAGGGACCGCCCGCTGGCAAGGAGTACCGCTGGCAATGATGTCCTCAAGGGATCCCGCGTTGTAGAGGGCCAGTGTTCAAAAGACATTATCTTCGAATGAATACATTCATGTTATCTTGTCTTGTATGATGAAACAAAGCCGTTATGTAATATAATGCTTGTTTATTATTTAAAATTTTGCCTCCTGTGCGACCATTTTTATTAAATCTGAGAGTTGGCCAGTCGTCGGCTTCAGTCCCCACGTAGGTAGTACGGGGATGTTCGGGATGGAATCTAAACACTCTTGATCCAAGAATTTGGTCCTTGAAGGAGATGTTTAGCGCAACGAACCAGGCAATCGGACTATGTGGCTTTATAACCCTCACTTAGCCATAGGAGTTTAACAATAAAAATGTAGGCGCAGCCCCTAGTTGGCATTTAATCCGGACTAGGGTGTTGTAAACACCTGATTGGATGAAGGCCGATTCATCGCATAATGTGGAAAAAATCGCAAAAGATTTTTGACCTCCGAATAGCTGACCAGCTCTCGCCGCATCATGACAGTCAGTTTTCGGCTTTCTCTACTGAGGTGTTAGCTCGGGTAAACCAGAAACACAATCGCAGTAGTTCTCCCTTTACTACCCTAGCCGATAGGGCGGAACGTAAGGTAGCAAGCATAGGAGCCGGGCAACCCAACTATTGACCAAAGACATGATTCGGAGCCGATGCATATAATGCCAAAATTCAGGGTGCCGAACTGTACTGTAAAAATTGTTCGGACTTTGTTGTCGTAGTATGGAGCATAATGAAGCCCCTGGCGAATCCAAAGCGTACCAAAGTGTACGGGTGCCATCGACAAGAATAATAAGATGAAGTGGTAAGCTAGTGCCACGTAAGTTGGGCCGCAAACTGTTTCCATTATAATTTGATTGATATGTCAAAGCGTATTTGTACAAATAGTGCGATAAGCAACCTGACTATTTAACATGCCAAGACCAAGGGGGAGCTGTGTGCGGGTCCTGAGAACAGGTAGAACGATCGTTAAGAAGAACATCTAGAGATTCCCCCACACATCTGTACTGCTTGCCGCCGTGGTATATCTATCCTTCGAAAGGACCGATGATCAGGCCGTCGGGAGGGGCCTATGAAAAAGAGACCAAAAACTGTTAAAAAGGAAAAGGGAAAGTATGTGTGGGAACCGTATGGTGGACCATAATTAAGCTATGCCTCCGTCTATGCCCATGGTATTTTGAGTGCGTAATTATGCACGCGCGGTATGAACGCCGCCATTTGGTAGGGACTGAGACGGAGGTCAGATTACTAGTCTAACTCCTGACGAGCCAGACTGTCATGCTGCGGAGTAGTCCGGACCCGTTTGACAGTGTCCGGGATCTTGGCTGCTGAATTAGAATTCTGCTTTAAAAGGCTGCTCTGTACTTCCGCTGCCAGGGCCGCGGTGTGCTCCTCAGTACGGAGGGAGCACTCCGTGTTTCCATTAACTGTTATGACACCGCGCGGTCCGGGCATCTTGAGCTTGAGATAAGCATAGTGCGGCACCGCATTGGATCGAGTGAATGCGGTTTGTCCGAGCAGTGCGTGATAGCCACTGCGGGAGGGGACGATATCGAAGACCAACTCTTCGCTTCGGAAGTTGTCCGGGGATCCGAAGACGACCTCCAATGTGATTGAGCCCGTGGAACGGGCCTCTACACCTGGTATAACTCCTTTAAAGGTAGTTTTTGTGGGCTTGATCCTTGATGGATCGATGCCCATTTTGCGCACTATGTCCTGATAGAGCGGGTTGAGGCTGCTGCCACCGTCCATGAGGACTCGCGTGAGGTGGAATCCATCAATTATTGGGTCAAGGACCAGTGCGGCTGAACTGCCATGACGGATACTGGTTGGATGGTCCCTGCGACTGAAGGTGATCGGGCAGGACGACCATGGGTTGAATTTTGGCCTATTAAAGGCCCATGTTTTTTATGGGCTCGAGATATTTACACATGTAAACGGCCTCTTATTACTGAGGTCCCAAATTATATTTAGGCATCTTAAAGGCCCACTATGGGCACAGGCCTACCAGAAAAATATGAAAGCTGATGCTGATTTAGGCCCAGATATTTTTAGTGGGCTACATGCAAATTTCGGCCCAGAATCGTATTTAGCCCAATTGGAATGGGCCCGACGAATGTCGGCATGTTGGGCTTCGACAAAGCTTTCGGCCAATTACATTACTAAGATAAACCTACACTATACAAAAATAGCGTCGTAATTACTGTAGCCTTTGGCAACATCATAAATGTTGTATCACAAAAAAAAAATTCCAACCATACAACAAAAGGCCTATTGGCATAAAGTTTACCGTCCTTGCAGATAAAAGCACCATCAGATGTATAGAAGCACAGATCATTTGACCTGAGTGCTTATGTTTCAGGCTGTAGAATCTGATGGAGCAGCACGATCTTCCCCTTTTTCGGCCATTGCTCTTGAACAACGAAGCAAATGTCTGATAGTCTGGTTTCAAAACCATTCATATCTTCACGACATTTGTCAACCACTATTTTTGTTTCCGACACAACATCCATTAGGGATTGGACTTGTGTCTGGAGCACATATATATCACTCTGTCTAGCCGGAAGATTTTGTTCAGTAGGCGATTTGGACGAGGTTACCTTGACAACCAACCCAGAATTACGCAGGAAGGTGCTTTTTGCACTATTAGTAGAGAGATACTGACGCAATGCAGCAAGAGGTGACATTGTGCCTGTGGTAGCCTCGTCACCTTCAAGAGGTTGTGGCTGTTCAATCATTTGTTCCATAGCTTGCTGAAAGTTTGAACTTGTTGATTAGTGTACCAGATAAGTTACTAATGAGACAAAAACAAACAAAGTAGGTTTCACGTTTATACATAACTTATTTTGGTGAACTACTGTAATACATTAGCATGTATTGTAGTGCCAACTACATAATAAAATCACTTTCGGAACATATGTCAATGTGGCATTCCTACTGTATTGTCTATTTCCTTACATTCGTTGACATCTAAGGATAAAGAGACATGCTTTCAAGTAGGATGAACATAGTATGACATCATTCATATCATGGGAAAACAGATATAAAACAAACAGGCTATTCTATCATTGTGTGCGCACGTGAACATCACAACTAGATTACAGATCAAGACCAAAAGAATATCCTTCATCTCTTTTAAACCATGTAAGGTGAAATGATACGTTAAGGCAACTGTGTATAAAAGTGAATAGAGTAACTGACATTGGCTGCAAACCAAGCAGTTAAATGAACACATCACGGTACCAATCAGTTCAAAGGCACGAGGAGTAAGGACTTACAACAGCGGCCTGAACTGGTGTGCTCATGCCATTCATCTTGCTGGTGTGGCAATCCTGGAAGATTTGCACGGCATTCGGTTCAGGTTCTTTTTGGTCCGCACGGGTTTTCCTCTGTATTTGGAACAAGTCAATATAGATACGATAATATGGCACAGAAAAACGAAGGAAGTAGCAGCTATTTACAAGAGCCTCGCAATGTGCAATATAGCTACGAGATCTTTTGTCTGTTGGAATTTCACTTTAGAACGGTTGGTCTTGTTCTTCAAACAGTTATCCTAGAAGAAGATACACTTGTAAGGCACATACATAAATACAAGTTCAATATGTGGTCTGATGAAATACATATACCCTACCTGATACTTTGAATCAGACCAGTGCTTAACAAGGGTTGTCCAGTCTTCATCTGTAATATATTCCACTAGAGATGTTTGGGCGATTTCATTGTTAGCCTTGCCTTCAAAGTGAGATTTTCTAAGGTGGTACCGATACTGTCGCAGAGCAGACTAAAAAACATGAGTGCATTCTTGTTTAGTTGCATCATCTTTCGGATCCAACTTGAACCTCATCTGTTGAAAAAAGAATGTGAGTCTTATTAGGAGGAAGCTAGAAAGTATGGCACAGAGCAAGACAATATTACAAATTGCGATGAATAACATTACTTATGGTTAAATGGTTAAGGAAGGTGTTAAACTAGGTATTGTCTTTCTCATTCCTGTACTAGATCCATGTTGGGAGGATACGTGCATGACACCTAACGGCAATGGTTGTCTCTGATACTAACTTGGCTGACTCTGTAGCATCACGTGGCCTTTTTAAACCTGCCTCAAAATGGATCTCCATTCTTCCTCCTTTAGATTTTGTTAATCTGTCAAGCATTATCCCTGATGTCTGTTTCTGCTTGCGCCGTGGTACTAGTTCAACAACGAATAAGGAAAGTGTTTGTGCACATCAAACTGTGAGACTACATATAAAGGAGCATGCAACTGCAACTTGACTCGGTCAGGTACCGTCTTGGTGTTGATGCTCATGAGGTTCATCTGATCTTGCCAAGTCCTGTTGTGTCAACAGTGCTTCAAAAGTAGTGTTAGGTGTGAATGCAGCTTGGGAACTGGCCAGTTCTGGAGCAAACAAATGAGTAACTCGTTGAGATGCTGGTACAGTTGAAGCGGATGCTGCAACTGGTGGAGCAGGTGATACTGTGTTTGTAGATTTAGCCGGTGGACTTGGACCTTCTACTGCACTATAAGTACCAGCAGAATCTTGAGGGAAGATCCTTTTTCGTTTCACCCGACAAGTAACACCATTCCCTACTATATTCTTTTCCTTGCTCTTTTTTGACTTTGCCATGTCAAGGAATACCCACAACACAAAAGAATAAAATCGCTCTTCAAAACTCATTGATACATGATACAGACAAGCAATACTTTGATGTAAGACAACCGTATGAGGATGGAATATGTAAGAAAAACAGGACGGCGTGACATATTGACAGCTACGGTGTGTAAACTAAGCAGAAGGATTTTCAAGAAAATAGAAGTGATGCAAGCTAGACACCGTATGAAAGATGCAACCAATATCACTCTGCCTAGTTAAAAGTGTCTTGTCATAAGTGGCATTTTGAAAAATAAGAAGTAGTACAACATAGAAATCAATGCAAGATGCAACCACTATCAAACTGCCATGTTAAAAGCGCCCAATCATGAGTGACTGATGCGGGATACACAACGGCAGTACTTTGATGTAAGAACATGGTATGATTGATAGATGCAGTGTATTCTAGACACAAAAAGGCATGTCATATGCACATGTATAACGTATAAACTCAGTAGTGTCAGGACCCCAATTCCAAGTCACATCGATCTAGCCGGTAACACCTCATATCACTTTGCGGCCTCACGCACGGTATTCCCACGGGCGTCGCCTTACCATGGCCCGGGACCGTTTGCGTCTTTTGGCTCACGTATATGATAGTGTCGCTAGCATCCATATGACAGAGAACCCGGGCCGACATGACTAGTCGTGAACCCAAAGTGGCACTAACTTACGGGGACAGGCATACATGAATCAACATCGAGCATGTCGATCAGCAGCATGCGAATCCGGGCTGTAGCACTGGGCTAACAGGACTCCGGTGAACCGGGCTGTAGCAGGCTAGGCAGGACTCCGGATGTCACCGCGTGACATTTCCCCGAAGGGACAGACACAGGAACGAAGTGAATCACATGCCGGCCAGTCAAGTGTTCTGGAGCAGTAGTGCTGGGCTAGCAGGACTCCGGTGAACCGGGCTGTAGCGGACTACTATGGCTCATGGAAGCACAAGACTACATTTCCCCATAAGAGATGCTACCAAGGATAAACAACTAGGTTGTCGGATCCCACACATACCAAGCATTTCAATCATACACACAATATGCTCGATATGTGTAAATACAACATGGCATCACAACATAACTCTACGACTCAAGTACTTATTCATTAGGCTCCGAGGAGCGAGATATTACAAACATGGGTCTCATGACCCAACATTTAGAGCATACAAGTCAAAGCACATGCGGAAGCTTAACATGTTTGAGTACAGACATCTACAAATGAAAAAGGCTGAGAAGCCTGACTATCTACCAGATCCTGCCGAGGGCACAAGATCGTAGCTGAGGTAACAAGCTAAATGTCGAAGTCCACACAACACTACTAGCGAGACTGACGTCTCTCTGCAAAACATAAAATAGGCAAACGTGAGTACAAATGTACCCAGCAAGACTTACATCAGAACTAACTACATATGCATCGGTATCAACCAAGGGGGTAGTGGAGTTTAACTACAGCATGCCAGCTTTGACTCAGTGGCTAACCTGAACTACGACTGCAAGCAACTCTTTTGAGGTGGCGCACACGAGTCCACATATTCACCATATCAATACACCACTATGGATCCGCTCTCGTCTCCCTACGAGAAGGCCATCCATAGCACTCACGCTTATCTTGCGAGTTTTATAGTATCCACTTTCACTTGTCTATGAACTGTACAGGCAACCCAGAAGTCCTTTTCTGCGGACACGGCTATTCGAATAGATGATGTTAACCCTGCAGGGGTGTACTTCTTCGCACATGCTCTCGCCACATACCACCATGTACACATCGTGTATCTCGGCAACCTTCAAGCAAAAGCCTGGCGAGGGAGTCGGGCACGACCTGACTATCCACACAAGTCTCTCGTCTAGGTTTATCGCCTATTCGGGTTCCATCCGCAAGGAGATCCACCCGGGGTGTCGCTCACGGCCGCAAACGATGTGTACAGGGTTCCAAGCCCACCAAACGGGCGATGCTTGGCATACCCGGCCACGGTGCCTAGTCTGTCCCAAGCCCACCTGTATCGGGTGCCACTTGGTAGACTACTAACACTACCTACAAACACCAGAAACTAGTTGCAACTCCTAGACAGAGATCAAGTTTATTAATAAGTCGAGAGGGGCACTTAAGCATTCCAATGTGTGGTAGTAACTGTTCATGGATCACAAACACAGAACTCAGTTCCTGAGGACGGCTACAATGAGACAACCCACCATGTACTCCTACATGGCCTCTCACCACTACCTTTACCAAATCGTGTTCACACACTTAGCTCTCAACAGTAGGACATGTTCACAACTTTCCAATTCATCCCCGATGAATCAGACCTGACACAACTCTAAGCAATAGCAGGCATGACAAACAGGCATGAATGAGTAGGCACATCAGGGCTCAAACAACTCCTACTCATGCTAGTGGGTTTCATCTATTTACTGTGGCAATGACAGGTCATGCAGAGGAAAGGGGTTCAGCTACCGCAGCATGTAACAGTTGAAACGTTGTTGTCCTAATGCAGTAAAAGAGAGCAAGAGCGAGAGAGTGGGATTGTATCGGAATGAACAAGGGGGTTTTGCTTGCCTGGCACTTCTGAAGATAGTATAGCTCTTCATCAGTGTCATCGATCTCATCGTCGAAACCATGTCTAGTGAGAGGGGACAACACCGGCAACAGAGAGGAAACACAATCAATGCAATGCAACAATATGATGCATGAATGTGACATGGCAATATGCTGTGATTTGAGCTAATGCAGCTAGCAACAAGTGCAAGGGAGTCCATTTGAACCAAAGGTTCAAATGCAAACTCTAGTTTGAGCATTTAAAATGCCATTTGAATGTTTTCACTTATACAGCATTTATAAGTTGGTTTTCCATGCATGAAAGTAGCATAAATGGATAGATTGTATTTTTTTGATAATTTTTCATATATAACACTTTGCATTTGGAGTTACAGATTAATTTCTATGATTTTTAGAAGTTAGCACTATTTTCTGGAATTTCCTATATAAGAATAAATCCAGAAAAAGGTTAACTGCGTCAGCATGACGTCGTGGTGACGTCAGCAGGTCAAAGGCGCCAGCCCAGGTCAAACCTGACGGCTGGGACCCACATGTCAGTGTAACAACTAACTAACATAGTTAGTTAGTGTTACGTTAGCACTAATCTTGGTTAATTAGGGCCTGGCCCCAGATGTCAGTGAGTCAACCAATTAACTAAGTTAATTTGCGCTAACTAAGCTAACACCTAAACTAAACAGGGGCATGGCCCACACGTCAGTGACCCTGGGGGTGTCAAATCCCTGGTCAACCGGGGCTAATCCACCGGCGACTTCACGCCGGTGAGGCCAGACGCGGCGGCGAGGTGCGGGATTCCTCCTCCGGCGACCAAATGGCTGGCGGAGGGCATCTACGTGATGCTGGTGATCCCGCGCGTCGAGTGGTGCAGTCAGTTATGCCGGGGGCGACCTATATCGACGGCGGCGAGCTCAAAGGCGGCGGCCGGAGTTCGGGTCTAAGCGGAGACGGCGTTGCGGGGCACGGGCGAGCGAAGTAAAACGCTGCGCAGCCTCCTGGGGTCACCAGGAGCTCGGTGAGGTGCACGACCGCGACTCGTTCGAGCTCAGGCCACGGCAGCGACAAGGCCAGGCGGCGGTGAGCTTCTGGCACGGCGGGGATCGATGGATGCGGCTTGAATTCGTCAAGGGGAGCAGGGGGTTCGGTAGAGGAGCTCACGGCGGGGTCGTCGGTGATCTCAGCATGCTCGGGGACGGCCTGGTGACGACGAATCGGTCGACGACGGCCGTCGGTGCAGAGGACGAAGATGGCGTCGATGACGGTGCTCGAGGGCGTCCGGCGTCATGTGGCTCGTCGGAGAGGACGAGGGCGTCACTGAAGAGCTTGGGGCGCGTCGGAGGGGCTCGGAGATGGCTGTGGCCGTGGTGGAGCTCGTCGGCGGCGACGGCTGTGTTCGGTCGCGCTCGGGGAAGGGACTAGAGGGCGAGGGAGAGAGCAGAGAGTGAGGGAGAGGAGCGAAGGGGCTGCAGGGCGTCTCCAGACGCGTCGGGGGCGCCTCGGTGGCAAGCAGGAGGCGGAGCTCGGGCGCGCGCGCTGTCGACACGCCTCTGCCTACTGGCAGAGGTTGAAGACAGCCGCTTCAGGCCAGTGGGCTGCGCCAGCTGGAGGAGCTGGGCTAGGTGGGCTGCCAGGTAAGTCAGGTGGGTCTCTCTCTCTCTTCTTTTATTTGTTTCTGTTTTCTAGTTTTCTGCTATAGTTTTGAGCTTAGGAAAAGTACCAAGGCATTTCCTAAAATCCTGAAAATATTCATGGACACTTGCTGAATTATTTCAGTGGCCCAAAAATAGTTCCAACATTATTTGAGCATTTAAATTATTTATAGTATTTAAATGCCCAAAGTCAAATACAATAAGATTTAATTCAAAAATCCAGAATGGCCTAGAAATATGTGCATCATTTTTGTGAGAGGTGCTGGACCAATTCAGAAATGATGAACATTTCTAAAGGGCATTTTGGGATCATTG
Organism: Aegilops tauschii subsp. strangulata; assembly: GCF_002575655.3. Classification (NCBI taxonomy): domain Eukaryota; kingdom Viridiplantae; phylum Streptophyta; class Magnoliopsida; order Poales; family Poaceae; genus Aegilops; species Aegilops tauschii. The sequence continues at coordinate 517,765,361 of NC_053039.3, forward strand.
AAAAGATTTAAGTTTGAACCTAGTTGAATTTCATTTGCTGCTAGGGTTTATCATCCCCCATTTCAAGTTTCTGAGAAATTTAAACATGATGCAACAACCAAGCTAGTCCAAGTGCATAGCAAGGCTAGGGACGTGACAAGTAGGTGAATTTAATCAAAATAGAAGAAATACAGGCTAGACAACATATGCAACATGAAACCAATTATCACACTGTCAACTTAGAGCAAGCACCTGCGATGGTGGGGTACGGGTGATGAACTCATCATGTAGACTTGGGACTTCAACTTCATTAGCAGTAACAGTGGTAAATCTAGAGAGTCTTTGTTTGCATCGGTCCGGAGGACCACCAACATCCCCTAACTTACTCTTTTTCTTCCTATTTTCTGATATTGCCTTATGAAGTCAAAACCAAAAGAAGATGAATAAAATTAGTTCTGCATAACTGGTTGATGCATGATACAGACAAACACTACTTTGATGTAAGGCAAGCGCAGGATAGGAGGATGGAATATATACAAAAAGAAGACATCATCGCATATTCAGACGTACGATAGGAGGAGGGAATATGTATGATAAACAATAAGCAGAAGGCATTTCAACAAAATTAGAAGAAATGAAAGCTAGGCACCATATGAACATGCAACCAATATCACTCTATCAGGTAAAAAGTGTCTCGTCGTAAGTGCCATTTCAAGAAATTAGAAGCAGTACAAGCTAGAAGACAATGCAAGATGCAACCTACATCACACTCCCAAGTTAAATGTGTCTTATGGGTAAGTGATCGTTGCGGGTATAAGTTGTAAGCTACGCAGATGCAATTCAACAAAATCAGAAGCAATGCAAACTAGACATCATATGGAACACGCAACCACATATAACAGTTCCAAGTTAGAGCAAGCACCTGTGATGGTGGAGTAGGGGAGATGTGCTCATCATCTACACGTATGTTCTAGAAACAGGAACAAGTGTCATATTCATAGGCATTATGTGTAAAGTAAGCAGATGCAATTCAACAAAGTTAGAAGCAATACAAGCTAGACATCATACGCAACATGAACCACATAAAATAGTGCCAAGTTAGAACAAACACCTGTGATGGTGGAGTAGGGGAGCTGTGCTCATCATCTACACAGCTACGTTGACTGTCCAGCCTTGTGTTGTCTTGCGAATCTTGTTGGTAGGATGGCGGAGTAGAATATGTAGAGACCCTCTGTTCGAGTTGCTCCGAAGGACCACCATCATCCAATGCCGGACTAATTTCCATTCAGCTGTATTGATTTTGCATTGTGAAGTCAAACCGATAAGAAAAAGGAATAAAATTCACTCTTCAGAACTCATTCATGCATGATAGTGACGAACACTACTCGGATGAAAGGCAAACACATGATACAAGGATGGAATATGTACGAAAAATAGGACATCATGACATATTCACACCTATGATGTGGTAACTAAGCAGAAGGCATTTCAACAAATTAGAAGCACTGCAAGCTAGACACCATATGAAAGGTGCAACCAATATCACTCTGCCAAGTTCAAACTGTCTGGCGTTTCAACAAATTAGAAGTAGTACATGCTAGAAATCATATGCAAGACACAACCAATATCACAGTGGCGACTTAAAGGTGTCTTTTCATAAGTGACTGATGCGGGATATGCAAGAATAGTAGTCTGATGTAAGAACATGGTGTGACCAGATATAGTATGTTCTAGAAATAGGAACACGTGTCATATTCACAGGCATTATGTGTAAAGTAAGTAGATGCAATTCAACAAAGTTAGAAGCAATACAAGCTAGACATCATACACAACATGCAAGCACATATAATAGTGCCAAGTTAGAGCAAGCACCTGTGATGGTGGAGTAGGGGAGATGTGCTCATCATCTACACAGCTACGTTGACTGTCTAGCCTTGCGTTGTCTTGCGAATCTTGTTGGGAGGATGGCGGAGTAGAATCTGTAGAGACCCTCCGTTTTAGTTGCTCGGAAGGACCACCATCATCCAATGCCTTACCAATTTCCTTCCGCTTTATTGATTTTGCATTGTGAGGTCAAACCGACAAGAAAAAGGAATAAAATTCACTCTTCAGAACACATTCATGCATGATACTGACAAACACTACTCTGATGAAAGGCAAAGTCATGATACGAGGATGGAATATGTACGAAAAACTGCACGGCTTGACATATTCACACCTATGATGTGGTAACTAAGCAGAAGGCACTTCAAAAAATTAGAAGCACTGCAAGCTAGACACCATATGGAAGGTGCAATCAATATCACTCTGCCAAGTTAAAACTGTCTCGTCATAGGTGGCGTTCATCAAACTAGAAGCACTACATGCTAGAAATCATATTCAAGACGCAAACCAACATCTCACTACCAACTTAAAGGTGTCCCATCATATGTGACTGACACAGGATACACAAGAAGAGTAGTTTCATGTAAGAACATGGTGTGATAGACAGATATAGTATGTACCAAAAACAGGAAAGCGTGTCATATTCACACATATCACGTGTAAGCTAAGCAGATGCAGTTTACACTAATTAGGTGCAATACAAGCTAGACACCATATGCAACATGCAACCAGATATCACACTGCCAAGTTAGAGCAAGCACCTTGGATGGTGGAGTAGGGGAGCGGAGTCTTGGAACTTGTAATGCACTAGCAGTACAAGGAGAATCCGTATAGATGCTCCGTTTACGTTGCTATAGAGGACCACCATCATCGCCTTTCTTACTCTTTTCCTTCCTCTTTTTTGATTTTTCCTTGTCAAGTCAAACCCACACGAAAAAAGAATAAAATTTGCTCTTCAGAACTCATTGATGCATGATAATGACGAGCACTACTTTCATGTAAGACAGCCGCATGATGGGAGGATGGAATATGTATGAAAAACAGAACGACATGACATATTGACGTGTATGATGTATAAAGTGTAAACTAAGCACAAGGTGTTTGAACTAGTTAGAAGCAGTGAAAGCTAGAAACCGTATGAAAGATGAAACCAATATCACTCTGCCAAATTAAAAGGGTGGCCTAATAAATGTATTTGATCAAATTAGAAGCAATACATCACAACAGGCTAGAAATAATATGCAATATGCAACGAATAAAGGTGTCTCATCATAAGTGATTGATGCAGGATACAGAAGAGAGGTAGTTTCATGTAAGAACATGGTTAACACATAGATGTAGTGTGTACCAAAAATAGGAAGGAATGTCATATTCACAGGTATAATGTGTAAACTAAGCAGATGCAATTTACCCTAATTAGAAGCATTACAAGCTAGACACCATATGCAACATGCAACCACATATCACACTGCAAAGTTAGAGCAAGCACATGCGATGGTGGTGTAGGGGAAGTGCGGTCTTCAAGTACAGAGCTACGTTCAATATCTTCAATTAGGCTTGCTGTTTCTTGAGAATCATGTGGAGAGGATGAAACTGCACTCTTTATAAGAGTAGCGCGTCTCATACTAACCCACGGGCGTGACTGTCTCATCATAAGCGATACATGTAGCATACACAAGAACAGTAGTTTGATGTAAGAACATGGTGTGATAGGCAGATGTAGTATGTACCAAAAACAGGAAGGCGTGTCATATTCACATGTATAGTGTGTAAGCTAAGGAGATGGAATTTAACAAATTAGGATCAATACAAGCTAGGCACCATATGCAACATGCAACCAGATATCACACTGCCATGTTAGAGCAAGCACCTGGGGTTGTGGAGTAGGGCAGATGAGATTTGGAACTTGCACTGCAGTAGGAGTAGCAGGAGAATCTGCAGAGACCATCTGTTTTGGTTGCTCCAAAGGACCACCATCATTTCGTGCCTTTGTCCTTTTAGATTTTGCCTTGTCAAGTAAACACACAAGAAAAAAGAATGAAATCCGCACTTCCAAATTCGTTGATGCATGATACTGACGAACACAACTTTTATGTATGGCAACCACATTGTAGGAGGACGGAATATGTACGAAAAACGCTAAGCAGAAGGCATTTCAACAAATTGGAAGCATGCAATCTAGACACCATATGAAAGATCCAACCAAAATCACTCTACCAAGTTAGATGTGTCTCATTATAAGTGGCACTTCAACAAATTAGAGGCAATACATGTTTGAAATGATATGCGAGATGCAACCAATATTACATTGTCAACTTGAAGGTGTCTCGCCAGAAGTGATTGATGAGGCATACACAAGAAAAGTAGTTTGATTAAGAACATGGTTAATACAAAGACGTAATATGTACCAAAAACGGGAAGGCATGTCATATTCACAGGTATAATGTGTTAACTAAGCAGATGCAATTTACCCTAATTAGAAGCATTACAAGGTAGACACCATATGCAACATGCAACCACATATCACACTGCCAAGTAAGAGCAAGCACCTGCGATGGTGGTGTGGGGGAATTGCGGTCATCAACTAGAGAGCTGCGTTGACTATGTTCATTTAGCCTTGCTGTTTCTTGAGAATCATGTGGGGAGGATGACACTGCACTCTTTAAACGAGTAGCGCGTCTCACAGTAACCCAGTGGGGTACTGTCTCGTCATAAGTGATTGATGAGGGATACAAAAGAGCATTAGTTTGATGTACGAACATGGTTAATAGACATATGTAGTATGTATCAAAAACAGGAAGGCATGTCATTATCAAAGGTATAATGTGTAAAGTAAGCTGATGCAATTTAACCAAATTGCAAGCAATACAAGCTAGAAACCATATGCAACATGCAACCACATTTGACAGCGCGAAGTTAAAGCAAGCACCTGGGATGGTTGTGTGTGGCAATTGAGATCATCAACTGCAGAGCTACGTTTACTGTCTCCATCTGCTGGCACTGCACCCTTTAGAGCGCTGAGACGCTTAGTGCTTATCTTCGAATTACACTGGAGCAACTTCTGTCTTTTCTTTTTGTATTCATCAACATTGCGTCAGAGTCTGAAATACCCATGCATAAAAAAACAATAGTGTGAGTATGGGTGAAGTGTGTGCACAAGTAGTACAGTGTAAAGGTAGCAGATAGCAGGTCGGTGAGAAATAAATGATGGGAGACATATGATAGCTCTACAACATGCATGGCACATGAAATTACTAGATTCTACTCCCTCCGTTCCCAAATATTTTTCTTTCTAGACATTTCAAGTGGTTACAACATACGGATGTATGTAGACATATTTTAGAGTGTAGATTCACTCATTTTGCTTCGTATGTAGTCATTTGTTGAAATCTCTAGAAAGACAAATATTTGGGAACGAAGGGAGTAGGATTTTGAAACATGAGCATAGGGATGGCTGGGAAATGCAGGTGCTCCTCCAGCACACCACAAGGTGTGGTCCTATGAAAATAACGGTCGAATGAAAACAAATAGGCCAGTCCATTTTTTCTGCACCGTCCGATGTACAAAGAACGGGCAGATCGCCTTCATCTACCTCCAGCCAGTCAGTGTTACGACCTTCCTCGAAACGCCAGCGACCACCGGCCTAGTCCCCTGCCTCCGCCCTCCCCTCGACCTCACCGCACAGCCATGCTTGGCACTGCTCCCGACCATCCCTTCAAGCCCCGCCGACCTCCAGATCGGGCGCAAGCAGCTCCTGCACCTCGCACCCCTATGATAGACATTGATGCGCCGCTTCCCAGCGAACATGCGGACTATGTGCTCCACGCGCCTAAGTGGGTGCTGCTTCTTTTAATTGCGATTCGACTGACCCTTAATTGAAATCCACGCGGGCTACTGACCTGTAGCAAAGGTGAAATAGTAAATGGGAGGAAACCTTGTGCATTTAGTATCATGAAGAAGATGTAGTACGAAGCGCTCAACTAGTTTCTTTCGTGGGATGAATACGATGTGAGCAGAGACGTAAGATTTGCATGAATAAGGGAAGAGGAGTACCTCTTTCTGCTGGCAGTGTTGTGTCCTCCTTCTGTTTTTCCAATGATCTTGTGGTTCGCTGGAAATGAGAAGTTGTGGAGGACGGTGGAGCCTTGGACGAACCCATGGCCAAGTTGTTGAGTGTGGTGCGGTGGCCGTCTGTCGGCGGCGGGGAACCAGATCCGAGGCGGCGAACGACGGTGTAGCGGGAACAACTTCGGTGTGGTGGACGGTTGTGACAGTGGAGCAACAGCGGTGAGGCGCAGGACGGCGTGGTCGAAGTGGTTCTGGTACGACACACGCCGGCGTGGGCGTCGTGGAGGCAGCTTTGCCTCGGCTTCGGCTGCTAAGTCCTTGATGGCGTTGCGGTTGCGGTTGGGTTGGACGACGACGTCGGGGTACCGGCTCCGGCGTGATGGAGGAGGGCGGCGGTGTATTGGGCGCGATGGGGTGGAGGACAGAGGAGGCCGGGGTTTCGCGGCTGGTGGAGAGGGCGTTTTGGCGCCCATGGACTATGAATGGGGAAACAGAGGGAGGGGGAACTAAGGGTGAACAATGTTTCGGTTTGGGACGCGCTTGTTTGAAATTTTGGGAAAGTTACAAACTTTGCCCCCATCTAAAATTTCGGACATATTGCGGGTTGGGGGTAGGACAGTAATCTCAGGTATCCCAAATGGTGGGCGGGATAGATTTCGGCCGAGCGCATGGGTGTTTAGGCGCCCACGGCATATGAATGCTTCTAGGAGGCGGTTGAGACTGGCATGTTGGTGAAGTTACAAACCTACCCCGGTTTAGACCTTTGGACATCTGGCCGATAGGCTACACGTGCCAGAGTCAGGACAATAATTTCCTACCACCAAACATTAGTCTCGCACGGTTTCGGGTGACCAGAGGCTTATTTGGCGCTTCGTTCAATATTTGGGAGCAGAAGCATTAACGTTTTCGGCTCTCTTGAATTGAACTTTCAGGATTTGTCAAACTTCACAAATCTTTACTCTTGAAAGTCCTAAAACTACGATTATTTTCGAATGGATGGGATACATTTGAATATACATTGTACACGAGTATATATTAAAAAATATGCAACTTACCTCAGTTCATGCATGGTTCCAGATATAATCTCCTTGGTTGCAAAAAAATAGTTAGACATGCGTATGAATATATAGCATGTTCAAACGCACAACAAAGATTGATGCCCCCTTTTAGATCTGATTTACAACTGCCATTATCTCGGGTTCAAATAGATGAATGCACTTCCTATAAATTCGAATCTTCGAAATCCCCTTTATGTTGAATTCAACATGTATTCTATTCCGTAGCTAGCAATTTGGAATGTATCCATGTAAGTGACAAATGTATAAAGTGCTTCACACTAACAACATGGAGTGCACTAATTAATGTTTATATATGGGTTGCAAAAGCAATGCATTGCCTGTATTTCAAACCGCTCTCACTCTATGGATCGATAATATGAAATAAACACATGCACATGTTAGAATTCAATAGAGTATGGGTGTCTGATAGACCAATTTTCGTTCATACGCAAATTGCAAAATTCATCATCTCATCCAAAAATAATAAAGCCATTTATATTTTAATTTAATGCATAGAACCGCCTTTTACATGTAGATGCACTATGCCTCGGCCCGTTCTGACAAACGTGCTATATATCTCTCTATCTAACGCATAAGTGCACACACTTTATATACATCGGCATTTCTCTTTCACACATGCTCACAATCTCTCCCGAGGTGTCGGGTGTCTCACGCACACACTCTCTCTGTATATCTGTCTCTCTCTTTCTGACTACTATGTACCACTCTTTTCACTAATCTCAGTTGGAAAACACTATTTCTCTCACATGCATATATACACACGCACGGTGTCTACTAACCCTCTATACGCACATATATGTGCCTACGTGTCTCCCGCACGCACATTATCTTTAGGCCTCTCTTGCACACATCCCCCCCCAGACACACCTCTCTCTTAGTAGTTGGCAGATATGATTCCATCAGATCATTCGGTAGGATATCCCTGACTGTTAGGCTGGATGGTAATACGAGGCAAGGTTTTACCCAAGTTCGGGCCCTTGCAGTTGAGGAAAAAGCCTACTCCTGGTACTGTATATTAGTGATAGGGGTGTGTACAAAGTACACGTGAATACCAGGCATTGTGCATGTGTGTACTATCGACGAACTAGCCCCCAGGCTTCTATAACATACTCGGGGCCTAGAGTTACAAATCATATATAGTCGTCCTATCACCAGTGGGGATAGAGTCCTCCACGACTCTGGTAGCTTCGTGTTGTATGCCGAGTCCTCCACATGGGTCTTCGTATAATGCGTCTCGGTCGAACTTGTTGGGGAACGTAGTAATTTCAAAAAAATTCCTATGCACACGCAAGATCATGGTGATGCATAGCAACAAGAGGGGAGAGTGTTGTCCACGTACCCTCGTAGACCGACAGCGGAAGCGTTATCACAACGCGGTTCATGTAGTCGTACGTCTTCACGATCCGACCGATCAAGTATCGAACGCACGGCACCTCCGAAGTTCTACACACGTTCAGCTCGATGACGTCCCTCGAACTCCGATCCAGCTGAGTGTTGAGGGAGAGTTTCGTCAGCACGACGGCGTGGTGACGATGATGATGTTCCACCGACGCAGGGCTTCGCCTAAGCTTCGCAACGGTATTATCGAGGTGTAATATGGTGGAGGGGGCACCGCACATGGCTAAAATATCGTATATCATGTGTGTCCATGGGGTGCCCCCTGCCCCCGTATATAAAGGAGCAAGGGAGGAGGAGGCCGGCCCTAGGAGGGGGCGCACCAAGTGTGGAGTCCTACTAGGACTCCCTAGTCCTAGTAGGATTCCACCTCCCATATGGAATAGGAAAGGAGGAAGGGAAAAAGAGAAGGAAGGAAGGGGGCGCCCCCCTTCCCTAGTCCAATTCGGACCAGACCAAGGGGAGGGGTGCGGCCACCCTTGAGGCCCTTTTCCTTCTTTCCCGTATGGCCCAATAAGGCCCAATACGTATTCCCGTAACTTTCCGGTACTCCGAAAAATACCTGAATCACTCGGAACCTTTCCGAAGTCCGAATATAGTCGTCCAATATATCGATCTTTACGTCTCGACCATTTCGAGACTCCTCGTCATGTCCCCGATCTCATCCGGGACTCCGAACTCCTTCGGTACATCAACATACATAAACTCATAATAAAAGTGTCATCGTAACTTTAAGCGTGCGGACCCTTTGAGTTCGAGAACTATGTAGACATGACCGAGACACCTCTCCGGTCAATAACCAATAGCGGGACCTGGATGCCCATATTGGCTCCCACATATTCTACGAAGATCTTTATCGGTCAGACCGCATAACAACATACGTTGTTCCCTTTGTCATCGGTATGTTACTTGCCCGAGATTCGATCGTCGGTATCTCGATACCTAGTTCAATCTCGTTACCGGCAAGTCTCTTTACTCGTTCTGTAATACATCATCCCGCAACTAACTCATTAGTCACAATGCTTGCAAGGCTTATAGTGATGTGCATTACCGAGTGGGCCCAGAGATACCTCTCCGACAATCAGAGTGACAAATCCTAATCTCGAAATACGCCAACCCAACAAGTACCTTTGGAGACACCTGTAGAGCACCTTTATAATCACCCAGTTACGTTGTGACGTTTGGTAGCACACAAAGTGTTCCTCCGGTAAACGGGAGTTGCATAATCTCATAGTCATAGGAACATGTATAAGTCATGAAGAAAGCAATAGCAACATACTAAACGATCGGGTGCTAAGCTAACGGAATGGGTCAAGTCAATCACGTCATTCTCCTAATGAGGTGATCCCGTTAATCAAATGACAACTCATGTCTATGGCTAGGAAACATAACCATCTTTGATTAACGAGCTAGTCAAGTAGAGGCATACTAGTGACACTCTCTTTGTCTATGTATTCACACATGTATTATGTTTCCGGTTAATACAATTCCAGCATGAATAATAAACATTTATCATGATATAAGGAAATATATAATACTTTATTATTGCCTCTAGGGCATATTTCCTTCAGTCTCCCACTTGCACTAGAGTCAATAATCTAGTTCACATCGCCATGTGATTTAACATCAATAATTCACATCACCATGTGATTAACACCCATAGTTCACATCTCTATGTGACCAACACTCAAAGGGTTTACTAGAGTTAATAATCTAGTTCACATCGCTATGTGATTAACACCCAAAGAGTACTAAGGTGTGATCATGTTTTGATTGTGAGATAATTTTAGTCAACGGGTCTGTCACATTCAGATCCGTAAGTATTTTGCAAATATCTATGTCTACAATGCTCTTCACGCAGCTACTCTAGCTAATTGCTCCCACTTTCAATATGTATCTAGACCGAGACTTAGAGTCATCTAGATTTAGTGTCAAAACTTGCATCGACGTAACCCTTTACGACGAACCTTTTGTCACTTCCATAATCGAGAAACATATCCTTATTCCACTAAGGATAACTTTGACCGCTGTCCAGTGATCTACTCCTAGATCACTATTGTACTCCCTTGCCAAAATCAGTGTAGGGTATACAATAGATCTGGTACACAGCATGGCATACTTTATAGAACCTATGGCCAAGGCATAGGGAATGACTTTCATTCTCTTTCTATCTTCTGCCGTGGTCGGGCTTTGAGTCTTACTCAATTTCACACCTTGTAACACAGGCAAGAACTCTTTCTTTGACTGTTCTATTTTGAAGTACTTCAAAATCTTGTTAAGGTATGTACTCATTGAAAAAACTTATCAAGCGTCTTGATCTATCTCTATAGATATTGATGCTCAATATGTAAGCAGCTTCACCGAGGTCTTTCTTTGAAAAAACTCGTTTCAAACACTCCTTTATGCTTTGCAGAATAATTCTACATTATTTCCGTCAACATTATGTCATTCACATATACTTATCAGAAATGCTGTAGTGCTCCCACTCACTTTCTTGTAAATACAGGCTTCACTGCAAGTCTGTATACAACTATATGCTTTGATCAACTTATCAAAGCGTATATTCCAACTCCGAAATGCTTGCACCAGTCCATTGATGGATCGCTGGAGCTTGCATATTTTGTTAGCACCTTTAGGAGTGACAAAACCTTCTGGTTGCATCATATACAACTCTTCTTTAATAAATCCACTAGGGAATGCAGTTTTGTTTATCCCTTTGCCAGATTTCATAAAATGCGGCAATTGCTAACATGATTCGGACAGACTTAAGCATAGATACGAGTGAGAAACTCTCATCGTAGTCAACACCTTGAGCTTTGTCAAAAACCTTTTTCCGACAATTCTAGCTTTGTAGATAGTAACACTACTATCAGCGTCCGTCTTCCTCTTAAAGATCCATTTAATCTCAATGGCTCGCCGATCATTGGGCAAGTCAATCAAAGTCCACACTTTGTTCTCATACATGGATCTCATTTCAGATTTCATGGCCTCAAGCCATTTTGCGGAATCTGGGCTCACCATCGCTTCTTCATAGTTCGTAGGTTCGTCATGGTCTAGTAACATAACCTCCAGAACAGGATTACCGTCCCACTCTGGTGCGGATCTTACTCTGGTTGACCTACGAGGTTTGGTAGTAACTTGATCTGAAGTTACATGATCATCATCATTAACTTCCTCACTAATTGGTGTAGGAGTCACAGGAACAGATTTCTGTGATGAACTACTTTCCAATAAGGGAGCAGTTACAGTTACCTCATCAAGTTCTTTGGTAGTAACTTGATCTGAAGTTACATGATCATCATCATTAACTTCCTCACTAATTGGGTAGGAGTCACAGGAACAGATTTCTGTGATGAACTTCTTTCCAATAAGGGAGCAGGTACAGTTACCTCATCAAGTTCTACTTTCCTCCCACTCACTTCTTTCGAGAGAAACTCCTTCTCTAGAAAGGATCCATACTAAGCAACGAATGTCTTGCCTCCGGATCTGTGATAGAAAGTGTACCCAACTGTCTCCTTTGGGTATCCTATGAAGACACATTTCTCCGATTTGGGTTTGAGCTTATTAGGATGAAACTTTTTCACATAAGTATCGCAACCCCAAATTTTAAGAAACGACAACTTTGGTTTCTTGCCAAACCACAGTTCATAAGGCGTCGTCTCATCGGATTTTGATGGTGCCCTATTTAACGTGAATGTAGCTGTCTCTAATGCATAACCCCAAAAAGATAGTGGTAAATTGGTAAGAGACATCATAGATTGCACTATATCCAATAAAGTACGTTTATGACGTTCGGACACACCATTATGCTGTGGTGTTCCAGGTGGCGTGAATTTGTGAAACTATTCCACATTGTTTTAATTGAAGACCAAACTCGTAACTCAAATATTTGTCTCCGCGATCAAATGATAGAAACCTTATTTTCTCGTCACGATGATTTTCTACTTCACTCTGAAATTCTTTGAACTTTTCAAATGCTTCAGACTTATGTTTCATCAAGTAGATATACCCATATCTGCTCAAATCATTTGTGAAGGTCAGAAAATAATGATACCTGCTACGAGCCTCAATATTCATCGGACCACATACATCTGTATGTATGATTTCCAACAAATCTGTTGCTCTCTCCATAGTTCCGGAGAACGGCGTTTTAGTCATCTTGCCCATGAGGCATGGTTCGCAAGCATCAAGTGATTCATAATCAATTGATTCCAAAATCCCATCAGTATGGAGTTTCTTCATGCGCTTTACACCAATATGACCTAAACGGCAGTGCCACAAATAAGTTGCACTATCATTATTAACTTTGCATCTTTTGGCTTCAATATTATGAATATGTGTATCACTACGATCGAGATCCAACAAACCATTTTCGTTGGTGTGTATGACCATAGAAGGTTTTATTCATGTAAACAGAACAATAATTGTTCTCTAACTTAAATGAATAACCGTATTGCAATAAACATGATCAAATCATATTCCTGCTCAACGCAAACACCAAATAACACTTATTTAGTTTCAACACTAATCCAGAAAGTATAGGGAGTGTGCAATGATGATCATATCAATCTTGGAACTACTTCCAACACACATCGTCACCTCTCCTTTTACTAGTCTCTGTTTATTCTGCAACTCCCGTTTCGAGTTACTACTCTTTAGCAACTGAACCAGTATCAAATACTGAGGGGTTGCTATAAACACTAGTAAGTACACATCAATAACATGTATATCCAATATACCTTTGTTCACTTTGCCATCCTTCTTATCCACCAAATACTTGGGGCAGTTCCGCCTCCAGTGACCAGTTCCTTTGCAGTAGAAGCACTTAGTCTCAGGCTTAGGTACAGACTTGGGCTTCTTCACTTGAGTAGCAACTTGCTTGCCGTTCTTCTTGAAGTTCCCCTTCTATCCCTTTGCCCTTTTCTTGAAACTAGTGGTCTTGTTAACCATCAACACTTGATGCTCTTTCTTGATTTCTACCTTCGTCGATTTCAGCATCGCGAAGAGCTCGGGAATTACTTTCGTCATCCCTTACATACTATAGTTCATCACGAAGTTCTACTAACTTTGGTGATGGTGACTAGAGAATTCTGTCAATCACTATTTTATCTGGAAGATTAACTCCCACTTGATTCAAGCGATTGTAGTACCCAGACAATCTGAGCACATGCTCACTAGTTGAGCGATTCTCCTCCATCTTTTAGCTATAGAACTTGTTGGAGACTTCATATCTCTCAACTCGGGTATTTGCTTGAAATATTAACTTCAACTCCTGGAACATCTCATATGGTCCATGACGTTCAAAACGTCTTTGAAGTCCTGATTCTAAGCCTTTAAGCATGGTGCACTAAACTATCAAGTAGTCATCATATTGAGCTAGCCAAACGTTCATAACGTCTGCATCTGCTCCTGCAATAGGTCTGTCACCTAGCGGTGCATCAAGGACATAATTTTTCCTGTGCAGCAATGAGGATAATCCTCAGATCACGGATCCAATCCGCATCTTTGCTACTAACATCTTTCAACATAATTTTTCTCTAGGAACATATCAAAAATAAACACAGGGAAGCAACAACGCGAGCTATTGATCTACAACATAATTTGCAAAATACTATCAGGACTAAGTTCATGATAAATTTAAGTTCAATTAATCATATTACTTAAGAACTCCCACTTAGATAGATATCCCTCTAATCATCCAAGTGATTACGTGATCCAAAGCAACTAAACCATGTCCGATTAACACGTGAGATGGAGTAATTTCAATGGTGAACATCACTATGTTGATCATATCTACTATATGATTCACGCTCGACCTTTCGGTCTCTGTGTTCCGAGGCCATATCTGTATATGCTAGGCTCGTCAAGTTTAACCTGAGTATTCCGCGTGTGCAACTGTTTTGCACCCGTTGTATTTGAACGTAGAGCCTATCACACCCGATTAACACGTGGTGTCTCAGCACGAAGAACTTATGCAACGGTGCATACTCAGGGAGAACACTTTTATCTTGAAATTTTAGTGAGAGATCATCTTATAATGCTACCGTCAATCAAAGCAAGATAAGATGAATAAAAGATTAACATCACATGCAATCAATATAAGTGATATGATATGGCCATCATCATCTTGTGCTTGCGATCTCCATCTCCGAAGCACTGTGCTCGTGATCTCCATCTCCGAAGCACCGTCATGATCACCATCGTCACCGCCTCGACACCTTGATCTCCATCATAGTATCGTTGTCGTCTCGCCAACTTATTGCTTTTACGACTATCGCTACCGCTTAGTGATAAAGTAAAACTATTACATGGCGATTGCATCTCATACAATAAAGCGACAACCATATGGCTCCTGCCAGTTGCCGATAACTCGGTTACAAAACATGATCATCTCATACAACAAATTATATCACATCATGTCTTGACCATATCACATCACAACATGCCCTGCAAAAACAAGTTAGACGTTCTCTACTTTGTTGTTGCATGTTTTACGTGGCTGCTACGGGCTTAGCAAGAACCGTTCTTACCTACGCATCAAAACCACAACGATAGTTTGTCAAGTTGGTGCTGTTTTAACCTTCGCAAGGACCGGGCGTAGCCACACTCGGTTCAACTAAAGTGAGAGAGACAGACACCCGCCGGTCACCTTTAAGCAACGAGTGCTCGCAACGGTGAAACCAGTCTCGCGTAAGCGTACGCGTAATGTCGGTCCGGGCCGCTTCATCTCACAATACCGCTGAACCAAAGTATGACATGCTGGTAAGCAGTATGACTTATATCGCCCACAACTCACTTGTGTTCTACTCGTGCATAGCATCAACGCATAAAACCAGGCTCGGATGCCACTGTTTGGGGAACGTAGTAATTTCAAAAAAATTCCTATGCACACGCAAGATCATGGTGATGCATAGCAACGAGAGGGGAGAGTGTTGTCCACGTACCCTCGTAGACCGACAGCGGAAGCGTTATCACAACGCGGTTGATGTAGTCGTACGTCTTCACGATCCGACCGATCAAGTACCGAACGCACGGCACCTCCGAAGTTCTACACACGTTCAGCTCGATGACGTCCCTCGAACTCCGATCCAGCCGAGTGTTGAGGGAGAGTTTCGTCAGCACGACGGCGTGGTGACGATGATGATGTTCCACCGACGCAGGGCTTCGGCTAAGCTTCGCATCGGTATTATCGAGGTGTAATATGGTGGAGGGGGCACCGCACACGGCTAAAATATCGTATATCATGTGTGTCCATGGGGTGCCCCCTGCCCCCGTATATAAAGGAGCAAGGGAGGAGGAGGCCGGCCCTAGGAGGGGGCGCACCAAGTGTGGAGTCCTACTAGGACTCCCTAGTCCTGGTAGGATTCCACCTCCCATATGGAATAGGAAAAGAGGAAGGGAAAAAGAGAAGGAAGGAAGGGGGCGCCCCCCTTCCCTAGTCCAATTCGGACCAGACCAAGGGGAGGGGTGCGGCCACCCTTGAGGCCCTTTTTCTTCTTTCCCGTATGGCCCAATAAGGCCCAATACGTATTCCCGTAACTTTTCGGTACTCCGAAAAATACCCGAATCACTCGGAACCTTTCCGAAGTCCGAATATAGTCGTCCAATATATCGATCTTTACGTCTCGACCATTTCGAGACTCCTCGTCATGTCCCCGATCTCATCCGGGACTCTGAACTCCTTAGGTACATCAACATACATAAACTCGTAATAAAACTGTCATCATAACTTTAAGCGTGCGGACCCTTTGGGTTCGAGAACTATGTAGACATGACCGAGACACCTCTCCGGTCAATAACCAATAGCGGGACCTGGATGCCCATATTGGCTCCCACATATTCAACGAAGATCTTTATCGGTCAGACCGCATAACAACATACATTGTTCCCTTTGTCATCGGTATGTTACTTTCCCGAGATTCGATCGTCGGTATCTCGATACCTAGTTCAATCTCGTTACCGGCAAGTCTCTTTACTCATTCCGTAATACATCATCCCGCAACTAACTCATTAGTCACAATGCTTGCAAGGCTTATAGTGATGTGCATTATCGAGTGGGCCCAGAGATACCTCTCCGACAATCGGAGTGACAAATCCTAATCTGGAAATACGCCAACCCAACAAGTACCTTTGGAGACACCTGTAGAGCACCTTTATAATCACCCAGTTACGTTGTGACGTTTGGTAGCACACAAAGTGTTCCTCCGGTAAACGGGAGTTGCATAATCTCATAGTCATAGGAACATGTATAAGTCATGAAGAAAGCAATAGCAACATACTAAACGATCGGGTGCTAAGCTAACGGAATGGGTCAAGTCAATCACGTCATTCTCCTAATGAGGTGATCCCGTTAATCAAATGACAACTCATGTCTATGGCTAGGAAACATAACCATCTTTGATTAACGAGCTAGTCAAGTAGAGGCATACTAGTGACACTCTGTTTGTCTATGTATTCACACATGTATTATGTTTCCGGTTAATACAATTCGAGCATGAATAATAAACATTTATCATGATATAAGGAAATATATAATACTTTATTATTACCACTAGGGCATATTTCCTTCAGAACCTATGTGGCGCAGGATGGAACCGACCCATGAGTCCTCATGTTGACCTACCACAACTAGAAATGATGTGCCCACCCCAACTAGAAATTATGTGCCCACGACACCACACACGCAATCGGCCACTAATACATGAAAGTTTATTTCATGGTGCATCCAAAAATATTTGTTCTGCATTGTGAATGTTTATATTTTCTCCTAAAATATTAGTCACGGGAAAGAGAAACGAAGGGCATATCTCTCCTTGTCTCCACCAGACCCCCCCTCTTTCTACACCACTTTCATGTACGCACACAAACTATCTCTCGACCCTCTAAAAGTATGCGTGCCCATGACACATTCATGCGTGACGGTCACTGTATTTCAAGTGAAAGCACTATACTGTCGGTGGACTTCAGAATATGCTCATTACGGTCACCATATATATTCTCGTGGTGATCATACGGTATCTAGCTGATGATACGTCTCCGTATTTTGTTGATGACACTGACAGACATTGTATTTGATGCATGCTCCGTATTTTGTTGACGACACTTACAGTCATTGTATTTGAAGCGAAAGCACGATATGGTCACTGGACTTCAGAAAAATCTCATCACGGTCAGCACATACATTTTGTGGTGCTAACCAACCTATGGTTGGATGGTTAGGAGGACAGTGGTTTCTCGAGCCCACCAGGGTTAAAGTCCTGGTGCTCGCATTTATCCTGGGTTAATTTCAGTATTTTTCCGGTGGTATGCGTTCAGTGGGAGGAGACGTTCCACTCGACTACGAGGCACCTATGGTGACTTCGTAAAATCTCAAGATCATATGCTGGCTCACGCTCTCGAAGGTGCTCATAGGGGTAGGGTCTGCGTGTGTGCGCTTATAGCGGTGAGTGCTTGCGCGTATATATGAGCGCTTGCGTCTGTAACATGTTAAAAAAAATACATGTCGTGATTATACGGTCACTGGCTCACCCGTACAACTCCGTATTTTGTTGATGACACAATCAATTGACCAGTCAAACTTCCACGTGGCGCAACTAGTGTTGCACCATCGGGGCGCGTAACCATGGGGCCCACCTGTCAGCGCATATATGAAAGAAAGAAATGGTAGTTTGAGCCTATACTATGTTAATAAAATACATTTTAGGGTGATCATACGGTCACTGGCTCACCATACACCTCCGTAATTTGTTGATGACACGATCAATTGACCAGTCAAACGGTCCACATTCAGCAGCGCACATTACCATAGGGCCCACCCGTCAGCGCGTATATGAAGGACAGAAATGGTAATAAATTAGTGGTCGGTGGGGATTCAAAGTTGTGAGACCTCTGGTTGGCAGTCGCCGGCGGTGGAGGGTGCGGTGATTGGGCGGTGGCGTGGGGATCGCCGGAGAAAAAGCTCGGCGCGGGGGCCTAGAGTGATGGCCGGGGCGGCGGCGGACCGGCGGTGGGGAGTGGTTTCGGGGCGGCGTGGCCGCGCGGGCCGGAGGTGGCTCGCGGCTCAGGGGGTGGAGCTTGAAGATAAACTGCATGCCCTTGATTTCGTATCCAACGGCTGGAAAATATACTGACCAGAGATGAAAAAGTTAGTTGACTGACGTGTAGCCTCACCCCACACGTACACATGCACGCACGCAACACTCGCACGAACACATGCACGCATGCAGGCGTCCAACACTGACACGTACACATAACGAACACACGCACACATGCAGGCGTGCAACACTGACACGTACGCATGCACTCACGAACACGCGCACGTACGCACACATGCATGCAACACTGAAATGTACACATGCACGCAGGCAACACTCGCACGCCTGCATGCACACCGGTGACACCGCACACGACGCAAGACACACGCTCAACCTATACGTGCATGCACCCTTTGTTAAGGACATAGATTGTTACGGGTATTAATCAATCTTATCTTTTTTTTGCAAGGTTTGATCAATCTTGTCTGTGATAAGCAGACATTGATGTTTGCAGTGGTCTTTATGAATCATAATGTATCGAACGGGCTATCAACGTATATATGAAAATTTTAAAATTCTCTTACATTATATAGTACGCTTATCTAGATGAAATAGATGACGTCACACTCAATGAACAAGCATCGGTTTCTGAAATGCCCGCTTCTGACCGCCCTGACCCACCAAAAGTTCATCTGCCGTGCGTTGCCTGCGTTGGGTCACTGACATGCAGGCCATGTACCCAAAGAGCCCACATGTCAGTGGAAGAATGGCGCGGTGTCGTATGTCAGAGTCGAGGGCGCCACTTGATGCACGCCCGGCTGAACACGCCTCCTTGCCGCATTCAAACGCCTCCATGAAACCCGCGTGGAAGCCGAGAAACCCACTTTGGACACACATCCGTTCATGACCGGGCCGGCATTAAACGCAACGCCGGCCGAGCTCCTCATGTCCGCTGTCTATTTAATCTCCTATTTAAACGAGGCCAAACGCCGACAAAGAATTGCACCCCTCCGCCGCTCCCCTATCTCCTCCTTCACCATTTTGTCCACTCTTACAATGGCTTACGAAGAGTAGTTATCCCGCATCCAAGCCGGTTGGATGGCCCGCCGAGCCCGCTGGATACGAGCAATGAAAAAAATAGCGCGCTACAGAAAATAGCGTGGCCCCTGAAAATATGCTATTAGCGTGCTATAGCGTGCTATTAGCGAGGCATTGTACATTGATTTGTTTAGCGAGACAATTCTCTATATGCTATAGCGTGGTATTAGCGGCGGTATAGCGCGCTATTTTTTCAGTGGATACGAGCTATGTAGCTCGCTGATCCACCTCCCTCCCCTCGCCCGACGGAGCCAGTTGCCGCCTCAAGCCGGCGCGCAGTTCAGCAACTCGCCGCTCGAGGCTAGCTTGACGAGGAGCGGCGCACGGGCGTCGTCGGTGCCGTCCACGCCGCCGCCTCGTACCACGCTTCCCGTGTCTGCGACCGCGTCTCCCGTTTCTGTGGCCGAGACTCCCATGCCGGCAGCCGTGGAATGCAAGCAGAGACAAAAGCCGGGTGCGCGAAGAGCGATGAGTCGGTGGCCAGCGCCTCCGCGTCCACCGCCATCATCAAGGAGAAGTAGAACACGGGAGGACGCCGCCGCTTGGGTCCCATGAAGGTCACCGCGGAGGCGACGCCGACGTACACAGCAGGTGTCTTGCCGGATCCTTTTGTTGCGAGGACCTTCGTCGACCCCGCATGGGCTCCACGGAAGCGGAGAAGCCCCCTTCCACCATCATCTTGGGCATCAGCCAACCATATCAGTTGGGCAGCAGGGAAGCGAGCCGTCCTTCACGCTGAAGCATATACCTCCAGGGCTCCCGGCAGTCCGGTGATCATGCTGCCGGACATGAGGAACACAAATGGATCGGCGGGCGACCATTTAGGCCGGGTATTATATACCTGTGATGTCCAGAACTAGCACCGCTTAGTTGATTTGAATGTAATGAAATCCGCCATGTTTGTATGAAAATCTGGTATTTTATATGAATTCCGTCATTGTTTATGAGAAATATCGCCGTGTTTGCATGTATTTCGTCTGGTTGGTTGAGTTGCTGTCAGAATGTGTGCGGCTACGGTTGGATGGCGTAATATGCGGGTCACCGATCGGTCTGCGGCCGGCTCGGGCGGCGTGGTGGGACAAAAAAAGCACAGCTCGTGCGAGCTCGTCCCCAACGTGCGCGCTGGAGGATGCATTAGCACCCAAGCCATTCCTCGTTCATCGGTGACAAAGGCACCGGTGGACAAAAGGGTCGCCAATATTTTGGCTACCCTTGGCAAAATCCAAACAGCCCCTCCCAGCAGATTCAAATCCCTCGTTCGCCGTGAAATTTTGCCATGTGTTGTTTTCATGGACTAGAAAGATGCCCGTGCATTGCAGGGAACATCAAGATGCATTTTTTTACAAAACACCTGTTGTGATTGACCCATGCAGGAGTAATCCCATGTGTAAAAACTAATGATATCTCAAGAATTTTATCGGAAAAAGGTATCTCGAGAATTTCATCGAAACAATGATATCTCTACTCCTATAAAAGACTCAGTTAGTGATGATGGTGTGTCTGCCATCCGTCATTTCTGACCATTAGATCTATATCTAATGGCTGCAAGGTAAGTTGTGGCATTTTTGCAACAATAGCCCACTTCTCTGCTCCAATTTGAAGAAAACCCCTTACTATCTTGAAAGCAACCACATCCCTCCCTTGCCTCATCAAAACAACATGAGAAATATATTTTGAGTGAAACGTAATATATTTTTAGTGGTATATATGTATATCAAAACAAGAGTGTTTTCTTTCAAGTTTGTGAACAAGTACTATTCTACTTTGGATCCGTTGCAACGCACGGGCACATTGCTAGTCTCGAGAAAGATGAGAGGTAAGGTGAGGAGGAGTGGGGCGTGGTGGTGACTGGTGGTCGGACTGGGCGGAGGCATGGGGATGGACGGCGCATTATGTCTAGGTTTGTATCTCTCTCACACACACCCACGTAGGTGGGGGACGTGCACGAAGAGAAGAGGTGCACGCACGGCGCACGTACTCCCGTCTCTTTCCCAACCACACCCGCGCGAGTACACGGTGGAGCTCATTTCTATACGAAAAGGCAGCCCACGTGGTAATTTGACATGTGTACTGGTTGTCCACTTGATGGAGGATCGTCTACCACGGGTGCACAAACAAATTGCGACTTGACGCGTTATGTTAAAAAAGAGGCAAACCATGTGGGGCCTACCTTAGAGGCAAGGTTCTATACACTCGAGATGCTCTGTACGTATTACTTTTGATGTGTCTCGTCAACTCACAGAACGAGGAGAAGCTTGCTTACTACGCCGTCTCCCCCGCCCACGGGCGCGGTGGCTCGCAGGACGAGGTGAAGCTTGCTTGTACTACTCATTGTATATTGGTTTATTGGTCCCCATTGTATATTGTGTCAAATTTTGACTATAGATTGAACTAACAAAACGTTCGTCCATGTTACCAAAAATTATATCATTGAAAACTATGTTGAAATACGAATCCAACGATATAATTTTTGTTGACATGCATTAACATTTTGTTAGCTAAAAATTTGGTAAAAATTTGGCACGAACTACAAAGGTGACCTATAAACCAGGAAGGATGTAGTAGTACTACGCCTTACGCCCGCTCCCTCGCCCACGCGCGAAGTGGCTTGCAGGACGAGGAGAAAATGTTACTACTCCCTCCGTTTACTCCTCGTCCCTACCTTGGTTAGAGAGATTATCATATTGTTTGGAATATATGTCCTTTAGTAGTATTCCCTCCTTTCTAGTATATGGCTCAATTTCCTTGGAGTAGTATATATGAGTACTACTACTAAAGCAATTTCCTTGGAGTCCGTGGTGCAGCAAGCTACCCTAGGCTATGTTACTACTCCCTCCTTTCCAGTTTATGGCTCAATTTCAAAACCTCTCCAACCAAGGTAGACGGTGAGTGGTGGAATTAATTTCGTAGTTTGCACAAGTAATGTACGCTCGTTTTTTTCAAGAAGTTATGTTTACCGAGGCATTAATTAGAATGAATGCATGCATGACCACTAAATTTCCATGAACTTCTACATGCATTGGTGAGTTTTCTCTTGACAATGCTTGCATCGAGTGATTTAACGCACCTCGAAATCCAACATGTGATGGTACTACTACTAGTAGTAGAATTGAGACTTATAAAACAGAAAAACGAATTTTTTTAGACGAGCCCTATAAACCGGAAAGGAGGGAGTAGTAAGTAGTATACTACCTCCATAGTGGGTACGTACTCCGTAAAATCAGATTTTCCCAAAACTAAGTCGCTCAACCTTTATTTGCTTGTTTCCCTTCCTGCCTCGTTGCCTCGAACAGACTATGCCAAACTCCCCTGTCTGCCGCGCGGGAAAAGACCCGCCCTCGCCTTTTTTAGTCCGGGTTTGTATCGATGGATCGCATGAAGCAGCAAAAACCAAGCCGTGTCTTGTACTCCTCCGTCGACGCTCGCTTTCATGAATTTTGTACTTCCTCTCGCCGACCTGTGGGACATATAGCAAGCGGGTCAACGTGTCATGCACCAACTAACAGTGCAGAACAGCAGGAGGACGCACCCCTGTCGTACCGCCCCAGTAGTAGTAATGAGCAATGAGACATCAAATCACAATGCCGCACCTTCCCAGACGGACGAAGCAACCATTATTTCACACTTCGCTTCGCCATCATCTCCTTCAAGAAAACCACGTAGTATTGCTTCTGCCATTGTTCTGCCTCAAGAGGCACACGCGCATCGCCTTGGTACATCATGACACGTGGGACCGCATGACGGGCCATGCTCGCCCGCCCATCGCTCGGTAAAATCACCTCATTTTTAATACTTCCTCCGTATCGGTTTACAGGGAATGCACATCGTTCTAGGTTGAGAATTTAACTGGCTATATATGTGATGAATAGTATATGTTTAGAAACTACATTCGCTTAAGAATCGAATGATATACTTTTTGTGACATAGTAACTCATATTTAGTTAGTCAAATGGATGACGAAGAACTACGTGCGCGCCCTATAAACCGAGATGGAGAGGGTAGTACAGTACGTATCTTTTTAGATCAATATAGTCGGGATTCACCGAGGAGCAACACCAAGTGGTAGGTTGCTCCTGTCGTGTTGGCGTAGGAACTCAAGCAGGGTTAGTCCGCACACGAAATGGTGACACGCTTAAAAGGACCCCTTTGGCCGACATGTGGCTCATCCACCGTCTTGTTCCACGTGCGATGCACCAAATTATAGTTCGGAGCAGCGGTTGGACTTGGAGGCACCCCGGTCGTAGCGCCGCAGTAGTAGTAAATGAGCGATGAGGGGTCAAATCACAAAGCCCCACCTTTCCCGCATTAAGCTGGACGGACGAAGCAACCATCATTTCACTCTAGGGCGCAAGAGCATAAAGAAAAGAGAAAACCAATGATGTGTGCGGCAGCTACCAAGGGCACCCTAGGGTAGGGGCCTCGACTACAAATCATTTTTATTTTTGAAAGCGCCTCCACTACAAATCCGCTTCTCCCTCGTCCTCTTGAAGAAAACCGATGATGCGTGCAGCGGTAGGGTTTGTAGGAGTACTACAGCGTGCGGGGCCACGTCATAATAAACGGGAGAGCGATTGAGTTCGAGTCGACGCCTTAATATGTGTGGGCCGCTTGGCTTTACGGGAACGAGGTAGCATTTTGGGTTCGGGGACCAGTGGAGATATACGTACAAAAAATTGTGGATGTAGGTTCGACCGAAAGGCAATGATGCATGGGCCCTGAATTTTGATATACCCGCGGCCGCGTGAAATTTGCTACTCTACTCAAAACTAGTAAGGTACATGCATTGAACGCATGAGATTTGGAAACCAAATTATGAATAAATACACACTATAACAGGTAAAGCTTTGAGTCATATATGCATGATGTAGATTTTCGTTTAGTTCTTATAGTCAATCTCATTCAAAATCAATTAGTTTTATAAAAAGGTTAAGATTCATGGGATTGTGCATTGTAAAGCATAAAGTAAAAAACAAATAATGGCAATTCATTTAAAAAAAATGTTTGGGCAATTATGATATGGAAGATTATAGAACAAAGGAGAAGTGCTTGTGTTTTGGGAAAGCATGCACGGCCCACATCTCTTATTGGTTGATATGTCACGAAACAAGAAACGAGGAGGGAGTTAATGTATCGTGCCAAAGTGTTTTGGGATTATTTGGTTTTTGGAAGATGACTTACACACCTAGACGGCGGGAGTACAAAGAGAAAAAATGAATTGCAGTTAAAAGAATGGCATTTCTAACAAAAATGTGAATGTGAACTACATATGTGTGCACATGACCAGCACATACATTGTCAATGCAAAATTTAATGCAAGAAATAAGTTATGAGTAACATGCACGAATTATGATGTGGTGCTTGCATGCATGGAGTAGAAAAAACAATGTGATTTATGACTTGCATGCATGACGTGTTCTTGTGCCATAGTTGCATATCTAGGAAAAAAGCTACTATTGGGTTGTACTAGCTACTTAGGAATAGAAGATGTATACATGGAAGTTGAAGGGATTGGAAAAGAGATGTCATTTGGTTCACATCATAGGAACTTCTTTGTTGAATCTAGAGATGACATGTATCTCAATTCCTATGAGGAGGGATTAGAAAAGAGATGTCATTTGGTTCACATCATAGGAAATTTTCTATTGAATATACGCTAATGTTTATTTTCCATTGAAATTATGGGAGTATAGGAATCCATTCATATGAACCAAGTGGCTCTAAAGCTATAAAAATGATATCATGTTTATTTCCTTTGAAATGTGGAGTATATGAATCTATTCCTGTGAACCAATTGGCTCTAAAGGAAAAAATCCTATAAAAATCATATCATATAGAGTTCCTATGATATTCCTCCACACCAAAGGATGGTTGAAATTGCTGCAGGTGATACGGCGGTCTTTCTTTGTAGACTCCTCCTCCATCTTTATAGTTACCTCTCGAAGATGAATGAAATGATATATACTGGGTATTCTATATGTGAATTTTGGTACACGAAAACTCGGTAAAAGTTTGCGAGGTTTGAATTTTCAATAAAGCTATATGGACTGCATTTTGGAACGGAGGGAGGAGCATACGACACTTGCTAACACTCACGTGGAAGAATTATGTGTAGGAGGAGTGGCTGCTCTGTTAAATGACATGGCAAAACTGACACTGTCGGATGCGATCTAACGATTCTTACGGCGTTCGTCAGGAAACGGCTTGTGGCGAATGTTTGTCGGATAATTATTTACGGACACATGCATTGCATTGATACGTGCCCCCTCTCTCTCACGCACACACGCACCCTCACAAGTCACGACTCTCCCGAGTCCTCTCGCACCCATCGTCTATCTGCAGGTAGACGTCACACACATATGTGCTCTTCACACCCTACCCTCAGAACTTCTGAAAAACAAAAGACGTCACGCACCTTTTATTTTAGCTCACACGTCACACACTTATACTATTACTCTTGTGGCTAACGTTCTTTGGGCATAGTATATTCTACTCTCACGAAAAGAAGCGGTTCACGCACGCACTAGTTCTCTCACACCCACTTGCGGGTACATGTAGGAGCGCATTTTTTTGAAGCTGGTACAACAAAATCACTCCACTATATATATAAGCAGGAGCCTTAGCGCTTGCTTTACTAGGGTTCCTCTCTTTCACTCTCTCATGCTCTCCAGATCTAAGCAAGACATAGGTGGCCACACACTCTCTCTTTGCTCACGGCTGGTCACAAATCCGGCCGGACCACCTCGACCGGGGCAGGGGTGTAGGTGCATCGTTCATGCTGTCGTCAGCGGCGAGGGAGGAGACCAATGGCTGCCCGCGCGTCCCGATCAGCGGCCGCGCCGGATCGGGAAGGCCTCCGACCCCTTCTTGCTCCCTGCGGTATTGTGGCCAAGATGCGGCCTGTCGAAACCGTCTTTGCCACATGCCGACGACCCTCAGGTATATATTTCTTCGAAACCTGCCTTGGTCTACTGGCCCAGCTCCCCACGTGGCTGTGTGTGGATCTTTTTCTACTTCCGTCGGCTGTTCCAAAGCCACCTAGACCTTTACTATTATTAGAGGTAAAGTTAGTTCATACAGTCGAATCTAAGAGTTGGTTGAAACAGGGAAGAAACTGGGAAAGTTGTAGCATGGATCTAGGACTTGGTTCTAAGAGGAAACGGGGGAAAGTAGTAGATACTGGCTACCCAACCGGTCTATTGGTTGAAAAGGCGAAGAAAGCATGGTGGATGGCAAAGGGTGGGGGAAGTGGACCTGTCTCTTGGTTGAAAAAGGAAAGAAAGTGAGGGGTGTTGGGGGACAACGCAAATGAGAATGAGCAAGTCTAGATTTCCTGTGCTCACATAGGAAAATGTCGCTGAGGAGATGAAAAATGGGACAAATGCAGACATGCTGCCTGAGTGTTTGCTGCTCTCGGCAACCACATCTGCCTCACCACTTTATGCCCCTGCTGTCCCTACGCCCATATCGCTACCGTTAATGTAAAATCACATGAAGCATTAAGCAATGCCACCTGATGTCACTATAAGTAATGGTCTAGTGCCGTAGATAAATTGAAGCAATGCCACCACCATTTTATGAAGTGCTTCCTTCTTGCTTTATTTCCCATGAATTGTGTTTTTGTAGTTACACTTAAATCTCACACCGCTAACATTGCTTCATCCCGGTGGAACCGCACAAATTTGATTGCACATTTACTGACCATGTGCTACTCTCATGGCAGTAATACTAATGCTATTGTTCTGCATGTTAATCTAATGGCAGTGTTGATGTGATGAGATGCTACTTACTTAAGGGCACTTTCATACTATCAATCTAGTGCCAATTATAACACAATAGATGCTTCTGTTAATCATATGCCACTGCAAATATCTGTCACTATTTAAATAACCGTATTTTGTATTTGCGCAAACAGGCATGTCTGTCTCCATATTGTTTCTATCTGCGCAATCAAAAGTACACACCTCAGTTTTGGTACAACTGCACAAAATGAGATGACTATTCCTAGCTGTCGTCCTCTAACCACCAGTGTTCCAGGTATTCCTACATTGGTTCTAACTAGGTAGAATGACCAACGCAATCTAAAAGAAGTTGATTCGTACGTTTTACTTCCTGGATGCAATGCAGGGGCGAGCGAAAACAACTACATCCTAGTCCAGAATGCACTTTCTTCCAGTTCATCCATGGACCAAGGAGTAGCTGGCACGGCTGCACAAAGGTTTTTGGGACAGGTGCGCGGACAAGAGGCATTGTGGTCTGCTTGCAAATAGCGGCGCTTAAATGTAGTGGAATGCACAAGACTTTCAGCTGGTCAGTACACTACATGGTTCAGTTCAGCATTCCAGCTGAGAACACAATTATAATTGGCTATTCTGGAATGAGAGAGCCTAACCCTGGTTGGTGGCAACAAGAAAAAACCAAAGCGAACTCCAGGAAATTTAAGCCTGCCGGGAGGCCCTTTGCTCAGAGAAGTCTTGCTTGTTTTTTCCTGATTTGTAAACCTTCTCACAACTTTGTCTTTTGCTGTGAACTAGTATATGTTTGTTATGTTCTATGAATCATTGAGATGTATTAAATTTCTTAACTTATGCTTTTCAAGTTTTTATGAAGCCGAGTTTAATGTGAGTGTTCCACATGAACGCTGGAGCGTGTGAACGTTTGGAATTTACATTGCGGCCTCAGTTAACTGCATGAACCACTGTAACAAGATACGTAGTTGCTTATATGTCAGACAGCAGATTATTGATTGTTAGTTGGTCGATAGCCTAGTGTTGAAGCGAGTTGAGCCAATGTGCCGTGTTCTGCACAACTGCTTACAAGTGGGGTAGCACCAACATTGTTTACAAGTACTTATCTATACGTCGGCGCATATTTCCCGAACGAGTACTCTATTTCATCAAACACACAATGCTCCTATGATAAACCGTGACAACTTATGTCTTACCATGCCATATTCATGAAAAACTAGTGAGGACGTGTCGGATATTGGGTTCCAGCAAAACCCTTAAGGTTCGAACTCTGGGGTGCGCGCGAAGATCTTCCCCCTACCGTTCCACGTCCCAACGCCTCACTGTGAATCTAAGCTACCGGATGAACAACACAAAGGACATGAGGTTTATACTGGTTCGGGCCACCGTTGTGGTGTAATACCCTAATCTATTGTGTGGTGTGGTGGATTGCCTCAGGGGCTGATGATGAACAGTACCGGGGAAGAACAGCCTCGCGAGAGGTGTTCTTGAGCTGGTGCGATGTTCTACCTGGGTGGTTTTCTCTAGGCTTTGGATCAGATCTCCTCTCGATGAGTCCCCCTCTACTGTGGTGACTATCCCTATATATAGAGGCCCTGGTCCTCTTCCCAAATATTGAGCAGGAAGGGAGCCAACAACAACCATATTGGAGGGGAACAGCCAGTACAAGTTATCCTGACTAAAGTTGGTCTTCGACTGCCAAAGGCACTGGCGATGACGCCGTCTTGGGCTCCACGGTGACCTCCATCCTGCCGCTCTGCTGGTCTTGGTCTCGTTGCACCGAAATGGGAACCTTTGCTTGATGCCTCGGGAGTCCACGCCTGCGCTTGCCCCCTTTGCACCAAAGAGGAAACGAGGACACTGCGCAGGCTGGCGCCTGCTTGGCGCCCGCCTGGTCTCGATCGTCATGGCTTGCGTCATGAGCACCTCGCGAGGTACCCCTGCCTTGATCTCTCTGCCTCCTCGCGAGCCTGCCTGGTGAGCCGTCCCTGAGGAAGCCTTGCGTCCTGCGCCCCGCGAGGCTTGGCCCCTCGCGAGGGTCTTGAGCTTGGGTCGATGATACCGGGCCGTACTGGGCCACTCCTTGAGCCACGCCGCAGGCTGCAGGCAAGCAAGTCCGGGGACCCCCGTTCCCAGAACGCCGGCAGTAGCCCCCGGGCCCAAGGCGCGCTCGGACTTGGCTTAGCAGCGAAGCGAAAGGGCAAGTGCGGAGCGCCGCGGGCCCCAACAGCCTGCGGCCTTGGTCGCCGCGTGGCAGTTGATTGGACGTGGGCGTCTCCGCTTCCCCACGCTCCCCCAATATCCGCCTGGCTAGGCGGCCACGAAACTGTGCATAGTTATTCTCTCCTTGCTGCTCGCGTGCTTCCAGTTCCCCTTTCTTCCTTGAGCCTCTGTTTCTGCCTCCAATCCGACTTGAGCTCTGCCCCCTCCCGCTGCCATGGTGCCAACAAAAAAGGGGAAAGGGAAGAAGCCCGTGCCCTCGGCTGGCTCGCCTCCGGCAATCGCGCCCGCCGTCGGCCGGTCACTGGTACTCAATCCGGAAGCCTTGGCCAAGGTCCGCTCCGCCCTTGCCTCCAGCTTTAATGAGTGCGGAAGGACGACGGCTTGGCCTGCGTCCCATGCCTCCTTCGACAGGATCGTCACGGAGGTTCGATTCTTCGCCGATGCCCTGTGGGCTGGCCTGGTTCCTCCCTTCTCTGCCTTGTTCAATGCAGTGCTTTCCCACTATCAGATTCACATGATGCATCTCAGTTCGAATCCATTACTCTTCTTGCTGTCTTCGCCTTCGTCTGCGAAGCCATGGTGGGCATTGCCCCTTCCGTCGCCCTCCTGCGCCACTTCTTCTCCCTGCGCCTGACCGACCCATCGCAGTGCTTGGGGTGCGTGAGCTTCCAGGCTGTGCCAGAGACGGCTGCCTCGGGGATTGATTTCAGCCTTCCGCCTTCCATGAGCGGCTTCTCGGAGCGGTGGCTGTACATGGATGTCGGGGTGCCCAGCCCCCTGCTCGCGCACCCGACGTTGCCCGCTATCCCCAATCCAGGCTGGGGTCATGAAAAGCTCGCGAGCCCCCAGCTTGCTTTCATCTGGCTCCGATTCGAGAGGTTGAGGACGCTTGGCGTGACTGCGCCCAAGGTGGTGAAGGAGTTCCTCAAGTGTTGCGTCGCTCCTCTCCAGCGCCACTCCCGACCGATGTGGACCTTGACTGGGCACCAAGACCGCATGAGGCTTCAGGAGGAGGATCGGGCGCCTGAAACGCTGAGGAAGGTGCTGAAGGTCTTGACTGGCGACCCCTCTCCGGGCGATATCTGGCATGGGGGCGGCCTCTTGTATCTTTGCTCGGGCAGGGCCAAGTTCGCGAGGCAGATGCCCCTCTTCGACGAGTGGGGGTTGCGCCCAGCTGACCTCGTGGGTCCCCGCGAAAATCCCGTTGCCGTGGCTCCTCCCCCCGTCGCCCACGTCGATCTTGCCTCAGGAGGTGGAGCGGGGAGGCAAGCATCACGGGAGGCTGGGGGATCTGGTGTTGAGATGCCGATGTCGCGCGGGGCTCCCGAGGCGTCATCCTCCGGAGCTTGCGAAGCCCGTCCTGAGGCAGTCGCTGATGAGGGGGCGCAACCTGCGGCTCCCGAGGCCGGAGCCCCCGAGGCCTCGGCAGGCCACCAGGAGGTGGCGCCTGCCTGCTCCTCCCGGCCTGGTTCCCCTGAGGCAGGCCACCTTGGGGTATCTTCGCCTATGCCACACGCCGGCCCTCATGTCGAGAGCTTGGGCCGGTTCCGCATAGACTTCGAAGCCCTCCTCAAGAGGAAGGAGTCTTCGAGCGACAGCGAGCGCCCCTGCCGGCCGTTGAAGCATAGGAAGTACTTTGCCATGGATGAGTAAGTCCCTCCTTCTTGCAATTCCTCACTCGCTGCTCCCTTTGCTGACTGTGGCCCTTCATGATCCCTCCTACCAAGCCTGCGGAGCCAGCTGAGAGGCCACCTCCTCAGGCCTCTCCCCCATCACTGGCCTTGAGCGCCCCGAGCCTGCGTGCCGGCCCTGACGCGTTCTCGTACGGAGAGGCAAGCCGGCCCGCACGGTGCCTCGAGCCCGTGTCCTCGCCGCCTATCCTTCGCGATCTTGCCCGAGACGTGACCAGCTTGCCCCGAGCTCCTTCTCTGATCATGGACGGCGAATGGTTGAAGTCGATCTTCGGCTCTTCTTATGGTGATGGATCAGCGCCGGGCTGGGACCTTTGCGGGGCCCGTCCGGTGATTGTGGGGTCGCCAGCCCCCAGCCCCCTGCCGAGAGGGGGTGAACCTCCTGAGGGCCCTCCGCCAGCGCCGGCGGCGGAGGACGACATCGATGACGTGCTCGAGCGAGCACGGGAACGCAGCGCCATCCGTCGAGAGTTTCTCCAGAAGGCGATGGATGCGGTGAGCCAGCTCGTTGTAGAGCTTGCGGGCGAGGACGCGCGTCTTGAAGCCAAAGGTCTGCGGCTGGCTGAGGAACGATGCAAGTTGAAGGTGGACGTCAGCCTTGCGCGTCATCAGCGTGATCTTGACAACGCAAAGGCCGAAGCTTCTCTGGTGGCCTCGCGGAAGGCCTGCTCCCGAGCTATTGAGGAGGCTCGGGAGGCAGACCGATGACGCGAGATCGCGGAGGAGCGAGCGTGGGAACTCCAAGCCTGGTGCAATTCCCTGGAGCAGCAAGTGGAGCTGCGCCAAGCTGCCCTTGCGTCGCTGAAGGGGACGCCCGTCGAAGAGGAAGAGCTCCGGAGGCGCGAGGAAGCGCTGACGCTGGAGGCTGCTGAGCGCAACCTCGATCTTGAACGGTTGGAGACGAGGGAGCACCAGGTTACCCAGGCGGAGGACGACGTTGGCGCGCGGGAGGTCCGAATCCAAGAAGAGATCGACCGCTGTGTGGCGGAAGCTCGCGCGGGTCTTGAGCGCGAGTATGACGAGAGGTTGGAGCTGATCAAGGTCGAGGTTGCGGGCAGGACTGCCGCTCTTAGGACCAAGCTGACTGAAGCGATGCAGCGTGCCGAGGCCACCACAGCCGCTCTAGTCGCGGCGCAGGCTGAGTCGGTCTCTTCCCGCGTCGAGCTGCTTCTCCTCCAATGGAGGGTTGATGACGCCGAGTCTGTCGCGCGGTGGAACGAAGATGAGATTCGCCAGCGGCAGACGATGGAGCACATGCATGGCCCCATGCTCCGAAAGCTCAGGGAAAGGGCCAACACGGCCCTGGGCAATATCTGTGACGCGACCGCTGAGCAACCTCGTATGACCAACTATGCCGGTAATCTCCAGTTCTTCACCGACATGGTGACGCATCTGGAGAATCGCTCTGAGAGGGCTCGTCAGCTTGTCGAGGAGAGGAGCCGCGGCCTGCTTGCGCGTGCATTCTCCCGCGTCTTCAGCCATCTTCAGAACATCGACCCCCACTTCGACTTTGATGCCACCATCACCCCGGTGCCCGAGGCCATCCGAGGCGACCTGGCACGGTGGGTGGAGGACAACATGGATGCACTTTTCCGGGCCTTCACCTCTGACGATGACGGGGTGGTTGTCGCTGCTGATGAAGGTGACGTGGTGAACGGCGGCGAAGATGGTGCCAACGACGGCGACGGTGAGGCCAGCGACAGCGATAGTGGTGCCAGCGACTCTTCCGGGGACGACCAGGAGGATGCGGTGAGCGACATGTCTGATTGATCCTGCGCCCCCTGATGTTTATCCTACGCAGAAAAAGCTCGGGCGTGGCCCTGAAGGTTGTAAGAGCATTTTGGGAGGGGAAGCCCCTCATGTAAAAAAGATTGTTGTCCACGCGTTGTTAAGGACGGCGCCGAATGGGCGCCCGTATGATATTACGGGCCCTGCGATGAGTTGCTGTGATTTTACCTTTACCCTGGGCGAGCCTAGAATAGGCTTGTGGTGACTCTCCGGGGGTCCCTCGGGAGAACTGTTTGACCATGTGGCGAGAGCCTTGTGAGAGCGAATGCCGGCCGCGGGACGGCATGCACGCGCGTGTTGGGCCTAGCCCCGCCCGCGAGGGGCTCGCGAGGGGGAGGCAGCTATTGCGAATTCCAACTTGGGCAGGAAACGGAAAACGAGAAATCACGCGAACAAGACAAATACCCCTCCCCGCTTACACAAACACAAATTCAATTTCAACTTAAATCCGAAATGAGAAAGCTCGACCGCAAAAAGGAAGCAAAAAGCAAAAGGCCGCGTCCGGCACCTAGTCTTCGACGTCTTCTCACCAGCGCGGAGCTAAGTGCTGCCACTGGGCATGGGAGGGAGCCCCCGAGGCCCGAGGGTGGCTCCCCGGAGACTCCGGGGCGTGTACATCCCCAACTCATTATTATGTGAGAGTGTCACGGGCGGCGAGCTTCACAGGCACTGGGCCTTCTTCACAGGTACCGGCCTTGCTTCATATCGCCAGACGAGGGCCCTGCCTTGCGCCACCCTTGACCACCATTGACGGCGGCCGGAAACCAAGGACGACGCCAATGGGGAAAAGGGGACGCCAGCGGTTCCCCCGACGACCACGGGTCCTCTGCCGGGGGCAGGCCTTGCGGCACCTCCCCAGCAGAGGGCCTACCTCTGAGGAACACCTTGCTCCGCGCGCCGTGGGGAGGGGCCTGGCTCCCGGCCCCTCTCCTACAGCCCCAAGTGCCCTCTTCCTGAGGGGAGGGAGGCTGCCGCACTGGGGCAGCCTTCCGCTGCAGCGACCTGGACTTCCTGCAACCCATGGTTAGCATAAGCTTGCTCCTGAGGAATTAGCGGTACCCAATAGCTGCTGCCGCCGGCGCGGTTGGCTAGGCTTCCTTGAGGCTCCTGAAAGGCCTCGGCTTCTGGCGTCTCTTCCTCCCAGCCTGGCCCGAGGAACGAGCCGTGTTCTTCTTCCAGTGCGTATTCCCGATCCACCATGTGGGGCACGTAGGCCTCCGAGGTCGCCACCCCGAAGACTTCGCCGTAGTGCCCCACGCTCGACGTGGCTTGGCTTGAAGCACTGTCTTGGGGGTGATAGTGCGGTGGCCCGCCCGAGCCGTAAGCGGTGATGCGTATGCCCTCGCTCACCTAGGGCGGTGCTGGCACAGTCGGACGTCCAGCGCTGATGGTCGAGCTGGTGTTGGTGAAGCCTTGGGGTACGCCTGAGGGTGCACGGGCACGGATGGGCCCGCCGTGTGATCCGCCCGGGGCCTGGGGTGGAAGCTGGACGCAGAAAGGGGGCGCCCCTGAAGCTGCGGCATCCAGGAGCTCAGCGACGCGCTCCAGCACCATGTCATGGCCGCTTTCTTGCAGCCTGCACCATAGCAGTTCTCGAGCCACCGTGAGTGCGGCCTTCATGTTCGCCTGCTCCCGTCGGGTGTGCGGCGCTGTGGCTGCGGCGTGGTTTGAGGCCCTTGCTGCTGATCGTACCTGCCGCGGGGTGAGGGAAGGTGGCGCTTGACCGCGTCGCCCGTGCCCCGCGGCGTTCTACGGAGCGCGGGCTTCCTGAGGCGCGGGGTTGAGGTCACCTTGGGCAGGCGGCGCGGTGTGGGCAGGCCATGCCGCCCAGCGGTCGGCGCTGGCCGTCGGGTCGCCGGACATGGACACAACAAAGCAGTGGAACGCAGGTCGGCGGGAAGAGGATTTCGGCGCACCCCTACCTCGCGCGCCAAATGTCGGATATCGGGTTCCGGCAAAACCCTTAAGGTTCGAACTCTGGGGTGCGCGCAAAGATCTTCCCCTACCGATCCACGTCCCAATGCCTCGCTGTGAATCTAAGCTTCCGGATGAACAACACAAACAACACGAGGTTTATACTGGGTCGGTCCACCGTTGTGGTGTAATACCCAAATCCAGTGTGTGGTGTGGTGGATTGCCTCGGGGACTGATGATGAACAGTACCGGGGAAGAATAGCCTCGCGAGAGGTGTTCTTGAGCTGGTGCGATGTTCTACCTGGGTGGTTTTCTCTAGGCTTTGGATCAGATCTCCTCTCGATGAGCCCCCCTCTACTGTGGTGACTAGCCCTATATATAGAGGCCCTGGTCCTCTTCCCAAATATTGAGCGGGAAGGGAGCCAACAACAGCCATATTGGAGGGGAAGATCCAATACAAGTTATCCTGACTAAAGTTGGTCTTCGACTGCCAATGGCACTGGCGATGACGCCGTCTTGGGCTCCACGGTGACCTCCGTCCTGCCGCTCTGCTGGTCTTGGTCTCATTGCACTAAAATGGTAACCTTTGCTTGATGCCTCGGTACTCCGCGCCTGCGCTTGCCCCCTTTGCACCAAAGAGGAAACAAGGACACTGCATAGGCTGGCGCCCGCCTGGTCTCGATCGTCATGGCTTGCGTCATGAGCACCTCGTGAGGTACCCCCGCCTTGATCTCTCCGCCTCCTCGCGAGCCTGCCTGGTGAGGCCGTCCCTAAGGAAGCCTTGCATCGTC
This sequence comes from Aegilops tauschii subsp. strangulata, assembly GCF_002575655.3. NCBI lineage: Eukaryota > Viridiplantae > Streptophyta > Magnoliopsida > Poales > Poaceae > Aegilops > Aegilops tauschii. The sequence continues at coordinate 517,801,050 of NC_053039.3, forward strand.
CGCCCCGCGAGGCTTGGCCCCTCGCGAGGGTCTTGAGCTTGGGTCGATGAAACCGGGCCGTACTGGGCCACTCCTTGAGCCACGCCGCAGGCCGCAGGCAGGCAAGTCTGGGGACCACCGTTCCCAGAACGCCGAAAGGACGCATCTGTTTCGGCAACAATTATGATGGTTCTCACATGATTCATGGGCACACAAAAGTAGCAGCAATTCCCATAGATGGATCCTAACAGAGTACTAGCCCCAGAGGGCTTGATAATAGGCAAGGTTCGGATAAGTAGACACAATCCAAACTAGTATTAAACACTAGCTGGAGCAACTATTTCATGCCTCGATCTAATTTGGGCTGGACACAAGAAGGACCTTGCCATGAACATCATCGAGGACGTCCGGCAGCAGCTCAATCCTGTGAACCTTCATGAAGATAACCTTGTGGCCTTGCCACTCATAAACTTGTTTGTGGATGCATGCCACGTCATATTCCTGCGTAAGCTTGACAAGAACAGTATGCCTCACAAAGGAAGGAGTATCTTTGAACTTCTTATGCTTCAGTACACCCTGGACAACACGCCTGACAACGGTGAGGCTAGAATACAACTCGACATCGGTATAAGCGCAAATGGCTTCCAGGATCCAATAGCCTAAGAACTCTGTTTTCCCAGTGCGTATATTCAGGTCATCCGCCTCATAGCGAGTGACATGTACAACCACACAATCCTTGTCTGCATCAAGGCTCTAATTGAAACTGAAACAAATTCTGAATTACTTTCTAGTATAAGAAACACAAGTTATTTAAACCACTATGTATAGCATGGCATCGAAGCTAATAAATTTTTGCATTATTCATCACCACATACTTAGATGAAAAATCACAATCGAGATCAGCAAAGAAGAAAATCACCTTGGGCAGCTCAGCAGGGGGGACACATCCTCAAAGGGGGGAAACTGCTCCTGTAGTGCCAAGGGGGATGTAACCTCAAACGGGGCATTGACCATCTCAGTAGTGGCCGTGAGCGTATCTGGGGTCGGCTCGGTGGCTGCCTCCATCTTCTTAGAGCTCTCTGTCTCGTGGGGATCAGCCTCCCGCGTCTGCTCCAATATCGGCAGATCTTTGCCTGGTTCTCCTTTGTCCATCATGAAACGGACGAATACTAGGAGACCACTGAAAGGAAAACACAATCGCAATGACAATGAAACAAAAAAGAGAGTGAGGATCGGTTACTGCTTTGCAAAAGTTCTTTTTTTTTCTCTGAACGAAAATATACCAGTATCATGGATCCGCTTACCTTCCCTTCGTTGGGAGAGAAGAACAGTAGCAGATGCGAGTGTTGGCTTTCTTGAAGACGGTGAGGGAGAAGGGGATTCAGCGAAGAGTGAAATGATGGTTGCTTCGTCCGTCAAACTTAGACTGCGGGGAGGTGGGGTTTTGTGATACGACGGCTCGTTACTGCCGCGCTACGACTGGGGTGACTCTCCGCCTGCATACTGCCTTCTAATTTGGTGGATGGCATTTGGGCCAGCGCGCGGCATGGCCCACATGTCGGTGAACAAAAGTAAAACGGCATTCAGTAGAGGGAGACGCTTCGATGACCTACGAGGAGCCAGAAGCGGTAGTGTATCCACTGTACAAGTAGTAATTGTTTTTCTGGTAGCTGTAGAGTGTCTCCACTATAATAGTTGTAATTGTTTCTCTAGGCCCAAGAAAAAACAGCCCATCCACCCTCGTAAATAATAAAATCAATTCAAAAGCCCATCTATTTACTTAATGAGAGGCGCTACCCACACCCAGCACACCGCCCCTCAAAAAAACCTGGGTGCTCTTCTTCCTCCTCACTCCCACCCACCTCACGTCAGCTCCCCCAAATTCCTCACCTCACTCCTATAGAAAACCCCAGCTCCCCTTCTTCCTCACTACTGCAGAAAAACCTCAGCTCCCCTTCTTCTTCACTCGCACTACAACTAGGCTCATCATTCGTTACTCTGCCCAAATCCGTGAGCGTGACGCTACTCCCTCGAGGAAAATGGAGTCGGCTAACCCCAGCACCAAGAAGATGAGGCTCCCGCCAGTGGCGACGCCTGTTGTAGATCCCGCACCCGGCAGCGCAGGGAGAAGCGGCGACCCCGCCCCCACCGGATCCCAGGAACCCGTAGAATCTCGGGTGGACCGCATCAGCAATCTCCGGGACGCCGTCCTTGGGGAGATCATCTTGCTTCTCCCCACCAAGGATTGCTGCCGCACCCAAGTCCTCTCAATTCGGTGGCGCCCTCTATGGCGCGCCGTGCCCCTTAATCTCGACTGTCGTCAGCTATCTCTCTTCAATGATTTTGAAATCCCCAGAGCCATCATCTCCTCCCACCAGGGCTCCGTTCAAAGCCTCTGCATCCCGCATGCTACCTGAGCAAGCATACCACGCCCTGCACGGTGGACGCCTGGCTGAAATCCCCTGAATTCACAAAACTACAGCTGCTTGAGTTCTACTATTCCCCTGGAAATCACCTACCAGAGACCGAACGCCAACTACCTGTGCCCTCAGCACTGATGTCCATCTCGCGGTTTTCCTCCTCTCTCCACACCGCCACCTTTGCGCTGTGCTACCTACCAAACAATCTGGTACTAAACCTTCGACTCCCATTTCCCAAGAAACTTTCACTTGTGCGGGTTCGTATATCGGAGGCCTCATTCCACAGCATCATCCACTCCAGTTGCCCTGCCCTAGAGTGCTTGGTGCTTGTTTTCACAGTTAGAATCGGTTGTCTCCAAATGAAGTCGCCTAACCTTGTAAGAATTGGAATTTCTTTTGAAGGAAGGCAGCTATAGGATATCGGGTTCCGGCAAAACCCTTAAGGTTTGAAGTCTGGGGTGCACGCGAAGATCATCCCTTTGCCAACCCACGTCCCAACGCCTCGCCTTGAATCTAAGCTACACGATGAACAACACAAGGGACACGAGGTTTATACTAGTTCGGGCCACCGTTCTGGTGTAATACCCTACTCTAGTTTGTGGTGTGGTGGATTGCCTCAGGGGCTGATGATGAATAGTACATAGGAAGAACAGCCTCGCGAGGGGTGTTCTTGAGCTGGTGTGGTGTTCTACTTGGGTGGATTTGATTCTCTCGATGATATCATCTCTACTGTGGTGGCTATCTCTATTTATAGAGGCCCTGGTATTCTTACCAAATATTGAGCGGGAAGGGAGCCAACAACGGCCATTTTGAAGGGGAACATCTAGTACAAGTTATCCTGACTAAAGTTGGTCTTCGACTGCCAAAGGCACTGCCAGTGACGCCGTCTTGGGCTCCATGGTGACCCCCGTCCTGCCGCTATGCTGGTCTTGGTCTCGTTGCACCGAAATGGTAACCTTTGCTTGATGCCTCGGTACTCCACACCTGCGCTTGCCCCCTTTGCACCAAAGAGGAAGCGTGGACACTACGCAGGCTGGCACCCGCCTGGTCTTGATCGTCACGGCTTGCGTCATGAGCACCTCGCGAGGTACCCCTGCCTTGATCTCTCCGCCTCCTCGCGAGCCAGCCTGGTGAGGCCGCCCCTGAGGAAGCCTTGCATCGTCCGCCCCGCGAGGCTTGGCCCCTCGCGAGGGTCTTGAGCTTGGGTTGATGAAGACGGGCCGTACTGGGCCGCTGCTTGAGCCACGCCGCAGGCCGCAGGCAGGCAAGTCTGGGGACCCCCGTTCCCAGAACGCCGACAGTAGCCCCCGGGCCCAAGGCGTGCTCGGGCTTGGCTTAACAGCGAAGCGAAAGGGCAATTGCGGAGCGCCGTTGGCCCCAACAGCCTACGGCCTTGGTCGCCGCATGGCGGTTGATTGGACGTGGGCGTCTCCGCTTCCCCACGCTGCCTCGGCAACTGCCCAATTTGACGAGTCCCTGCAAAAGATTCATGATTACCTGCGATCATGGAGGCCGACGGTTGGCCTCCCTCGGGTTATAAATGTGGAGGGGGCACAGGCACCCGATGCACATCTCCCTTCCCCCGCCTGCTTCTTCTTCCTCCTTGCTCCAGTTGCCTGCCGTGTCCCATGGGGCCAACGAAGAGGTTCTCTACCGCGGAGAAGGGGAAAGCTCGCCAGGAAGGGCCTGGCTCCCCTGCGCCCAAGCGCGGCCGAGGTTATCCCCACAAGCACCCTGCGACTCCTGCAGTGGCTCCTCGTGGTCACGGCGGTGGTTCTTCGCGTGGTGATGGCCGCCCGGTGGGCGGAGGAAGACGCGTCGCGGCCGTGCTGCCTCCCCGGCCACGCTTTCACTCGGCAGACGTGCTGCCGGAGTTTGTCGTGTGGTCGGCAAATCCGGCCGGCAACTGGCTCCAGCTCCCCCGCTCCTTTGCCGATGAACTGTCGGCCGCCGGCCCTGGTGGGCTCTGGCTGCAGGCGGATGGTTGCTGCAGCAGGGCTTCCTGGGTCACAGTGGAGATCTCCATCGCCGGGGACGTGGCCTTGGCCCGCGGCGGGCAGATGTTTGCCCGTGCGCGTGGCCTGGGCCGGCGGTGCACCCTGCACTTCAAGTTTGACGGCGACGCCACCCTCTACGTGAGGGTGTTCGGAGAAGACAGCCGCCGCGTCGGGTGCTGCCGTGATGACGATGACGGCGACCGGGTGCTTGGCTTTGGCGACGGCCGTGACGAGGACGAAGGCGATCCCGCAGCTCGCCAAGCTTCAGCGGCTCCTCCTGTGGTGAAAGCTCCTCCAGTGGTGGCCGTGACCAGCCACCGTGCCGCCGCGCCCGCTTCGAGGGTGGTAGCGGGTTGTCCCGTCGCCGCGCCCCGGTGAAGCGCGAGGAGGAGTCTGATTGAGCTCGGGAGGGCGGTGCGGATCCCTCCTCGCGAGCCATACCGCGTTTATTTTGTTTACCTCCTTTTCCTGCATTGAGAGAGATATAGGAGTATGGAGCCCCGTGGGGGCGTGCAAGACTATTGCCCTTAATTATCATGCTATTTCTATTATTCCAGTGCTGTGTTGGGGTGTTGCGGCTATGTGGTTGCGCGTAGGAACAACTTAGCTTAGGGGGTTTGCCGCAGTTTCCGCCTCGCGAGGTACTTGCCTGAGGCCTCGCCGGGCGTATTAGGGTCTGCAAAATCAGTCGGGAGAGTAGCTTTCGACCCTTTGTCGCGTGGGCGATCAGGCTAGGTCCTGCGTTCCGCGTCGCGATGCCCATGGGGCATGGACTGGGAGGGTGGCTCCCGCTGCGAACTTGAGTGAGGGAGCCTCACGAAATCAGGAGAGAAAGGGCTCACGAGGGCGCCCGTGTAGCCCTCGCGAGGTTAGCGAGAAGGAGAACAGGCCGAGAGAAAGCCAGAGACAGAGAATAGGGGCAGGGGACGGCAAACAACACTAGAAGCAACTCCAATAAAAGTTCAAATGAGGGAGAACAAGCCAACTACGGAAAGCAAATGAAAAGCCGCGTCCGGAACCTAGTCTAGTCTTTGACGTCTTCTCACTAGCACGGAGCTAAGTGCTGCCACTGGGCGTGGGCGGGAGCCCCCAAGGCCCAAGGGCGGCACTCCAGAGACTCCGCGGCGTGTACAGCCCCAACTCATTATTATGTGAGAGTGTCACGGGCGGCGAGCTTCATAGGCGCTGGGCCTTCTTCACAGGCATCGGGCCTTTCTTGGGGCGGCGAGCTTCACAGGCACCGGGCCTTCTTTATAGGCACTGGGCACTTCTTCACAGGCACCGGGCCTTCTTTACAGGCTCTGGGCCTTACTTCATAGGCACTGGGCCTTCTTTACAGGAACGGGGCCTTACTTCAAGGGTAGAACCTCCAGAGGTGCTGAATGTTCCACGCGTTCGGGATGGGCACCCCTTCCTGGGTCTCCAAGCGTGCGGTGCCAGGTCTGGAAACATGAACAACCTTGAACGGGCCCTCCCACATGGGCGAGAGCTTGTACAGCCCTTCCCTGGAGAGCACCCGCCTGAGCACGAGGTCACCTACGTCGAGAGTCCTGGGGCGGATGTTGCGGCAGTGGTACCGCCGTAGCGCCTGCTGGTATCTTGCTGCTCGTAGCGCAGCCTCCCGACGGTGTTCCTCCCCCAGCACGAGGTCCATCCCCCGCATGGCGTCCTGCTGCGCTTCATCAAACGCCAGGACCCGCGCGGAGCTACGCCTAACCTCGTGAGGGAGGACCGCATCTGCTCCGTAGACGAGGAAGAACGGGGTCTCGCCAGTCGACTTGGTGGCGGTAGTGCGGATGGACCAGAGCACGGACTGGAGCTCGTCGTACCAGCCCCTTCCGCAGGCCTCCAGCTTCTTCTTGAAGGTCTTGGTTTTGAGACCCTTCAGGACCTCCGCGTTGGCGCGTTCTGCTTGGTCGTTGCTCCGAGGGTGTGCCACCGAAGCGTAGCATATCTGCGTTCCAAGGTTAGCACAGTATGTTTTGAAGAGATTGCTGGTGAACTGCGAACCGTTGTCGGTGATGATGCGATTAGGCACCCTGAACTAGCTCACGAGGCCCTTGATGAACTTGACTGCAGAGCCAGCAGGGATGGTGCAGACAGCTTCCACCTCCGCCCACTTGGTGAACTTGTCGATGGAGACGTAGAGGTAGCGATAGCCCCCTGGCGCCCGAGGAAACGGGCCCAAGATATCCAGCCCCCAGACTGCAAATGGCCACGAGAGTGGGATGGTCTGCAGGCCCTGTGCTGGCTGATGGATCTGCTTGGCATGGAATTGACAGGCTTCACAGGCCTTCACCAGCTCGATCGCGTCGTTGAGTGCTGTAGGCCAGTAAAACCCGTTAAGAAACGCTTTGTCGACGAGGGTCCGTGACGACGAGTGGTGCCCACAGTCTCCGCCGTGAATGTCTGCCAACAACTCCTTCCCCTGTTCCATGGAGATGCAACACAGGGAAACACCGTTTGGCGCTTTCGATAGAGCTCTCCATCTTGGATGCAGTAGGCCGTGGCCTGCCGGGCCACGCGTTCTGCGTCCTCTTCTTTCTCTGGTAGAGTCCCTTGCATCAGGTAATCCTTGAGCTCCGCCGTCCAGCATCCCTCCTGAGGCTCCTGCGCCAGGAGCAAGCGTGCTCCTGAGGTCGGGCCACAGGCCGGAGCTCCTGAGGCAGGCGGTTGAGGGAGTTCCTCTTGAGGTTGCGCTGTGCTTGATTGTGGCGGTGCTGCTAAGGGCTTGAAGAGTCGTTCCTCGAAAACGCCAGGCTCCTGAGGCAGCCACCTTGATGCCCTCTTGGCGATGTCAACAGCCTCTTGGTTGGTGTCGCGGGGCACATGCTGCAGCCCCAGCCCCAAAAACTGCTTTTCCATCTTGCGCACCTCTGCAAGATATGCCTCCATGTGCTCGTCCTTGGGCTTGTACACTTTGTTGGAGAAGTTGATCAGGAGCTGTGAGTCACCCTTGATGATGAGGCACTTCACCCCAGTGCGGCCGCGGCCTTTAAGCCTGCTATGAGACCCTCGTATTCTGCTATATTGTTGGAAACCTTCTCGCCCTGCTCGAAACAGAGCTGTACGGCGTAATAAAGCTTGTCCTGAGTGGGGGATATAAGTACTGCACGAGCCCTCGCGCCATGTCGCGAGAATGCTCCATCTAAGTGCATAACCCAGCCGTCCGGTGCCTCGCTGTAACGCCCACGATGCGGCTATAGCTCCCACATGTCGAGGCACGACTTAGAGGCATAACCGCATTGTGGTTTTGTCGCAAGAAGGGTCATCTTCACACAATCCCATGTAATGAACAAGAATGGGATAACGAGAGTTGGCTTACAATCGCCACTTCACACAATACATAAATATAATTCATACATCATCCAAAATCCACACATAGACCGACTACGGTCAAAATTCAAATGAAAATAATATAACCCCAAATGCTAGATCCCCGATCGTCCCAACTGGGCTCCACTACTGATCATCAGGAAAAGACACATAGTAACGACCACGTTCCTCATCGAACTCCCACTCGATGTCGATCCCATCATCTGCACTGGCATCGTCGGCACCTGCAACTGTTTTGGTAGAATCTGTGAGTCACGAGGACTCAGCAATCTCACACCCGCAAGATCAAGACTATTTAAGCTTATAGGAAAGGATGGTGAAATGGGGTGGAGCTGCAGCATGCACTAAGCATATATATAGTGGCTAACATACGCAAAAGAGAGCAAGAAGAGAAACAACGGAACGGTCGTCATCTAGTAATGACCAAGAAGTGATCCTGAACTCCTACTTACGTCATTCAAAACTCAAACCGTGTTCACTTCCCGGACTCCGCCGAGAAGAGACCATCACGGCTACACACACGGTTGATGTATTTTAATTAAGTTAAGTGACAAGTTCTCTACCACCGGACATTAACAAGTTCTCTACCACCGGAGTCCGGGAAGTGAACACGGTTTGAGTTTTTAATGACGTAAGTAGGAGTTCAGGATCACTTCTTGGTCATTACTAGATGACGACCGTTCCGTTGTTTCTCTTCTCGCTCTCTTTTGCGTATGTTAGCCACTATATATATGCTTAGTGCATGCTGCAGCTCCACCCCATTTCACCATCCTTTCCTATAAGCTTAAATAGTCTTGATCTCGCGGGTGTGAGATTGCTGAGTCCTTGTGACTCATAGATTCTACCAAAACAGTTGCAGGTGCCGACGATGCCAGTGCAGATGATGGGATCGACCTCAAGTGGGAGTTCGATGAGGAATGTGGCCGTTACTATGTGTCTTTTCCTGATGATCAGTAGTGGAGCCCAGTTGGGACGATCGGGGATCTAGCATTTGGGATTATCTTATTTTCATTTGGATTTTGACCGTAGTCGGTCTATGTGTGGATTTTGGACGATTTATGAATTATATTTATGTATTGTGTGAAGTGGCGATTGTAAGCCAACTCTCGTTATCCCATTCTTGTTCATTACATGGGATTGTGTGAAGATGACCCTTCTTGCGACAAAACCACAATGCGGTTATGCCTCTAAGTCGTGCCTCGACACGTGGGAGCTATAGCCGCATCGTGGGCGTTACACTCGCTTCCTGGGGAAAGCGACCGATCTTCGCCTGCCTCGAGCCCTGGCGCCTCTGTCCACTCTGCCACAAAATCTGCAAGTGTGACTCCTTTGACGACTCTGGTCGTGCTGAATTCCAACTGAAACGCTTGTAGCTCGATGATCCATTCAGTGACCCTTCCAGCGGAGTTGGGACTCCTGAGCACCCTCTCCAATGGGTAGGCTGAGACGACCTTGATGAAGTGATCTTGGAAGTAGTGTCGTAGTTTACGCGAGGCCACCTACAGCGTGAGCAAGAGCTTCTGGGGCATGGGGTACCGCGCCCTTGCATCCCGCAGCACCGTACTGACTAAATACACATGATGCTCGACGAGGGTGGGCGCACCGACGGAGCTCGCACCCTCCGGAGGGTTGAGCGCCTCCTGAGACGTTGGAGCCCCCGGCTCCTGGCTGCTTGGTGAGGTCCCCTCAGTCCTGGGGTGTCTTCCTGCCAAGGCCGGTCTCCATCTACCGAGGCCGTGGCCTTCGCGAGGCCTTCCTGGTCTTGTGCTGTCGTGGCCGGGGCCGCGGCCGGTCGCGACGCAGCCTTGACCTGGCGCTCCTCCCGAACCGCCACCAAAGCAGCACTGGCGGAGTAGGGTGTGGCGGCGAGGTAGAGCACCAGGGGATCCTGAGGGCGTGGTGCCACCATCACCGGAGGGCTGGTCAGGTACTTCTTGAGATCTTGAAATGCTTCGTCGGCCTCTGTTGTCCACTCGAACAGGCCCTTCTTCTTCATCAGCTTGAAGAAGGGCAGGGCACGCTCCCCCAGCTTGGAGATAAAGCGCCCTAACGCAGTTACGCGTCCGACGAGCTTCTGCATTTCCCTGAGGGTTTGTGGTGGACTCATGTCTTTGATTGCCTTGACCTTCTCCGGGTTGGCCTCAATCCCCCTATGTGAGACGAGGAAGCCCAGAAGCTTGCCAGAGGGAACACCAAATACGCACTTCTCCGGGTTGAGCCGCAGGTCCACTTCGCGAAGGCTCGCGAAGGTTTCTTCAGGTCCTGTATCAGGGTCTTCGCCTCGCGAGACTTCACCAAAATGTCGTTGACGTAGGCCTCAGCGTTTCTCCCGAGCTGCCGGCCCAAGGCGATATGCATCAGTCGCTGAAAGGTTGCGCCCGCGTTGTGCAACCCGAGCGGCATGCAGGTGTAGCAGTACACTCCGCACGGGGTCAGGAAGGCCATCTTCTCCATGTCTTCTATCGCCATCTTGATTTGGTGGTAGCCCGAGAAGGCATCCAGGAAGCACAACAGATCGCACTCAGCGGTGGAGTCGACAAATTGGTCGATGCGGGGGAGCGGAACGGATCCTGAGGGCATGCCTTGTTGAGGTTGGTGAAGTCGACACACATGTGCTCCTTTCCTCCCTTCTTCGGCACGACAACAGGGTTTGCAGCCATTCAGGGTAGCAGACCTCGCGAATGACACCTGCAGCTTCCAGCTTGCGGGTTTCTTGGACGATGAAGGCCTGCTTCTCGGTGCACATTGGGGCACACGTTCAGGTGATGCTCAATCGCCCGCCTTGGGACCCCCGCTAGCTGCTTGGGTTCCCACGCGAACACCTCCTTGTTCGCGTGCAGGAATTTAACCAGAGCCTCCTCCTGGTCGGGGTCGAGATTGGCGCCTATGGTGAAGGTGGCACCGGAGGATCCGTCCTCATCAACTGGTACCTACTTAGTCTCTGCCTTGTCCTGGGTGAACAGCTGCTTCTTCTTGGTTGGCGCGCCCCCCTTGGCCTTGGGGGTATCGGCGCTGGTGGGCTGCGCCACTGCGGCTGTCTTGATGGAGAGCTTGAGTGCCTACAGAGCATCTTTCGTATCTCCAGCTACGGTGAGGACGCCGCTGCTCCCGGGCATCTTCATGAGGTTGTAGGCCGGGTGAGTCGCTGCCATGAACTGGGCCAAGGCAGGGTAGCCGAGGATGGCGTTGTACGGGAGCCCGATGTGGGCGATGTCGAAGTCGACCAACTCCGTGCGGAAGTTGTCGTGGGTGCCAAAGGTCACCGGAAGGCGGATTTGCCCCAGGGAGCCGGTTGAACTGCCTCTGACGCCCGAGAAGGGCTTGCTGGGCCGGAGTCGTTCCAGCGGCACGTGGAGGAGGCTGAAGGCCTCCACTGAGAGCACGTTGAGGCCGGCACCGCCGTCGATGAGGGTCCTGGTGACGGCCACCTGGCAAATGGTGGGCGTGCAAAGCATCGGGAGCGCACCCGAGCAGCCAGTGTTGACGGGGTGATCGTCGGAGCTGAAGGTCAAGTCGGCCTTGGGTGCCGTCCAACCCGGAGGAGCCCTGTGCCGCGTAAGGGCGGGGCCGGTCTGGCGGACGAATGGCTTGATGTGGCGGCCCGAGGGTGGCGCCTGTGAGCCGCCCAGGAGAGCTGCGACGACCGGGGGCGCCGGCGCAGCATAATGGGGGAGGAAGAGGTCGCGCAACCCCTCCCAGGAGGCCACAGAAGCTGTTGGCAGGTGGAACAGCCACATGCGCGGAACGCCGGTGAGGGCCATGGGAAACTAGTTTGTGTTGGGGATCGTAGCATAATTTAAAAAATTTCCTATGCATCACCAAGATCCATCTATGGAGTATACTAGCAACGAGGGGAAGGAGTGCATCTACATACCCTTGTAGATCGCGAGCGGAAGCGTTCCAATGAACGAGGTTGATGGAGTCGTACTCGCCGTGATCCAAATCACCGATGACCGAGTGCCAAATGGACGGCACCTCCGCGTTCAACACACATACGGTGCAGCGACGTCTCCTCCTTCTTGATCCAGCAAGGGGGAAGGAGAGGTTGATGGAGATCCAGCAGCACGACGGCGTGGTGGTGGATGTAGCGGGATCTCGGCAGGGCTTCGCCGAGCTTCTACGAGAGGGAGAGGTGTAGCAGGGGAGGAGGGAGGCGCCCAAGGCTGTAGTAGTGCTGCCCTCCCTCCCCCCCTTTATATAGGCCCCCTGGGAGGGGGGCGCCGGCCAGGAACCCATCTGCATGGGAGGGCGGCGGCCAGGGGGGAGACTTGCCCCCCAAGGCAAGTGGGGCGCCCCCCCACCCTAGGGTTTCCAACCCTAGGCGCATGGGGGAGGCCCATGGGGGGCGCCCCAGCCCACTAAGGGCTGGTTCCCTTCCCACTTCAGCCCATGGGGCCCTCCGGGATAGGTGGCCCCACCCGGTGGACCCCCGGGACCCTTCCGGTGGTCCCGGTACAATACCGGTGACCCCTGAAACTTTCCCGGTGGCCGAAACTTGAATTCCTATATATAATTATTCACCTCCGGACCATTCCGGAACTCCTCGTGACGTCCGGGATCTCATCCAGGACTCCGAACAACTTTCGGGTTTCCGCATACTCATATCTCTACAACCCTAGCGTCACTGAACCTTAAGTGTGTAGACCCTACGGGTTCGGGAGACATGCAGACATGACCGAGACGCCTCTCCGGTCAATAACCAACAGCGGGATCTGGATACCCATGTTGGCTGCCACATGTTCCACGATGATCTCATCGGATGAACCACGATGTCGAGGATTCAGTCAATCCCGTATACAATTCCCTTTGTCAATCGGTATGTCACTTGCCCGAGATTCGATCGTCGGTATCCCAATACCTTGTTCAATCTCGTTACCGGCAAGTCTCTTTACTCGTACTGTAAAGCATGATCCCGTGGCTAACTCCTTAGTCACATTGAGCTCATTATGATGATGCATTACCGAGTGGGCCCAGAGATACCTCGCCGTCACACGGAGTGACAAATCCCAGTCTCGATCCGTGCCAACCCAACAGACACTTTCGGAGATACCCGTAGTGCACCTTTATAGTCACCCATTTACGTTGTGACGTTTGGCACACCCAAAGCACTCCTACGGCACCCGGGAGTTGCACGATCTCATGGTCTAAGGAAAAGATACTTGACATTGGAAAAGCTCTAGCAAACGAAACTACACGATCTTTTATGCTATGCTTAGGATTGGGTCTTGTCCATCACATCATTCTCCTAATGATGTGATCCCGTTATCAACGACATCCAATGTCCATAGTCAGGAAACCATGACTATCGGTTGATCAACGAGCTAGTCAACTAGAGGCTTACTAGGGACACGTTGTGGTCTATGTATTCACACATGTATTACGATTTCCGGATAACACAATTATAGCATGAACAATAGACAATTACCATGAACAAAGAAATATAATAATAACCATTTATTATTGCCTCTAGGGCATATTTCCAACACTCTCCCACTTGCACTAGAGTCAATAATCTAGTTACATTGTGATGAATCGAACACCCATTGCGTCCTGGTGTTGATCATGTTTTGCTCTAGGGAGAGGTTTAGTCAACGGATCTGCTACATTCAGGTCCGTATGCACTTTACAAATATCTATGTCTCCATTTTGAACACTTTCACGAATGGAGTTGAAGCGACGCTTGATATGCCTGGTCTTCCTGTGAAACCTAGGCTCCTTGGCAAGGGCAATAGCACCAGTGTTGTCACAGAAGAGAGTCATCGGGCCCGACGCATTGGGAATCACCCCTAGGTCGGTGATGAACTCCTTTATCCAGACTGCTTCCTGCGCTGCCTCCGAGGCTGCCATGTACTCCGCTTCACATGTAGATCCTGCCACGACGCTTTGCTTGCAACTGCACCAGCTTACTGCTCCTCCATTCAAAATATACACGTATCCGGTTTGTGACTTCGAGTCATCCAGATCTGTGTCGAAGCTAGCATCGACGTAACCCTTTACGACGTGCTCTTCGTCACCTCCATAAACGAGAAACATATCCTTAGTTCCTCTTCAGGTACTTCAGGATATTCTTTACCGCTGTCCAGTGTTCCATGCCGGGATTACTTTGGTACCTTCCTACCAAACTCACGGCAAGGTTTACATCAGGTCTTGTACACAGCATGGCATACATAATAGACCCTATGGCCGAGGCATAGGGGATGACACTCATCTTTTCTCTATCTTCTGCCGTGGTCGGGCATTGAGCCGTGCTCAATTGCACACCTTGCAATATAGGCAAGAACCCCTTCTTGGACTGATCCATATTGAACTTCTTCAATATCTTGTCAAGGTACGTACTCTGTGAAAGACCAATGAGGCGTCTTGATCTATCTCTATAGATCTTGATGCCTAATATATAAGCAGTTTCTCCAAGGTCCTTCATTGAAAAACACTTATTCAAATAGGCCTTTATACTTTCCAAGAATTCTATATCATTTCCCATCAATAGTATGTCATCCACATATAATATGAGAAATGCTACAGAGCTCCCACTCACTTTCTTGTAAACACAGGCTTCTCCATAAGTCTGTGTAAACCCAAACGCTTTGATCATCTCATCAAAGCGAATGTTCCAACTCCGAGATGCTTGCACCAGCCCATAGATTGAGCGCTGGAGCTTGCATACTTTGTTAGCATTCTTAGGATCGACAAAACCTTCCGGCTGCATCATATACAGTTCTTCCTTAAGGAATGCCGTTTTGACGTCCATCTGCCATATCTCATAATCATAGTATGCGGCAATTTCTAACATGATTCGGACGGACTTCAGCTTCGCTACGGGTGAGAAAGTCTCATCGTAGTCAACCCCTTGAACTTGTCGATAACCCTTAGCGACAAGTTGAGCTTTATAGATGGTCACATTACCATCCGCGTCTGTCTTCTTCTTAAATATCCATTTGTTTTCTGTGGCTCGCCGATCATCGGGCAAGTCAGTCAAAGTCCATACTTCGTTTTCATACATGGATCCTATCTCGGATTTCATGGCTTCTAGCCATTTGTCAGAATCCGCGCCCGCCATCGCTTCTTCATAGTTCAAAGGTTCACCGTTGTCTAACAACATGATTTCCAGGACAGGGTTGCCGTACCACTCTGGTGCGGAATGTGTCCTTGTGGACCTACGAAGTTCAGTAGTAACTTGATCCAAAGCTTCATGATCATCATCATTAACTTCCTCCCCAGTCGGTGTAGGCACCACAGGAACATCTTCCCGCGCTGTGCTACTTTCCGGTTCGGAAGGGGTGACTATCACCTCATCAAGTTCCACTTTCCTCCCACTCAATTCTTTCGAGAGAAACTCTTTCTCCAGAAAGGACCCGTTCTTGCCAACAAAGATCTTGCCTTCGGATCTGAGGTAGAAGGTATACCCAATGGTTTCCTTAGGGTATCCTATGAAGACGCATTTCTCCGACTTGGGTTCGAGCTTTTCAGGTTGAAGTTTCTTGACATAAGCATCGCATCCCCAAACTTTTAGAAACGACAGCTTAGGTTTCTTCCCAAACCATAATTCATACGGTGTCGTCTCAACAGATTTCGACGGAGCCCTATTTAAAGTGAATGCGGCAGTCTCTAAAGCATAGCCCCAAAATGAGAGCGGTAGATCGGTAAGAAACATCATAGATCGCACCATATCCAATAGAGTGCGATTACGACGTTCGGACACACCGTTTCACTGAGGTGTTCCAGGCGTCGTGAGTTGTGAAATGATTCCACATTTCCTTAAGTGTGCACCAAATTCGTGACTTCAATATTCTCCACCATGATCTGATCGTAAGAATTTTATTTTCCTGTCACGTTGATTCTCAACCTCACTCTGAAATTCCTTGAACTTTTCAAAGGTTTCAGACTTGTGTTTCATTAGGTAGACATACCCATATCTACTTAAGTCATCAGTGAGAGTGAGAACATAAAGATATCATGCGCGAGCCTCAACACTCATTGGACCGCACACATCGGTATGTATGATTTCCAATAAGTTGGTTGCCCGGAGAACGGAGTCTTGGTCATCTTACCCATGAGGCATGGTTCGCACGTGTCAAATGATTCGTAATCAAGAGACTCCAAAAGTCCATCTGCATGGAGCTTCTTCATGCGTTTGACACCAATGTGACCAAGGCGGCAGTGCCACAAGTATGTGGGACTATCGTTATCAACTTTACATCTTTTGGTATTCACACTATGAATATGTGTAACATCACGTTCGAGATTCATCAAGAATAAACCATTGACCAGCGGGGCATGACCATAAAACATATCTCTCAAATAAATAGAACAACCATTCTTCTCGGATTTAAATGAGTAGCCATCTCGAATTAAACGAGATCCAGATACAATGTTCATGCTCAAAGCTGGCACTAAATAACAATTATTGAGGTTTAAAACTAATCCCGTATGTAAATGCAGAGGTAGCGTGCCGACGGCGATCATATCGACCTTAGAACCATTCCCGACGCGCATCGTCACCTCGTCCTTTGCCAGTCTCCGTTTATTCCACAGTTCCTGTTTTGAGTTACAAATATGAGCAACCGCACCGGTATAAAATACCCAGGAGCTACTACGAGTACTGGTAAGGTACACATCAATTACATGTATATCACATATACCTTTGGTGTTGCCGGCCTTGTTGTCCGCTAAGTATTTGGGGCAGTTCTGCTTCCAGTGACCACTTCCCTTGCAATAAAAGCACTCAGTCTCAGGCTTGGGTCCATTCTTTGACTTCTTCCCGGCAACTGGCTTACCGGGCGCGGCAACTCCCTTGGCATCCTTCTTGAAGTTCTTCTTACCCTTGCCCTTCTTGAACTTAGTGGTTTTATTCACCATCAACACTTGATGTTCTTTTCTGATTTCCACCTCCGCTGATTTCAGCATCGAATATACCTCAGGAATGGTCTTTTCCATCCCTTGCATATTGAAGTTCATCACAAAGCTCTTGTAGCTCGGTGGAAGCGACTGAAGGATTCTGTCAATGACCGCATCATCCGGGAGATTAACTCCCAGCTGAGACAAGCGGTTGTGTAACCCAGACATTCTGAGTATGTGCTCACTAACAGAACTATTTTCCTCCATTTTACAGCTGAAGAACTTGTCGGAGACTTCATATCTCTCGACCCGGGCATGAGCTTGGAAAACCATTTTCAGCTCTTCGAACATCTCATATGCTCCATGTTTCTCAAAACGCTTTTGGAGATCCGGTTCTAAGCTGTAAAGCATGCCGCACTGAACGAGGGAGTAATCATCAGCACGCTGCTGCCAAGCGTTCATAACGTCTTGGTTCTCTGAGATTGGTGCTTCACCTAGCGGTGCTTCTAAGACATAATCTTTCTTGGCAGCTATGAGGATGATCCTCAGGTTCCCGACCCAGTCCGTATAGTTGCTGCCATCATCTTTCAGCTTGGTTTTCTCTAGGAACGCGTTGAAGTTGAGGACAACGTGGGCCATTTGATCTACAAGACATATTGTAAAGATTTTAGACTAAGTTCATGATAATTAAGTTCATATAATCAAATTATTCAATGAACTCCCACTCAGATAGATATCCCACTAGTCATCCAAGTGAAACATGATCCGAGTTAACTAGGCCGTCTCCGATCATCACGCGAGACGGACTAGTCAAGATCGGTGAACATCTCCATGTTGATCGTATCTTCTATACGACTCATGCTCGACCTTTCGGTCCTCCGTGTTCCGAGGCCATGTCTATACATGCTAGGCTCTTCAAGTCAACCTAAGTGTATTGCGTGTGTTCCGAGGCCATGTCTGTACATGCTAGGCTCGTCAACACCCGTTGTATGCGAACGTTAGAATCTATCACACCCGATCATCACGTGGTGCTTCGAAACAACGAACCTTCGCAACGGTGCACAGTTAGGGGGAACACTTTCTTGAAATTATTATAAGGGATCATCTTACTTACTACCGTCGTTCTAAGAAAATAAGATGCAAAACATGATAAACATCACATGCAATCAAATAGTGACATGATATGGCCAATATCATTATGCTCCTTTGATCTCCATCTTCGGGGCACCATGATCATCTTCGTCACCGGCATGACACCATGATCTCCATCATCATGATCTACATCATTGTGTCTTCATGAAGTTGTCACGCCAACGATTACTTCTACTTCTATGGCTAACGCGTTTAGCAACAAAGTAAAGTAATTTACATGGTGTTATTCAATGACACGCAGGTCATACAAAATAATAAAGACAACTCCTATGGCTCCTGCCGGTTGTCATACTCATCGACATGCAAGTCGTGATTCCTATTACAAGAATATGATCAATCTCATACATCACATATATCATTCATCACATCTTCTGGCCATATCACATCACATAGCACTTGCTGCAAAAACAAGTTAGACGTCCTCTAATTGTTGTTGCAAGTTTTTATGTGGCTTGTATAGGTTTCTAGCAAGAACGTTTCTTACCTACGTAAAACCACAACGTGATTTGCCAATTTCTATTTACCCTTCATAAGGACCCTTTTCATCGAATCCGTTCCAACTAAAGTAGGAGAGACAGACACCCGCTAGCCACCTTATGCAACTAGTGCATGTCAGTCGATGGAACCTGTCTCACGTAAGCGTACGTGTAAGGTCGGTCCGGGCCGCTTGATCCCACAATACCGCCGAAACAAGATAAGACTAGTAGCGGCAAGAAGAATTGGCAACATCAACGCCCACAACTGCTTTGTGTTCTACTCGTGCATAGTAACTGCGCATAAACCTGGCTCATGATGCCACTGTTGGGGATCGTAGCATAATTTAAAAAAATTCCTACGCATCACCAAGATCCATCTATGGAGTATACTAGCAACGAGGGGAAGGAGTGCATCTACATACCCTTGTAGATCGCGAGCGGAAGAGTTCCAATGAACGAGGTTGATGGAGTCATACTCGCCGTGATCCAAATCACCGATGACCGAGTGCCGAACGGACGGCACCTCCGCGTTCAACACACGTACGGTGCAGCGACGTCTCCTCCTTCTTGATCCAGCAAGGGGGAAGGATAGATTGATGGAGATCCAGCAGCACGACTGCGTGGTGGTGGATTTAGCGGGATCTCGGCAGGGCTTCGCCGAGCTTCTGCGAGAGGCAGAGGTGTAGGAGGGGAGGAGGGAGGCGCCCAAGGCTGTAGTAGTGCTGCCCTCCCTCCCCCCTTTATATAGGCCCCCTGGGAGGGGGGCGCCGGCCAGGAACCCATCTGCATGGGGGGCGGCGGCCAGGGGGGAGACTTGCCCCCCAAGGCAAGTGGGGCGCCCCCCACCCTAGGGTTTCCAACCCTAGGCGCAGGGGGGAGGCCCATGGGGGGCGCCCCAGCCCAATAAGGGCTGGTTCCCTTCCCACTTCAGCCCATGGGGCCCTCCGGGATAGGTGGCCCCACCCGGTGGACCCCCGGGACCCTTCCGGTGGTCCCGGTACAATACCGGTGACCCCCGAAACTTTCCCGATGGCCGAAACTTGACTTCCTATATATAATTCTTCACCTCCGGACCATTCCGGAACTCCTCGTGACGTCCGGGATCTCATCCGGGACTCCGAACAACTTTCGGGTTTCCGCATACTCATATCTCTACAACCCTAGCGTCACCGAACCTTAAGTGTGTAGACCCTACGGGTTCGGGAGACATGCAGACATGACCGAGACGCCTCTCCGGTCAATAACCAACTGCGGGATCTGGATACCCATGTTGGCTCCCACATGTTCCACGATGATCTCATCGGATGAACCACGATGTCGAGGATTCAATCAATCCCGTATACAATTCCCTTTGTCAATCGGTATGTTACTTGCCCGAGATTCGATCGTCGGTATCCCAATACCTTGTTCAATCTCGTTACCGGCAAGTCTCTTTACTCGTACCGTAAAGCATGATCCCGTAGCTAACTCCTTAGTCACATTGAGCTCATTATGATGATGCATTACCGAGTGGGCCCAGAGATACCTCTCCGTCACACGGAGTGACAAATCCCAGTCTCGATCCGTGCCAACCCAACAGACACTTTCGGAGATACCCGTAGTGCACCTTTATAGTCACCCAGTTACGTTGTGACGTTTGGCACACCCAAAGCACTCCTACGGCACCCGGGAGTTGCACGATCTCATGGTCTAAGGAAAAGATACTTGACATTGGAAAAGCTCTAGCAAACGAAACTACACGATCTTTTATGCTATGCTTAGGATTGGGTCTTGTTCGTCACATCATTCTCCTAATGATGTGATCCCGTTATCAACGACATCCAATGTCCATAGTCAGGAAACCATGACTATCGGTTGATCAATGAGCTAGTCAACTAGAGCTTACTAGGGACACATTGTGGTCTATGTATTCACACATGTATTACAATTTCCGGATAACACAATTATAGCATGAACAATAGACAATTACCATGAATGTCGGAGTAATTGGCCACGGGTAGCCTGACCGACTACCCCTGGCTCTTCAGAAAATTTATCAGGCCTTTGGGCCTTCGAGCACTCCGAGCATCTGGGCCGCCTTCCCCGGCCGGCTACCACTAAAGCCGACTCCCGGCATGCGACCCAGCCTCACCGACTCCAAGAAGCCGGCCAAGAAGGACGCCGACTCCTAGAAGCCGGCCAAGACCACAACCACTCCTACATAACGACGACCTGACGGGGCATGGCCACAGTGCGGCCCACGACCCCCGAAGCCCGAGGCGGGCATGGCTACAGGAGGCCGTACGGGAGGGATGTCTCCCGTGCGGCCCGGCACTGTAGCCACGCCAGGTACGACGTCATCCACGACCCCCTCCTGTACGGCCCAAGGACTGCGGGCCCCTTCAGCCAGAGAGAGGCGTGAAGGCGGCCCGGCTCTTCCTAGTCGGCCAAGATTATAGCCGGCCTCCAGAAGCCGGCCACTCCCTTCCTCGAAGCAGGAGCCCCATTAAGGAGACAAGACGAGGTGAGGCTACAGTGATAGCCCCCGAGGCGGCCCACTGTAGCCACGCTCACCTCGACAAAGCCCTCATCATCAGAGGCGCGGCTACAGTAAGCAGCCGCCGACAAAACCCTAGGCGGTGGGACCGGCCTGTCGACCAAGTAGCCGGCAGCCGGCGGGACCCAGCAGCCGGCGGAGAAGCCGGCGAGCGTAGACACTGACGGCTGGGACCAGATCCCAGTCGGATTACCATTGTATCCCCGGGGGGTAGGCCTATATAAACCCCCCGGAGCACCCATGCAAAGGGTTCGCACCTCTGCATGTTTGGCTTCCAGGCATAGCACACAAACACCATAGATAGAGAGAAGCAAGAGCTAGCCTTGTTCTTCTTCTCCCTTGATCTCAACAGCTCTAGGAGCGATTGTAGCTACTCTTTATCGATCTAGTGATCATGCGGAGACCCCGCAGAGTAGGACTAGGGGTGTTATCTCCTCGGAGAGCCCCGAACCTGGGTAAGATTCGCCGGCGTGCATGTCTTCGCCTCATCCCGTTTCCAGGCACCGGCGACGTTTTATTGGCTCCCACAATGATAAGCCATCCATTGGCATATGTCGCACGAACCACCCGACATTTGGCGCCCACCGTGGGGCCAGGTGCACCGTTGTCCGGAGACCTGTTCTGGACGGGAACCCTCTTCCTTCCCCGCGAGCGCAGCCAGCCTGCTGCGCCCGATGGCGTTTGCCCTGACGCGCTGCAAGGCGTCGACGACGCCTGCGCAGCGAGCCGCCTCGCCGATCTGCTCGGCGAGACTCGCATCTCCGACGAGCCTGCGTCCGACGCAGGCACCGACTACCCCGAGAGCCGCCTCGTCAGCCTCCTCGACCAACTTCACGTCTCCAGCGAGCCTGTTGCGGACATGGAGTCGGTCGGCTCCACCGACCCGATGCTCATCGACTCCGACACCGCGTCGCTCGACGCTTACCCCTCCGACGTGGTGGTCTTCGACGACCCACTCCCTCGAGCTGACAGCGGCAGCAGCGCTGTCACCGAAGTGCTGGTCATCAGCCACGTCTCCAACTCGGGCGAGAACGCCCGCGACGCCCAGCAAGCGGCGATGCACGACCTCTCCGTCCCCCTCCCGGCCGACGCCGACGTCGAGACCCTGGAGGCACGCCGCCTTGCCCTCATCGCGGAAAGCAAGAAGATAGCCTCGATGAGACGCCTCACCGAGGCCCACCAGCACGAAGTCGACCGCGCTGCCTTCGGGACACCGCCGCCTAGCGGCCCGAGCCGAGCCGGCTTCGTCCAGAAGCGCGGCGCAGCCGTTGCCAGCATGCTGGGCGCAGATCGCCCCGTCTACGCCACCCCGCTCGAGAATCTGCGAGCCACTCAGGCGGCGCCAGACGAGCTCAATGGGCTGGGAGCCGATGAGCTCCCCTACATGACAAGACGGATCCAGCAGCTGATTGACGCGGCTGCAGAACGGAACGAAGCCGGCGCCCGAGCTGATAGCCATCCCCCGCGCCGGGAGCACGCCGCGACGTCCCGCTCGCCGACTGCGAGCGGTGCGTGCCAGAAGAAAGACAAGGAGCCGGCTGCCAGCCGCAGCCGGACTCGCATTATCATCGAGCGCGACGCGATGGTCGCCCTCGAGCTGTAGAGCACCAAGGAAACCTGCCTCCTCCCCCGCCTCGAAGAGAAAGACGCCTCACTCCACCGCCTGTCACCCATCCGACTCTTGGCGACCGACTCGGCCGCCGAGAAGGAGTCGGCGAGAATGACGCCCGCCACAGGATCGACCGCCTTGCTCGGTCCTTGGCGTTAGAAGAAGAAGACGATGTCGGCCCGCCATGCTTTGGCCCCCGCATCCGCGACGAGCCCTTCCCCAAAGGGTTCTCGCTCCCCAGAGACACACCCAAGTACAACGGCTCAGTGAAGCCGGAAGATTGGCTCATCGACTACTCCACAGCCGTCAGCATCGCCAACGGCAATCGGGGCGTCGCCGTGAAGTACGTCCCCTTGATGCTGCAAGGCACGGCGCGCACGTGGCTCAATAGCCTCAAGCCCTACAGCATCAACAGCTGGCTGGACTTCACCGAAGTTTTCGTCCGCAACTTCACCAGCACCAACAAGCGGCCTCCCAAGCCTCGCCAGCTCTCCCTCTGCGTCCAAGGGCCCAACGAGTCGACCCGCGACTACCTCACGCGATGGGCCGAGCTCCGTAACTCCTGCGAGGGGGTGCACGAGGTCCAGGCCATCGAGTATTTCACCGCCGGGTGCCGGGAGGGCACCCTCCTCAAGCACCGACTCCTCTGCGACGAGCCGGCCACCCGCGATGAGCTGCTGATCACCGCCGACAAATATGCCACTGCCGACTCCTCCATGAAGACCGAGCTCCGAGTGGACGCCTCGGGGAAAGTAGTTGCTCCGGCTCCCAAGACGCCGGCTGGCGACCCTAACCGGCGCCCCTACCAGAACGACCACAAGCGCAAGGGCCCCATGCAGACTTCCTCCAGTCGGCAGGTGGCCACCATTGAAGACGAGCAGCCCGAGGAGCGGCCCGCTCCCAAGAAAAAGGGTGGCCGGCCGCCCTGGCAGCCGTCCTTCTCCTACGAACAAGCACTCGATGCTCCCTGCAAGTTCCACAGCGGCGCGAAGCCGTCCAACCATACAACGCGGAAATGCCACTGGCTCACCCGCATCACCAAGGGTGAAGGGATGGTGCCGCCTCCGCCTCCCGGCCCGCCGCCTCCAACTCCCCAGCAGCCGGCGGCCCGGCCGGCAGTCGGCGCCATCCAAGATGAGTTCCCCGAAGCGCACGACGCCTACGTCGTCTTCACAAGCCAAGTCGACGACAAGCGCAGCCGATGCCGGCAACACCAAGAAGTAAACGCAGTCGCCTCTAGCACCGCCGAATTCATGCACTGGTCGGAAAAGCCCATCAGCTGGAGCCAGGCCGACCACCCAGAGGTGATGCCTTCGCCTGGCTACTATGCTATGGTCTTGGACGTCACCCTTGCGACGGAGAGGCGAGCTGCCAGATTTTCCCGCGTCCTGATAGACGGCGGAAGCAGTATCAATATACTGTACCGCGATACCATGGACAAGCTGAACATCAAAGCGAAGCAGCTCATGCCGAGTCGCACCGTCTTCCACGGTATCGTACCCGGCCTAGCTTGCTCTCCAATCGGCAAGATCAAAATGGATGTTCTCTTCGGAGACAAAGATCACTTTCGCTGGGAGGCAATATGGTTCGAGGTGGTGGATTTGGAGAGCCCCTATCATGCACTACTTGGCCGACCTGCTTTAGCCAAGTTCATGGCTGTGCCCCACTATGCCTACCTGAAGATGAAGATGCCGAGCTCGAAGGGGATCATCACGGTAGCCGGCAACTACAAGAAGTCCATCGAGTGTGCCATGGCCAGCAGCCGACTGGCCGAGTCCCTCGTGGTGGCGGAATAGAAGATGTTGGAACGGGTTGTGGCCATGGCCGGCAAGCAGCCGGCCTTGTCCCCCAACCCCAAGGACTGTGATGCGCAGGGCTCCTTCCAGCCTGCGAAAGAGACAAAGAAGATACCTCTAGACCCGGAGCACCCGGAGAGGTTCGCCGTGATTGGGGCGAACTTGGACAGTAAATAGGAAGGTGAGCTCGCCGACTTCCTCCATGAGAATCGAGACATCTTTGCATGGTCCCCAAAGGACATGCCGGGTGTCCCGAAGGATTTCGCCGAGCACAAATTACATGTCCGAGCTGATGCGAAGCCAGTCAGGCAACCCCTCCGCCGAGTATCAGAAGAGAAGCGAAGAATCGTGGGAGAAGAGATAGCCCGGCTCCTTGCAGCCGGCTTCATCATGGAAGTATTTTCTCCAGAATGGCTTGCCAATCCAGTTCTGGTTTTGAAGAAGAATAACAAGTGGCGCATGTGTATAGACTACACAAGTTTGAACAAGGCCTGCCCAAAGGATCCGTTTGCTTTGCCACGGATTGACCAAGTGATAGACTCCACAGCCGGATGCGAGCTGTTATGTTTTTTGGATGCATACTCAGGGTATCATCAGATCAAGTTGGACCCGGCTGACCGCCTGAAGACTGCCTTCATCACACCCTTTGGAGCTTTCTGCTACCTGACAATGACATTCGGCTTGAGAAACGCCGGTGCCACTTTTCAGCGTTGCATGCAAAAATGTCTCTTGAAACAACTCGGCAGAAATGCCCACGTCTATGTAGACGACATTGTGGTGAAGACAGAGAAGCGCGGTACCCTGCTGGAAGACTTGAAGGAAACATTTGCCAACTTGCGCCGATTCCAGATCAAGCTCAACCCCGAGAAGTGCGTGTTCAGAGTACCAGCCGGCCAGCTGCTAGGCTTCCTGGTCTCCGAACGCGGCATTGAGTGCAACCCTGTCAAGATCAAAGCCATCAAGAGGATGGAGATTCCCACCAAGCTGCGAGATGTGCAGAAGTTCACTGGCTGCTTAGCCTCCCTGAACCGTTTTATCAGCCGACTAGGAGAGAAGGCCCTCCCCCTGTACCGACTCATGAAGAAGTCCACTCACTTTGAGTGGAACGATCAAGCCGACCAAGCCTTCCATGAGTTGAAGAAAATGCTGACCACTCCGCCTGTCCTGGCTGCGCCGACTGAGAAGGAGCCCATGCTCCTCTACATCGCCGCGACAAGCCGAGTCGTCAGCACTGTTGTTGTGGTCCAGTGCCCGGAGGAAGGCCGAGCCCAACTGGTCCAGAGGCCGGTCTACTATCTCAGCGAAGTACTGTCCAGCTCAAAGCAAAACTACCCGCACTACCAGAAGATGTGCTATGGGGTGTACTTCGCTGCCAAGAAATTGAAGCCCTACTTCCAAGAGCACCCCATCACGGTCGTGTGCACTGCCCCGCTCGCCGAGATCATAGGCAGCCGGGATGAATCCGGCCGGGTGGCCAAATGGGCCATTGCCTTGGCGCCCTACACGATCTTCTATCAACCCCGCACCGCCATCAAGTCGCAAGCATTTGCCAACTTCCTCGTCGACTGGGCCGAGACCCAGTACTTACCGCCGGCTCCCGACTCCACCCATTGGCGGATGCACTTTGACGGGTCCAAGATGCGCACCGGCTTGGGAGCCGGCATCGTCCTCACCTCTCCCAAAGGCGACAAGCTCAAGTACACATTGCAGATCCACTTCGCCGCCTCCAACAACGTGGCCGAGTACGAGGTGCTCGTACATGGGCTCCGGCTAGCCAAAGAACTCCGCATACGCCGGATCCTGTGCTACGGCGACTCAGACTTGGTGGTCCAGCAATCATCTGGTGACTGGGATGCCAAGGACGCAAACATGGCAAGCTACCGTTTCCTCGTCCAGCAGATGAGCGGATACTTCGAAGGGTGCGAGTTCCTTCACGTGCCAACGGCCGACAACGACCAAGAATATGCCCTAGCACGGATCGGCTCCACTCGACAAGCCATACCGACTGGCGTCTCCCTCCAGCGCCTCCTCAAGCCGTCCATCAAGCCGTCTCCAGAGTCGGATTCCATCTTCGTACCGCCTGCGCCAGAAACAGCCGGATCCGGCTCAAGAAATCCCGCAGGCGGCACGGGGACTTCGGCGACTGCCTCGGGGACTGACGTAGTCGCACCCGGCCCAGGGACTTCAGAACCCGGCCCGGGGACTGCAGCAGTTGGCCCGGGGACTGCAACGACACAAGAAGCAGTGGTCGACTCCAACGCAACACCCAACCCACCCACCCGAGTCATGGTGGCCACGTTAACAGCAGAAGAAGTCACAGCTCCCTCATGGGCCCAGCCCATCCTCAAGTTCCTAGTCAGCAGAGAGCTGCCGGCTGATGAAATCACAGCAAGACTAGTGCAACGACGAGCCGCAGCATACACAATAATAAACAGGGAGCTTGTGAAGCGCAGCGTCACTGGAGTCTTCCAGCGTTTCGTCGAGCGAGAGAAAGGAGTGGCAATCCTCAAAGACATCCACCAAGGCGAGTGCGGCCACCACGCCGCCTCAAGATCCCTCGTGGCCAAGGCTTTCCGCCATGGGTTCTTCTGGCCGACTGCCTTGGAGGATGCTAAGGAAATAGTCAAGAGCTGCAGAGGATGTCAAGTCTTCAGTTCCAAACAACACCTGCCGGCTTCCGCCCTCAAGACCATTCCCCTCACCTGGCCTTTTGCCGTTTGGGGACTGGACATGGTAGGCCCTTTCAAGACAGCCCGCGGTGGCATGACACACCTGCTCGTTGCGGTGGACAAGTTCACAAAGTGGATCGAAGCCAAGCCCATCAAGAAGCTGAACGGGCCGACTGCCGTGACATTCATCACCGACATAACTACTCGGTACGGCGTGCCGCACAACATCATCACCGACAACGGCACGAACTTCGCCAAAGGCGCACTGGCACGTTTCTACGCGACACAGGGCATCCAACTGGACTTAGCGTCCGTTGCCCACCCGCAGTCAAACGGCCAGGTCGAGCGAGCAAATGGACTTATCCTCTCCGGCATCAAGCCCCGACTGGTTGTACCACTGGAGCGATCGGCCGGCTGCTGGCTCGAAGAGCTGCCGGCTGTCCTCTGGAGTCTGCGCACTACACCCAACAAGTCAACCGGCTTCACTCCATTCTTCCTTGTGTACGGTGCCGAGGCTGTCATCCCAACAGACATCGAGTTCGACTCGCCTCGGGTCACCATGTACACGGAGGAGGAAGCCAAAGAAGCAAGAGAAGACGGCGTCGACCTAATGGAAGAAGGCCGGCTGTTAGCCCTCAGTCGGTCCGCCATCTACCAGCAAGGCCTGCGCCGCTACTACAACCGCAAGGTCAAGCCAAGATCCTTCCAAGAGGGCGACCTTGTGCTCCGGCTGATCCAGCAAACAGCCGGCCAGCACAAGCTCTCGGCCCCTTGGGAAGGCCCCTTCGTCGTCAGCAGGGCACTCGGCAACGACTCCTACTACTTGATCGACTCGCAAAAGCCAAGAGCACGCAAGAGAGACGACTCCGGCAAGGAGTCGGAGCGACCATGGAACGCAAACCTCCTAAGACGATTTTACAGCTGAAAAGCAGTATGTATCACGCTACCCCTTTCGTATTAAGTCACAAACCAACAGGCCCCCCGAACAGTACTCGGGGACTGCCTTTTATTTATCTATGAATGACGAGTGTCATATCCATGAATGTATTATTACATTTTGAATTCTTGTCCGGCACCGGGTCCGACTAGTCGGTCCGGGGACTGGCCGCCTTGAGCTATATTCTAAGTTCTTCCCGAAGTCAGCAAGGTAGTGTGCCGGCTCCCAAGTCCTCCCTTGTTGAAAGTCGCGGCTCAAAGAACTGACTGTCCGACTAGCAAGAGAGAAGACAGAAAGGACGCCCACACGAAAAACGGCTAAGGAACAACTAACCTATATAGCGAAAAGACGGCCTCCATATATGCCTGCCGGCTGTGACAGCAGCCGGCTGGCCGGCTTCCTAAAAAACTTAGCCTAAGTCCGGGAAAGCTAAAAGTACTTCCCCCTCCCCAATCATCCAAGCACCCCCCGGCCACAGATTGCAGAGCAATTGTTTGACTGGGGAGGCGGCAACCAAGGGAGGGCGGCAAAGGAAAAAAGCAGGAGGACAAAAAAGCGAAAGTATAAGGAAAGACCGATTGCATAACTTATATTCATAAAGCCGCCCACAGGCCGGCAACAGACTTAAGTTCGAATACACCCAGTGGGTGGAATTGTGCAGACTTAACCAAATATTGTTCAAAAGTAACAAGACAGGGAAACAAAAGAAAGAAGACTAAGGCGCGACTTGGAGGCCGAGCTGGTCGGTGAAGACAGCTCACCGGCTGAAGGAGTGGCCGCCTAGTTGGTCCCGGCTTGACCACCTCCCGCGGTAGGAGACGCACTCGCACGTGACGTAGTGCTGGAGGCGCGGTCAGGCTGGCCGGCTTCTCCACCAGCCGGCTCGGCGTCTTCACCTTCCTCCTCCTCCTCCTCCTCGCCCTCGTCCTGGAGTCGATCTCCTCCGCCGAGTCCTCGCCATGCGCTGGGTCCAGCCCGAACCAATCTTCCGGCTGGGCGACTCCATTGTCATCCACCTCGGGGGCGAAGACGTTGGTGTCGGTGTAGTCGGCGATCGCCGAAGCTCGCCGAATGATGGCTGGCCATGCCGGCTCCAGCTCCGTGTCGGCTTGCTGCTGCCAGGTCGACAGCTGGTCCAGGTTCAGGCCGGGATACCAGGCCTTGACGAACTCCAGCGCCCGCCTGGCGCCGGAGCGAGCCGCTGACGCCTTCCAAGCCTCGAAGCGGCCGACGGCCACCTCCAGCCAGTCGGCGGTCCGACTGGGAGTGCGCGGGACCACTTGGCCGGGCCAGAGGGCGGCCAAGACTGCCGACCCGGCACGCTGAAGCCGGCGGAGCAGTCTGTGAGCCGGCTGGATGCGAGCCTGGATCGCCAGGAGCTGCTCCTCCAGCGAGCGGCCGGCGGTTGGCGAGATCTCGAAACCGGCTTGCCTCTTCGCTTGGTGACGGGCTTCGATGGCCTGGTTGGCGGCAGTTGAATAGCCAGGGAAGTACTCTGCGCAAAGAAGAAAAGGAAAGAAGAGCACCAAAATCAGAAAAACAAGCCGAAGTGGCAGATGGCAAGAAAGGATGAAGGGATAGACGACTTACCGTCAACCAGGTCCTCAATCTGGCCATAGCCGGAGACCAGAGTCTGCCTGGCCTCTGCCCAGCCGGCCACCTCCGTCTCGAACTCAGCCTGGAGGGTGGCCTCACGATCCTGCGCAGCCTTCAGCGCAGCCTTGTGGCCTTCCTCTTGGTCGGCCAGCTTCTTGACCAGGCGGTCGCGCTCCTGCACCAAGGCGGCGAGCTCCGCGTCCTTGGCACGAAGAGCAGTTTGGGACTGCCCCAGCTGTGCCCTCAGACTGGCGTTGGCCGCTGAAGAGATAGAAGAAGAAGAAGAACAATGAGAAATCATCAAGGAAGATCCGAGCCGACTGCTCAGCAGTCGGCCCGAATCTCGGGGACTACACCCAGTGGGTGCGCTGACGCGCCCCCACATGAGATAAAGATCAAGTCACATACCTCGGCTTTCAGTGAGATCGGCGGTCTTCTGCGTCAGCTCCCGAGCCTGGGAGTTGAAGGCGGCCGCTCGGAGGTTGTGGTAGTCCTGCAAGACGGACAGAAGACCGACGTGAGAACAAAAGCAGCAAAAACAAAAATCTCCAAGAAGTTCCAAGCCGCCTGCTCAGCAGCCGACTTGGAACTCGGGGACTACACCCAGTGGGTGCGCTCACGCGCCCCCACGAGAAAAATCAAGAACAAGATGAGAATACTAACCCGGATGGCTGCCCGCGTGGCGAGGAATTCGTCGGTGAACTGCCTCAGCGCCGCGGCTTGGCTTTGCAGCCGGGTCCGGACGTCTTGTGCAGCGACGTTCACCACAGCCGTCCCTCCGCCCGGCGTCCACCCCGAGGTAGCGCTGGCCGCCTCCGCGTCTCGGGCCGACGAGCTGGAGCCCACGGCCGGCTGTGGCTCCGACGCAGCCTTCTGCGGTTCAGCCGCGGCCTTCCCCGCACGCCGGCTTGGCGGAACCCGGACCGCCACCTCAGCCCCCGCGGCCGGCTCGGCCCCCGTCGACTGTGCGGGCGCAGGCTCAGGCTGGCGGCCTTGGGTCGCCCTAGTCGGAGAAGTCGGCCCCGGCGCCTCCCCCAAAATGACGACGTCGTCGCCGCTTCCTCCCAGCCCCGGCTGGGAACCGCTGGCTCCCCCTGCCGAGGGATCCACGTCCCCGGGCGCCATGGTGCGCTGGGGGGTGACCATCAAGGCCTCTCCTGCCGCCGCCTCAGCCTCGGCCTCTTCCTGGGCCTTGGCTGCGGCCTCGGCAAGCGCCTTCGCCGCCTCCTCCTCCCGAGCTGCCTGGGCGGTGGCTGCCCTCCGTGCCTCCGCCTCCCGCGCTTCCTGCGCCTCCCGCGCGTTCCTTTCCGTCGCCTCCAGGAGGGCGGCGCGGGGATCTACGCGGCGGGTGGTGCTCCCAGAGCCCCCTGGCGACTCGATAACGGAGCCGGCGTCCGCCCGCTCAAGTGATAGCGGAGCCCTGACCATTGAAAAAGAAGATGGAGATTCAAGAACCATCAAAGGAAAGAAAGAAGGACAGTACGAAGAAAGAGAGAACTTACGCCGACACAGTCTGCGGCTGCTTCACCACTTTGCGGAAACGAGCCGCCTTCGCGGCCGCCTCTTCCCGCCTGGTGGCCGCCGCCCCACCCCTGGGCTTCTTCGTCCGGCTACCGAACATGCCCTAGGTGGCGCGACGTTTCTGGCCTCTACCTCGAACAGGCTGCGCGCCGGAGGAGCCCGCGTCGTGTCCGGACGCCGGCTGGCGATGCGGGACGGCTTCGGCTTCGTCCTCGTCCGGCCAGTCCTCGAAGGTAGCGGTGAACCCGGAGCCGCCTGCTTCGCCGCCGGCTTGGCCTCCAGCCGGCTCGGCAGCGTCCTCCATATGGACTGCCCCCAGGTCGGGGTCCTCCTGGTCGTGCTCGGTCCGGTCGGGGACGAAGCGGCGCTCCACGTCCGCTCCGCCGGCCGGCCGAAGCAGAGGATTCTGTCAAAAAGAGCGAGCCGACTGAGTTAGAGTCGGCCCAGAGGAACTCGGCGACAAAGCTGAGCGAGAGAAAGAGAAAAAGAGAAGGGGAGCATACCGTAGGAGGAGGATTGGCGCGGCTGTACGGCTCCTTGCTGAATTGCCAGTCGTCGGAAAGCTGACAATTGGCGAGGTAGTTCACCATGTCGGCGGCGTTGGGCTGCGGCATCTCCTTGGTGCACATCCGGCTCGGATCGAACTGGCCGCTCATCTGACAGATCAGATGAGGCCAGCTCTAGAGCGGGAGGACCCGGCGCGTGACGAACGCGGCCAGGAGGTCGGGCCCCGTCAGGCCCTCCGACTGGACCATCACCCGCAGGCGGGCGATGGCGGCGTTTCCGCCCTGCGACAGCGTCACCGCCCGGAAGGACCACTGGGGCAGCCTCCCCGCCGGTGGGCCGGCTACGTAAGCCGGCAGGTTGATGTAGTCGCCCCGTGGAGCGATGTTCCGCACGTAGAAGTATGACTTCTGCCACTTCTTCACCGATTGGATCAGCGTGATGACGGGGAAGGGGTTGTCGGCGCCCGATCTCCGCGACGCGATGAAGGTGCCAGTGTGGGCCGGCACGCCCTTGCTGCGCGTACCCAGCTTCGACTGGAAGAACTCCCCCCAGAGCTCGACGGTGGGGAGGACGCCGAGATAGCCCTCGCACAGGGTGACGAAGGCCGACAGCAGCACCACCGCGTTGGGGGTGAGGTGGTGCGACTGGAGCTGATAGAAGTCCAGCCAGGAGCGGAAGAAGGCGCTCACTGGCAGGCCGAAGCCGCGCAGGAAATGCGAGCGGAAGACCACCCGCTCGTCATCCCGTGGCGCCGGCCTGATTTCCTTCTCCGGCGCGAGGCGGACCTCCACTTTGTCCGCGCTGGGCAGACGCCGGGTGTCGCGAAGGAAGTCGATGTGGTCGTTGTGGACGATGGAGCCATCCCAATCCCCGCCAAGCTGCTCTACGTGGGGAGGCATAGCGGAAGCTAGCACGGCGGCGGAGGAGCGTGCGAAGAAAAAGCGCGGCGGCGAGGCGCTGTCGCAAGAACGAGCAAGGCGAGAAGACAAAGGGAGTAGGAGGAGCGTGCGAGGGTCTGCCGCCCTCCACCTCCCCCTACGTATAGCCTCGCGCGGCCGAAGAGGCCGGACATGGGGGGGACGTGGGATTAACTGCACCCACTCCCCCACGTCTCGCGTTTATTACGCATAAGTACGAGCCGAAACTGCCGCACGGAACGTGCGGGCGGTTTCGGGATACAAAGTATCCGCGCCTGGGCCGGGGCGCGGACGTGGCGGGCCCCCTCCCTGCGGCGACGTCCCGTCACGCGTGTGGGCTGGCAGGCTTTCCGGCCACGTGGCACGCCAACGGCCCGAGGCCGGCCCGCGGCCCGGAGCACGAGCCTGCGGGTTCCCGCCCCCCGACTCTAGAAGAATTCGACTAAAGGCGGCGCGCCTGCACCAAGGCCGGCTCCCAGCTGCCGGCTTGTCACGATAGGAAGCTGATCGAGCTTCTCGAACCCCACTCCACCTCGAAGCCCAATCAGCTTCGGGGACTACTGTCGGAGTAATTGGCCACGGGTACCTAACCGACTACCCCTGGCTCTTCAGAAAATTTATCAGGCCTTTGGGCCTTCGAGCACTCCGAGCATCTGGGCCGCCTTCCCCGGCCGGCTACCACTAAAGCCGACTCCCGGCAGGCGACCCAGCCTCACCGACTCCAAGAAGCCGGCCAAGAAGGACGCCGACTCCTAGAAGCCGGCCAAGACCACAACCACTCCTACATAACGACGACCTGACGGGGCATGGCCACAGTGCGGCCCACGACCCCCGAAGCCCGAGGCGGGCATGGCTACAGGAGGCCGTACGGGAGGGATGTCTCCCGTGCGGCCCGGCACTGTAGCCACGCCAGCTACGACGTCATCCACGACCCCCTCCTGTACGGCCCAAGGACTGCGGGCCCCTTCAGCCAGAGAGAGGCGTGAAGGCGGCCCGGCTCTTCCTAGTCGGCCAAGAGTATAGCCGGCCTCCAGAAGCCGGCCACTCCCTTCCTCGAAGCAGGAGCCCCATTAAGGAGACAAGACGAGGTGAGGCTACAGTGATAGCCCCCGAGGCGGCCCACTGTAGCCACGCTCACCTCGACAAAGCCCTCATCATCAGAGGCGCGGCTATAGTAAGCAGCCGCCGACAAAACCCTAGGCGGTGGGACCGGCCTGTCGACCAAGTAGCCGGCAGCCGGCGGGACCCACCAGCCGGCGGGACCCAGCAGCCGGCGAAGAAGCCGGCGAGCGTAGACACTGACGGCTGGGACCAGATCCCAGTCGGATTACCATTGTATCCCCGAGGGGTAGGCCTATATAAACCCCCCGGAGCACCCATGCAAAGGGTTCGCACCTCTGCATATTTGGCTTCCAGGCATAGCACACACACCATAGATAGAGAGAAGCAAGAGCTAGCCTTGTTCTTCTTCTCCCTTGATCTCAACAGCTCTAGGAGCGATTGTAGCTACTCTTTATCGATCTAGTGATCATGCGGAGACCACGCAGAGCAGGACTAGGGGTGTTATCTCCTCGGAGAGCCCCGAACCTGGGTAAGATTCGTCGGCGTGCATGTCTTCGCCTCATCCTATTTCCAGGCACCGGCGACGTTTTATTGGCTCCCACAATGATAAGCCATCCATTGGCATATGTTGCACCAACCACCCGACAATGAACAAAGAAATATAATAATAACCATTTATTATTGCCTCTAGGGCATATTTCCAACAGTTTGCCATGACCCTGTCGTCACCCCCGGCCTTGAGGACGGCCTCCTCATATGCCAGCAGGAAAGCTAGCGGATCCGTCGCGCCGTCGTAGCGCGGCGGCATCTCTGGCTTGAACTTGTGCGGGCACTGCACCTGTCGCAAGGCGGGGGCCAAGGCTCGGAGCCCCCTGGCCCCAGTGCCGGCGTCGGTCGCCGAAGCGGGCGGTGCACCGTCGGCCATGAGAGCGAAGCGCAGTGTTGATGGCGAGCGGGTCGGCGGAAGGGAGAGCTCCGGCGCACCCCTACCTGGCGTGCCAAATGTCGGATATCGGGTTCCGGCAAAACCATTAAGGTTCGAACTCTGGGGTGCACGCGAAGATCTTCCCCCTGCCAACCCACGTCCCAACGCCTCGCCTTGAATCTAAGCTACACGAT
Organism: Aegilops tauschii subsp. strangulata; assembly: GCF_002575655.3. NCBI lineage: Eukaryota > Viridiplantae > Streptophyta > Magnoliopsida > Poales > Poaceae > Aegilops > Aegilops tauschii. The sequence continues at coordinate 517,835,514 of NC_053039.3, forward strand.
GAACAACACAAGGGACACGAGGTTTGTACTAGTTCGGGCCACCGTTGTGGTGTAATACCCTACTCTAGTTTGTGGTGTGGTGGATTGCCTCAGGGGCTGATGATGAACAGTACAGAGGAAGAACAACCTCGCGAGGGGTGTTCTTGAGCTGGTATGGTGTTCTACTTGGGTGGATTCGATTCTCTCGATGATATCATCTCTACTGTGGTGGCTATCTCTATTTATAGAGGCCCTGGTCCTCTTCCCAAATATCGAGCGGGAAGGGAGCCAACAACGGCCATTTTGAAGGGGAACATCTAGTACAAGTTATCCTGACTAGAGTTGGTCTTCGACTGCCAAAGGCACTGGCGGTGACGCCGTCTTGGGCTCCATGGTGACCTCCTTCCTGCCACTATGCTGGTCTTGGTCTCGTTGCACCGAAATGGTAACCTTTGCTTGATGCCTCGGTACTCCACACCTGTGCTTGCCCCCTTTGCACCAAACAGGAAGCGAGGACACTGTGCAGGCTGGCGCCCGCCTGGCGCCCGCCTGGTCTTGATCGTCATGGCTTGCGTCATGAGCACCTCGCGAGGTACCCCTGCCTTGATCTCTCCACCTCCTCGCGAGCCTGTATGGTGAGGCCGCCCCTGAGGAAGCCTTGCGTCGTCCGCCCCGCGAGGCTTGGCCCCTCGCGAGGGTCTTGAGCTTGGGTTGATGAAGACAGGTCGTACTGGGCCGCTGCTTGAGCCACGCCGCAGGCCGCAGGTAGGCAAGTCTGGGGACCCCCATTCCGAGAACGCCGACAGCAGCTCATGATCCAAGATGCCCCTTCACTTCAAAGATTGATCCTTGATTCTAGTTATTCACCGTCGCAAATAACCGTCCTCTCTGCGCCTAAACTGGAGACCTTGGGTGTAATACATGATCTCTGTGCTCATTTCAAGATGGTGTTTGGCTCCACAGTTCTTCAGGTACTTTATATTATCATCTACACTTGTAACCATAAGATGCATTTTAAATTTCTGCGCATAAGTTATATATCATCTCGGAGTACACATTTTGTACTAATATTATGTTCTATGCTCAATGAAGAGTTTCTCCATGGATAGCCTATCAATGGTGCTGGATTCTGTCAAGATCTTATATATCCAAATGAATAGTTTTGATCTGAACAAGATTATTGGCTTGCTACAATGCTTTCCATGTCTGGAGAAGTTGTATATAAAGGTGATGATTTCACGCACATTGGAAGCCCGCATAGTGTACTAGAGTTAACCGTTCAGCTCTTGCTCTTTCCACACTCTTTTTTTAGACCTTAACTGTTTTCAATCTTCATGTCTATTTAGGCAACAAGACGGGGTAAGAAAGTTATAACCAATCGGTGGATTCGTAAGCACCGGGATTTTCTCACTTCTCATGACATTCGATTGAAGATAATAACGCTAGAACGATATGTAGCCAACCATGCAAACACTAGATTTGTCACATTCTTCCTGCTGAATGCGAGGTTACTATTGTCCATCAGGCTTAAGTTTATCAGCAGCATGGTTTTGACGGATGGGTATGTCGCAGAGCAAAAAAGGAGTTTCAGGTGGGCAAAAGAGCTTCTGAACATGCCGGGCTTCTGTTTACAACATATTGTGGTCATAATCCAGTAAATTTTACGACCCATGATGTTCATTCTATGGACCTGACCGATCCATTTGACTGGGACTATCGAAAATAGTGCTGGAGTTAGATGTTGTTGCCCTTTTCAAACTGGTTTTGTCTAAACCTGATGAACAATTAACCCTCGTGCTTTTGTATAGTTTGTAAGCTGGAGTTAGATGTTCTTGCCCTTTTCAACTCGGCCATGACTATCATATTTTCTTTGAAACAAGGCAAATGGCTTGCCATTCGTTTAATATAGAGTGAAATATTGTAACAAATCCCAACAAAGGGAAATACATCACTCTCGCCGGCTGCTTGAGCTCACTGTGCATTACAGAAGCCAAGTGATTAGCCCCCACCAGCACCCACAAACTTATTTCGAACTAGCACACCAAATGGGCTGTAAATTTTCATAGGACAGGCTGCATGACCATGACAGATTTGGATTCTGGGACCCACGAGGAAATAGCCTATCCAAGGTGGTGCCGACTTACTAGCTAGTCAACAAACGTTTCTGCCTACCAGCCATTGGATTGACATCCAACATCTGTCGTGTATCTTCTATCTCTAGTCTTCTTCCTCCAGCCGCCCAAACCAAACCACCCCGTCGGCTCCGCCTGCTCCCGGCTCCCATGCCTGGCTGTGCCTCCGCTGCCCTACCATACCCTCCAACTTTGGCTAGTCCCTCCCTCTATCCCCCCACACGTCATGTTATTCTCCGGCGACGTCAGCCCCAACACGCACCCGCACCCGAACTAGTCAACCCTCGTACTCCCCTCCGCCTGTGACTGGACCGACGCATCTTCCACGGCTCATGTTCGTTCCATCTGAGGCCTCGCCGTCGTCCTCGGCCTAGGTTCGCTCGCCGTGCGCGGTGCGCCGCCCTCTTGCATTGTCAACATAGTCAACAACCGAGAGGAACAAGGATATGACTATACGTGGAGAGTATGACAATAGGGATCCACCAGCGTCATGGCAGTACGCAAGCAAGTGCTTCGTTATTACAAGCCCCAAAAAATGGTTCCTCCTAATGGTTGGACATCTAGGGCTCACGCCATTGTCAACATAGTCAATAAACGAGAGAATTACACAATGAGCGGCTGACACTAGGGACCCAGCAGGTCACGCAGTTGTTACTTTTTTAGGAACAAGCAGTTGTTATTTATACTAGTTTTAGCGACGGATCAGGGTAACAACAGGGCTGTGCGGGGGCTGTGGCCCGTCTAGCCAGTGTTTTATTTATGTTTACCACATCATGAGCCTAGTTGTGTATTTTTCTTGCAGAAAATGGCTAGCCCAGTTCTATTTTTTTTAAGAAATACCCAAACAAGGCCTACTTGCTTTATCAGCCCTGCTGGGCTGCAAATCTTTCAAGACGAGGAGAGAGTTTCATTCGGTTTGCCCAGAAATGGGCTGTACATTTTTAAAAAAAATCAAACTGGGAATTAGTTTCATTTTTTAAATTACAAGATTTTAAATTCCATTGATTTTTATGCCTGGACAATTATTTGGATTTTATATTTATATAAATTATTTTTCAAAATAGTTTGAATGTGACTCAATATTTCGGGATTAAAAACAGTTGAACGCACAGAAATATGCAAGATTTCGTATAATTTTTAACCGTGGCCACAGTATGGGGTGTAATGCTAACAAAAAGAAGATGGGCTCCAAAAAAATTCTTAAGAATTGGCAAATGGGCTGAAATTATTAGAAATAATGGCAAATGGGGTGTATGCTGTTTTCCATAGATTTGAGGCTGACTTGTGCGCCTACTACAGGTTGACGCATATGCTTTCCTAAAAAATAAGGTTGACGCACATGCAACGTCGTGTCAACTTAGTCAACACAAGAGAGCAGTGACTGTTCTATGTCCATCCAACGGCCATCGTGCTTTTTCAATCTCTGCTCTTCCTGCTCCAGCCGCTCAAACAAGCGTCGGCGGGACTGCCTGCTCCCTCCTCCCGTGGCCGGCTATGCTGCTGCGCAGGCCTCACCACCCCGTCGTTCTCCCATCGCTGGCCTAGCCATCCCTCTACTCACCCACACCTGCTATTATTCTCCGGCGACGGCAGATGAACCAGTAAACCCTCGCACTCCCCTCCGCGTGGGAAACAACTACCGAGTTTTCCCTAGCTCCGTGTCGTTCCCTTCCTAGGCCTCGCCGTCGTCCACCGCCGTGGTGCTCTCGGCGCGGCGTGGTCAACATGGTCAACGAACGACATGCATCGGAAGTGGACTGTACGTGGAGAGGCTGACAGCTGGGTCCACGGCCGCACGGAAGGAAATGCCTCCTTATTATGTGCAAAATAATGATTCCTCCACCTGACAGCGTGGGCCCACCGGAAGGGCCTCTGTATTTCGTGAAAAAAACGTAACTCCGCTGACAGGTTGGACCCATCAGCTATATCTTCGCATGCAAGGAAGTGTCTCGTTATTACGCACAAAAAATGAATACCCCCTGCTAGCTGGGACCCACCATAATGGGAGGCTGACTTGTGGGCCTACTAAGATGACGGGGACGGAGGGCTTTGTCAACTTAGTCAATATGAAAAATTCTAGCTCTAGTGACCGTACGATGTCCATCCAACGGCCGTAGTGCTTCTTCAACCTCTGGTCTTCTTGCTCCAGCCGCTTAAACAAGCATCGGCCATGCCGCCTGCTCCTGCCTCCCGTGTCCGGCTGTGCTGCCACCACTGGCCATGCCATCCCTCTATACTCACCCACACCTCCTGTTATTCTTCAGCGACGGCAGCCTCACGCCGCAGCCGAAGCAGTCAACCCACGTACTCCCCTCCGCGTGGGCATCCACTGCCGCGTCTTCCCCGGTTCCGCGTCGTCCCCTTCCTAAACCCTAAACCCTAAACCCTAGGCCTCGCCGTCGTCCACCGCCCTGGTGCTCTCGGTGCGGCGTGGTCAATGAGGTCAACGAATGACTTCCGTCGGAAGAGTACTGTATGTGGAGAGGCTGACAGCTGGGTCCACGGCCGCAGCAAGGAAGTGCCTCCTTATTATGTGCAAAATAATTATTCCTCCACCTGATAGCAGGGACCCACCATACAGGTCACCGTATTTCGTGAAAAAAAAACATTTCTCCCTGACTGCTGGGACCCACCAGCTACATCTTCGCACGCAAGGAAGTGCATCCATATTACGGGCCAAAAAAATTGATTCGCCCCCCTGACTGTTGGGACCCACCAGCTAAATCTTCGCACGCAAGGAAGTGCCTGACAGTCAGGACCCACCTGGTCGAAGCGTATGTAGCGTTGTCATTCTGGTCGCGAACGTGTACGTACATACTGGTCGAAGTAGAGGAGCGCACGTGTGGTAGTAGAGGTGCGCACATGTGGCAGTAGAGGCACGCACGTATCATGTACACGTATGTACAGCGGCCAGGGTGCAAGAAAGTAAATACGGCCACATACGTACATCCGGGCAGGGTCTCGAACACGTACTCGCGCATACGTACGACCAGGGCTCGTGTACATGGCTGTGGCTGGGTCGGAACGGAGAAACTGCGTCGTTGTCGTGTTCATGGGGAGGCAACGGGATGCGTCATGTTCATCGGGAGGCAACGGAACGCATGCTGTTCATCGGGAGCCAACCGGCTTGGACGGAACAGGCGATGGAAACGAGGCCTGGCGTACCGCAGAACGGAGGAAACGGCCTTGTGTTCGACCGGCCACGATGGAAACGGGATCCCGTTCATCGGGAGAGGTCTGGCATACCGCAAAATGGAGGAAACAGACCTCCTACGGTCAAAATGGGGTCTTGTTGATCGGGAGGGGTGTGGCGTACCGCAAAACGGAGGAAACGGACTTGTGTTGGAGCGCTACGGTCGAAACAAGGGTCCTGTTCATCGGGAGGGGTGTGGCGTACCACAAAACAGGACTCCACGAGATACTGTTCATCTCCACCGTCGACCTCCTCCAGCCTCCACCTGCAACTGTTCATCCACGGGCTCCAGTTCATCTAGCCTCCACCGGCTACTGTTCAACCAGCCCTCTCCACGGGGTCCTGTTCAACCACCCCTCGACGGGCTACTGTTCATCCAGCCCTCCACCGGCTACTATTCAACCAGCCCTCCACCGGCTCATGTTCATCCAGCCCTCCACGGGGTCCTGTTCATCCAGCCCTCCACGGGGTCCTGTTCATCCAGCCCTCCACGGGGTCCTGTTCATCCACCAGCTCGATCAATCGGGGTACTGTTCATACAGCGGCAACGACCTCTACTACCATGGGTTCCGGTTCATCCAACCCCCACCGGGAACTGTTCATCCAAACCCCCCAACAACGCTCACTGTTCATCCAGAGGCAGCATCGATCGGCTTCAGTTAGCAGCAGTAGCGAGGGAATCGCTCGATCGGGTTCAGTTAACAGCCATTGATCGATCAGTCGGGTTCAGTAACGCGTAGCCTGCAGTGCAATCGCTCGGGTTCAGTTAGAGCCCAACGCCTCGCTCGGGTTCAGTTAGAGCGCAACGCCTCGCACACACGTGCGTACGTATGAGAGAAACACGCATCGCTCAGCCCCAGACCACCCACCGTAACCGGGAACTCCCCGATATTTTCCTCGCCCTCGCTTCTACCATGGTATTTTCCGTCATGGACGGCCCAATGAATGTCATGCAGCTGCGTCTCTGGCCCGCCCAGGACGAAAAGCCCATTTTCTGTCAGGATTTTTTGTCATAGAAGTAGGACCCCACCACGTCTATGAGGATACTGGGTTTTGTCGCAATTATTGTCATAGAAGTGTCATAAGTATGATAGAAACAAATTTGTTCAGCCCAAAATGTCACGGATGTGTCTTTTTTTGTAGTGTACCCCCACACGAGCAGTTTGTAAAGCAACTGCAGTGCCCAAAGCACGAAGGCCACCACAGCGAACCCAAACTCCATGTTTAAAGCAGAAGAGAAACTGTTCTTAGGTCAGATTCCGTAGCTATGGTCCATACTCCTTTGCTGTTGCATCACTGTATTTACTCATACCAACTACTTCCGAATTTGAAGGATCCAATCAAAACTCCAATGGCGCAATATGTATGTTTTAAACCTATTTATTTAATTAGATTGTTGTTCTAACTTCTTGCTCTATGTTGATTTCAGTTTTAGTTGTATAAACTGTTATGTTCTCATGTGATGCACATCACAAGTGTTGTCAATGTTGTGTAGTTTCTCACACTTATATTCTGTCTATGCTGTTGTGTCTTAAAAATATATGAGTTGAACTGTGTCTCTATCTTGATTTGGCAACATAAACTAGAATGATATGGACAATACAGTGACCATAGTACATAGATATATGTTTGTTTCATGTTGTTATCATGTCCACCTTACTACTAAACCGGTTTACCAAAATGAGTTTCGTATACTACATGCTAAACCTGTGATGTGTCTGCTTGTTTCTCTTGTAGTATGCAAACAGAATATTGGAGAAGAGCACCCCACTATGCAATGGTAGAGAAAGTAATGCAGATAAGGTTCAAGATAGTGAGACAACCCTGTTGGTCTCTAAGAAAGGTGATAAAAACGATCTTGTAGATAGTGAGAAAACCCCACAGTCCTGCGTTGATGTAGTGTTCGAGTTAGTGGCCGGTACAGCTAGCACAAGCTCTTCGAACTCGCTACCTGAATCACTTCGGCTTCTTCAGTCTCAGCTACAAGCTGAAAGGCATCAGTCAGCTGTGCTGCGGCAAGAAGCCGAAGGACTGAGGAAGTCCCTGCAGAATTCAGATGCATACTTTCTTGTGCAATAGCAAGCGCTGGAGGATTTAAGCGCCAAACAAGAGAAAGTTAATAAGTTTGCTAAGCATCTTGCCAGCATTATGGGTACCCAGGATATTGTTTCTTGAGCTCTTCGGAAGTGCTTTCAGTTCTGGACTTGTTTTGCTGCGGCGTTTATTTGCACTGGTCGCCAACTTTGACAACCAGTGTATGTGATATGCTGCTTTGTTCCCTTTATTTGCACTGGTGGCAAACTTTGATGCCCAGTGGATGTAATATGTATAATAGTCGTGATAGCCTAGCGTAAGTTGCTTGCTTATTTATTTCCTTGTTGTCTTGTTTATTTGTTTGCTTGTAGTCAGTGCAGTACTTTTTCCGCGGTTTGCTAGTGGCCACAATAACTTATTTCTTAAAACTAGGCCACTATAACCATGGGCTACATATTTACTGTAGTGACCCTGGGCTTCCTACGGGCCGTAGAAACAATGGGCCTTCTATGGGCCGTAGAAACAATGGGCCTTCTACGGGGAGTAGCATCAATGGGCCTTCTACGAGTTGTATGATCGATTGGCCAAACATGGGCCAATAACGGACCGCATTATGGGCCGTAAACGGGCTAGAGTTGGAATCGCCCGTTCATGGGCCGACCATGACAGGCCTTAGTTAATCGGTCGTATTTGATGACGCTATGAAAACGGCCCAACGGATTAACGGGCCACAAACGGGCCGACTGTAACCACGGGCTGAATTTGGCCCACAAGCAGAAAAGGCCAGTAACAGGCCGTAAGTAACCAAATGCTGGAAATGAGCCCAAGAATAAATGGGCCCTGAGAAGGCCGAAAGATAACATGGGCTTGAAACAGCCCAATGGAATAATGGGTCGTTAATGGATATAAAGCGATATAATGTTCATTACAGGCCAGTTTCACCACGGGCCGTTAATGGGCCAAGAGTTACAAAGTGCCTCATATGGGCCGAAAGACGTCATGGGCCGGAAGTTACAACGGGCTGGAATCATATTGGACGGCCCACATGACGCTACTGGGCCTAATTCGGATAGGCCGTAACGGGCCCTGGGTTAGCGGGCTGTAAATGGGCTATGTGCGACAGGTCGTTAACAGGCATTCTGTGGGCCGGCCCACTATCTTTTGACCAAGTCAAATGGGCCGGCCTTTTCACAGGAATGGGCCTCTATTGGGCCGTGCCACGTGTCGATGTATCATTGGCGCCTTTTGTCCAATGAGTGGATGACATCTGTCCCAACGGTGAGCCGACACGTGTTTCCTCCAGCCAATGATGATTTTACACATGGAAAATCCCCATTGGTCCGGGTTGTTAACAGGTTATCGGATCCAAACCGGAACCCGGTCGCTTAACGGCGACCCGTTATGATGGATGCCACGTGTAAGTCACCCTTGACGAAAGCACTTCTATGACGCGTGATTTATCGTCATGGATGTGGACATTTCCGTGATGATAATTTTGGTAATGTCATGGAACACTTCTACGACAACACAGGTATGACTATCTTGATTCTGTCATAAAATCGCCATGGATGTACATGCATGACAGAAAATGTGACCTACTGTGACAAACACGTATCATCACGGAAGTGTATTTTTTCGTAGTGAGCCAAATAGGCGAATGATCGAACACGGCCTCATCTGCACTAGTGAAACCATCATACGGACACAACAATACTGCCAAGTTACAGAACAGCCATGGCCCCTGCATCGTTATGCATTTCTAATCACCAAGCCACGAAGCCTGGACAACAAATCGGTTGGGGCCAACAGGCCGGAATCTCACCCTTTGCGCTAGGTTCCATGGCGCCCTCATGTCCTTATAGAAAGCTGACTGAGAAAAGTTTTTTTTTGAATATTTACTGTGAGGCAAAGCCCCACATCCCTTTATTAAAGATCAACAACTGTACAAACAGGGATAAAAAGCAGTATGTACAAGAGCTAAGATACAAAACTACAACTACCTACCTGATCAAGTTAAACTAGGGCATTAATCCAAGTAGTCAGCTTGATGCTGGTGTCTTCCTTAAGCCAATGAGCTAAAAGGGAAAGATCATGTACAAAATTACATATCCAAGCAGCAAAAGTAGCTTGCTCTCCTCTAAAAGTTCTGTTATTCCTGAGGATCCAGATATTCCAAGCTGCCGTGAGCATTACTTTAAAGAAGAAAGGATGCTTGAACCTGGCTCTTGCATGCTGGATACATTGCCGAACATCAGGGCCTCTGGACCAGTCAATACAAAGATAGCTCCAAACTCTACGACTGAAGTTGCAGTTGAAAAACAAATGCATCCTATCCTCATACACAAGTTCATTACAAATAACACAAACATTATCATCCAGAGGAGATCTCCAATGCCAGCATATCATGAGATCTTCGGTGTTAAGCCTATCAAAGAAGAGTAACCAGCCAAAGACTTTGATCTGCATGGTACATCTGCTTTTCCACAACCATTTATGTCGGGTGGTTGGTGCGACATATGCCAACGGATGGCTTATCATTGTGGGCGCCAATAAAACATCGTCGGTGCCTAGAAACGGGATGAGGCGAAGACCTGCACGCCGGCGGATCTTACCCAGGTTCGGGGCTCTCCGAGGAGATAACACCCCTAGTCCTGCTCTGCGGGGTCTCCGCATGATCACTAGATCAAGGAAAGGTAGCTACAATCGCTCCTAGAGCTGTTGGGTTCGAGGGAGAAGAAGAACAAGGCTAGCTCTTGCTCCTCTCTATCTCTATGGTGTGTGTGCTGTGTTCAGAAGCTAACCCTTTGCATGGGTGCTCCGGGGGGTTTATATAGGCCTACCCCCCCCCCCGGGGGTACAATGGTAATCCGGCTGGGCACTGGTCCCAGCCGTCACTGTCTATGCTTGCCGGCTTCTCCGCCGGCTGTTGGGTCCCGCCGGCTGCCGGCTTCTTGGTCGACAGGCCGGCCCCACCGCCTAGGGTCTTGTCGGCGGCTGCTTACTGTAGCCTTGCCCCTGATGATGAGGGCTTCGTTGAGGTAAGCGTGGCTACAGTGGGCCGCCTCGGGGGCTCTCACTGTAGCCTTACCTCGTCTTGTCTCCTTAATGTGGCGCATGCTTCGAGGGAGGGGGTAGCCGGCTTCTGGAGGCCGGCTACGCCCTTGGCCGACTAGGGGAGGCCGGGCCGCCTTCGCGCCTCTCTCTGGCAGACGGGGCCCACCGCCCGCGGGGCGTACAAGAGTCGGTCGTGGATGACGTTGAGGCTAGCATGGCTACAGTGCCGAGCCGCACAGGAGACGGCCGTCCCCCTCATGTAGCCATGCCTGTGTCGGGCTTCGGGGGTAGTGGGCCGCACTGTGGCCTCACCCCGTCTTGTCACCGTTATGTGGGTGTGGCTTTGGTGGTTGTGGTCTCAGCCGGCTTCTTGGAGTCGGCCACCCCGTAGTTGTCCTGGGGAGAGGTTGCTGAGGCTGGGTCGCCTTCCGGGAGTCGGCTTCAGAAGTAGCCGGCCAGGGAAGGCGGCCCAGTGCTTGGAGTGCTTGGAGGCCCAAAGGCCTGATAATTTTTCTGAAGAGCCAGGGGTAGTCGGTTAGGCTACCCATGGCCATTTACTCCGACAGTAGTCCCTGAAGCTGATTGGGCTTCGAGGTTGAGTAGGAGTTGAGAAGCTCGATCAGCTTCCCATCTTAGCAAGCCGGCAGCTGGGAGCCGGCTTTGGTTAGGCGTGCCGCCTTGGTCGAAAACTTCCGGAGTCGGAGGGCGGGAGCTCGCCAGTGCATGCTCCGGGCTGCGGGCCGGCCACTGGCCGTCTGCGAACCACGTGGCCCCTCTTGGCCAGAAAGCCTGCCAGCCCACGTGCGCGACGGGACGTCGCCACAGGGCGGGGGCCCGCCACGTCCGCGCCCGGGCCCAGGCGTGGATTGTCTGCATCACGAAACCGCCCACACGTCTCATTGCGGCAGTTTCGGCTTGCCTTTATGCGCAATAATCACGAGGCGTGGGGAGAGTGGGTGCAGTTAATCCCACGACTCCCCCCACGTTCGGTCTCCCCGGCCTCGCCTCGCGATGCTATAAGTAGGGGGAGGTGGAGGGCGGCAGGCCCTCGCACGCTCCTCCTACTTCCACCATCTTCTTCGCTCGCCGTTTCTTGCAACAGCGCCTCGCCGCCGCGCTCTTCCACCACATGTTCCTCCGCTGCCGCGCTCGTTTTCGCCATGCCTCCCGCCACGGAGCAGTATGGCGGGGATTGGGACGGCTCCAACGTCCACGATGACCATGTCGAGTTCCTCCGCAATACGCGGCGGCTGCCCAGCGCGGACAAGGTGGAGGTCCGCCTCGTGCTGGCGAAGGAAATTACGCCGGAGCCGCGGGAGGGCGAGCGGGTGGTCTTCCGCTCGCACTTCTTGCGCGGCTTCGGCCTGCCAGTGAGCGCCTTCTTCCGCTCCTGGCTCGACTTCTACCAGCTCGAGCCGCACCACCTCACCCCAAACGCGGTGGTGCTGGTGTCTGCCTTCGTCACCCTGTGCGAGGGCTACCTCGGCGTCCTCCCCACCCTCGAGCTCTGGGGGGAGTTCTTCCAGTCTAAGCTTACGTAGCCAGCCCACCAGCGGGCAGGCGGCCCCAGTGGTCCTTCCAGGCCGTGACTCTGACGCCGGCCGGGTCCGCAGCCATCGCCCGAGTGCGAGTGCTGACCCAGTCGGAGGGCTTGACGGGGCCCGACCTGCTGGCCGCATTCGTCACGCGTCGGGTTCTTCCGCTGCAGAGCCGGCCTCATCTGATCTGTCAGATGAGCGGCCAGCTCGATCCGAGCCGAATGTGCACCAAGGAGATGCCGCACGAGGAGGTCGCCTATATGGTGAACTACCTCGCGAACTACAAATTCACCGAAGAATGGCAGTTCGGCAAGGAGCCATATAGCCGAGCCAATCCGCCGCCTACGGTATGTTCTCCTTGTCTCTTCTTTTTCTCTTAACTTTGTTGCCGAGTTCCTCTTGGCCGACTCTAACTTAGTCGGTTTGTTTTTCGACAGAGCCCTCTTCTTTGGCCGGCCGGCGGGTCAGACGCGGAGCGTCGATTCGTCCCCGACCGGACCGAACACGATCTGGAGGACCCCGACTTGGGGGCGGCCGGCATGGACGACAACATCGAGCCGGGTAGTGGCCAAGCCGGCGGCGAAGCAGGCGGCTCCGGGCTCGGAGTCACCTTCGACGACTGGCCGGACGACGATGAGGCCGAAGTCGTCCCGCGCCGCCAGCCGGCGTCTAGACGCGGTGTGGGTTCTTCCGCTGCACCGCCTGCCCGGGGCGGAGGGCAGAAGCGTCGCGCCGCCCAGGGCTTTTTCGGCAGTCGGACGAAGAAGCCCAGGGGCAGGGCGGCAGCCACCGGGCGGGAGGAGGCGGCCGCGAAGGCGGCTCGCTTCCGCCAGACGGTGAAGCAACCGCAGACCGTGTCGGCGTAAGTTCACTTTCTTTTGTATACTCTTTTTGTTTCTTTTCTTTGGTGGTTTCTGAACCCTTGTCTCTTTCTCTGATGATCAGAGCTCCGCTGTCGCTTGAGCGGGCGGCTGCTGCCTCCGTCGTTGAGTCGCTGAGGGGCTCTGGGAGCACCACCCGCCGCGTGGATCCCCGCGCCGACCTTCAGGAGGCGACAGAAAGGAACGCGCGGGAGGCGCGGGCGGAGCGGGAGGCGCGAGAGGCGGAGGCACGGAAGGCAGCCGCCGCTCAGGCGGCGCGGGAGGAGGAGGCGGCGAAGGCGCTTGCTGACGCCGCTGCGAGGGCCCAAGCGGAGGCCGCAGCTACAGAAGCAGCGGGGGAGGTCTTGATGGTCACCCCTCTGCGCGTTGCGGCGCCAGGGTCCGTGGAGCCCTCGCCAGAAGGAGCCAGCGGCGACCAGCCAGGGCTGGGGAGAGACGACGACGTCATCATCCTGGAGAGGGCGCCGGTGCCGACCCCGCCAACTGGGGCGGCTCAAGGCGGCCAGCCTGATCCGCCGCCTGCACAGTCGGCGGGGGGCGAGCCGGCCGCGAGGACTGAGATGGCGGTCCGGATGCCGCCGAGCCGGCGCGTGGGGAAGGCGGTGTCGGAGCCACAGAAGGCCGCGTCGGAGCCACAGTCGGCCGTGGGCTCCAGCTCGTCGGCCCAGGATGCGGAGGCGGCCAGCGCAACCTCAGGGTGGACGCCAGGCGGAGGGACGGCCGTGATGAACGTGGCTGCGCAGGATGTCCGGACCCGGCTCCAGGGCCAAGCTGCGGCGCTAAGGCAGTTCACCGACGAGTTTCTTGCAACGCGGGCGGCCATCCGGGTTAGTCTTCCCATCTTACTTCTTCTTGGTCTTGATTTCTTCTTGATCTTGATTTTTTCTTGATCTTGATTTCTTCCGTGGGGGCGCGTCAGCGCACCCACTGGGTGTAGTCCCCGAGTTCCGAGTCGGCTGCTGAGCAGGCGGATTGGAACTTCTTGGTGGATTTGTCTTTGCTATTCTTGTTCTTACTCCGATCTTCTGTCTATCTTGCAGGACTACCACAATCTTCGTGCGGCCGCCTTCAACTCCCAGGCTCGGGAGCTGACTCGGAAGACCGCCGACCTTACTGAGAGCCGAGGTACGTGCTTAGTTCTTTATCTCATGTGGGGGCGCGTTAGCGCACCCACTGGGTGTAGTCCCCGAGATTCGGGCCGACTGCTGAGCAGTCGGGTCGGATCTTCCTTGACGACTTCTTCTTACTGTTATTTCTTCTTCTGCCGTCTCTGCAGCGGCCAACGCCAGTCTGAGGGCACAGCTGGGGGAGTCCCAGACTGCCCTTCGTGCCAAGGACGCCGAGCTCGCCGCCTTGGTGCAGGAACGCGACCGCCTGGCCAAGAAGTTGGCCGACCAGGAGGAAGGCCACAAGGCGGCTCTGAAGGCTGTGCAGGACCGCGAAGCCGCTCTCCAGGCCGAGTACGAGACGGAGGCGGCTGGCTGGGCTGAGGCCAGGCAGACTCTGATCTCTGGCTATGGGCAGATCGAAGATCTGGTTGACGGTAAGCCGCCTACCTCTTCGTCCTTTCTTGCCATCTGCCACTTTGGCTTGTTTCCTGATTTTGGTGTTCTTTTCTTCCTTTCTTCTTCTTTATTGCGCAGAGTATTTCCCTGGCTATTCTACTGCCGCCAACCAGACCATCGAGGCCCGTCGCCAAGCGCGAAGGCAGGCTGGCTTTGAGATCTCGCCAACCGCCGGCCGCTCGCTGGAGGAACAGCTCCTGGCGATCCAGGCCCGCATCCAGCCGGCTCACCGACTGCTCCGCCGGCTTCAGCGTGCCGGGGCGCAAGTCCTGGCCGCCCTCTGGCCCGGCCAAGTGGTTCCTCGCACCCCCAGTCGGACTGCCGACTGGCTGGAGGTGGCAGTCGGCCGCTTTGAAGCTTGGAAGGCCTCGGCGGCTCGCTCCGGTGCCAGGCGGGCGCTGGAGTTCGTCAAGGCTTGGTATCCCAGCCTGAGCCTGGATCAGCTGGCTACCTGGCGGCAGCAAGCCGACACGGAGCTGGAGCCGGCGCGGCCGGCCATCGTTCGGCGGGCTTCGGCGATCGCCGACTACACCGACACCAGCGTCTTCGCCCCCGTGGTGGACGACAATGGTGTCGCCCAGCCGGAGGAGTGGTTCGGTCTGAACTCGGCGGACGGCGAAGACTCGGCGGAGGAGATCGACTCCAGCGACGAGGGTGAAGAAGAGGAGGAGGAGGGTGAAGACGCTGAGCCGGCTGGTGGAGCAGCCGGCCAGCCTCAGCCTGACCGCACCTCCAACACCACGTCGCGCGCGAGTGCGTCGCCTGCCGTAGGTGGTGAGCAAGCCGAGACCCGCTAGGCGGCCACTCCTTCGGCCGGCAAGGCCGCCTTCACCGACCAGCTCGGCCTCCGCACCGCTCCTTAGTCTGCCGTCTTTTATTTTCCTGTCTTGTTACTTTTGGAACAATGTTTGGTTAAGTCTGCACAATTCCACCCACTGGGTGTATTCGAACTTATGTCTGTTGCCAGCCTGTTGGGGGCTTTATGTGTATATATAACTTATGCATGCATTTGGTCTTTCCTTATACTTTGCTTTTTATCCTTCCACTGTTTCCTTTGCCGCCCTCCCTTGGTTGCCGCCTCCCCAGTCCAACAGTTGCTCTGCAATCTGAAGCTGGAGGAGTGCTTGGCCGATTGGGCGGGGGAGTACTTTAGCTTTGCTGGACTAAAGCTAAGTTTGTTTTAGGAAGCCAGCCAGCCGGCTGTTTTGACAGCCGGCAGGCATGTTTGGAGACCGACTCTTTGCTATATAGGTTCGTTGTTCCTTAGCCATTTTTCGTGTGGGCATCCTTTCTGCCTTGCCTCTTGCTAGTCGGACAGTCGGTTCTTCGAGCTGCGACTTTCAACAAGAGGGGACTCGGGAGCCGGCACACTACTTTTCTGACTTGAGGTAGAACTTTCTATATGGCTCAAGGCGGCCAGTCCCCGGGACGACTAGTCGAACCCGGTGCCAGACAAGAATTCAAATGTAATAATACATTCATGGATATGACACTAGTCATTCATAGATAAACAAAGCCAGTCCCCGAGTACTGTTCGGGGGGCCTGTTGGTTTGTACTTAATACAAAAGGGTAGCATGATACATACTGCTTTCAACTGTAAAATCGTCTTAGGAGGTTTGAGTTCCATGGTCGCTCCGACTCCTTGCCGGAGTCGTCTCTCTTGCGTGCTCTTGGCTTTTGTGCGTTGATCAGGTAGTAGGAGTCGTTGCCTAGTGCCTTGTTGATGACGAAGGGGCCTTCCCAAGGGGCCGAGAGCTTGTGCTGGCCGGCTGTTCGCTGGATCAGCCGGAGCACAAGGTCGCCCTCTTGGAAGGATCTTGGCTTGACCTTGCGGTTGTAGTAGCGACGCAGCCCTTGCTGGTAGATGGCGGACCGGCTGAGTGCTAACATCCGGCCTTCTTCCAGTAGGTCGACGCCGTCTTCTCTTGCTTCCTTGGCCTCCTCCTCCGTGTACATGGTGATCCGAGGCGAGTCGAACTCGATGTCTGTTGGGATGACAGCCTCGGCACCGTACATGAGGAAGAATGGAGTGAAGCCGGTTGACTTGTTGGGTGTAGTGCGCAGACTCCAAAGGACAGCCCGCAGCTCATCGAGACAGCAGCCGGCCGATCGCTCCAGTGGTACAACTAGTCGGGGCTTGATGCCGGAGAGGATGAGTCCATTTGCTCGCTCAACCTGGCCGTTTGACTGCGGGTGGGCAACGGACGCTAAGTCCAGTCGGATGCCCTGCGTCGCGCAGAAACGTGCCAGTGCTCCTTTGGCGAAGTTCGTGCCGTTGTCGGTGATGATGCTGTGCGGCACGCCGTACCGAGTAGTGATGTCGGTGATGAATGTCATGGCAGTCGGCCCGTTCAGCTTCTTAATCGGCTTTGCTTCGATCCATTTTGTGAACTTGTCCACAGCGACCAGTAGATGTGTCAAGCCGCCGCGGGCTGTCTTGAAAGGGCCCACCATGTCCAGTCCCCAGACTGCAAAAGGCCAAGTGAGGGGAATGGTCTTGAGTGCAGAGGCCGGCAGGTGTTGCTTGGAACTAAAAACTTGGCACCCTCTGCAGCTCTTGACTATTTCTTTAGCATCCTCCAAGGCAGTCGGCCAGAAGAAACCATGGCGGAAAGCCTTGGCCACGAGTGATCTTGAGGCTGCGTGGTGGCCGCATTCGCCTTGGTGGATGTCTTTGAGGATTGCCACTCCTTTTTCTGGCTCGACACAACGCTGGAAGACTCCGGTGACGCTGCGCTTCACAAGCTCTCTGTTGATTATCGTGTATGCTGCGGCTCGTCGTTGCACTAGTCTTGCTGAGATCTCATCAGCCGGCAGCTCTCTGCTGACTAGGAACTTGAGGATGGGCTGGGCCCATGATGGAGCTGTGACTTCTTCTGCTGTCAATGTGGCCACCATGACTCGGGTGGGTGGGTTGGGTGGCGTTGAGTTGGAGTCAGCCATCGCTTCTTGTGTCGTTGCAGTCCCCGGGCCGACTGCTGCAGTCCCCGAGCCGGGTTCTGAAGTCCCCGGGCCGGGTGCGACTACGGCAGTCCCCGGGCCAGTTGTCGAAGTCCCCGTGCCGCCTGCGGGATTTCTCCAGTCGGATCCGGCTGTATCTGGCGCAGGTGGTACGAAGATGGAATCCGACTCTGGAGACGGCTTGATGGATGGCTTGAGGAGGCGCTGGAGGGAGACGCCAGTCGGTATAGCTTGTCGGGTGGAGCCGATCCATGCTAGGGCATCTGCTTGGTCGTTGTCGGCCCTTGGCACGTGAAGGAACTCGCACCCTTCGAAGTATCCGCTGATCTGCTGGACTAGGAATCGATAGCTCGCCATGTTCGCGTCCTTGGCGTCCCAGTCGCCAGACGATTGCTGGACCACCAAGTCTGAGTCGCTGTAGCACAGGATCCGGCGTATGCCGAGTTCTTTGGCTAGCCGGAGCCCGTGTACGAGCGCCTCGTACTCGGCCACGTTGTTGGAGGCGGCGAAGTGGATCTGCAGCGTGTACTTGAGCTTGTCGCCTTTGGGAGAGGTGAGGATGATGTCGGCTCCCAAGCCGGTGCGCATCTTGGACCCGTCAAAGTGCATCCGCCAATGGGTAGAGTCGGGAGCCGGCGGTAGGTACTGGGTCTCGGCCCAGTCGACGAGGAAGTCGGCCAGTGCTTGCGACTTGATGGCGGTGCGGGGTTGATAGAAGATTGTGTAGGGCGCCAATGCAATGGCCCATTTAGCCACCCGGCCGGATGCATCCCGGCTGCCTATGATCTCGGCGAGCGGGGCAGTGCACACGACCGTGATGGGGTGCTCTTGGAAGTAGGGCTTCAGTTTCTTGGCAGCGAAGTACACCCCATAGCACATCTTCTGGTAGTGCGGGTAGTTTTGCTTTGAGCTAGATAGCACTTCGCTGAGATAGTATACCGGCCTCTGGACTAGCTGGGCTCGGCCTTCTTCCGGGCGCTGGACCACGACAACAGTGCTGACGACTCGGCTAGTTGCGGCGATGTAGAGGAGCATGGGCTCCTTTTCAGTCGGCGCGGCCAGGACAGGCGGAGTGGTCAGCATTTTCTTCAACTCATGGAAGGCTTGGTCGGCTTGATCATTCCACTCGAAGTGAGTGGACTTCTTCATGAGTCGGTACAAGGGGAGAGCCTTCTCTCCTACTCGGCTGATAAAACGATTAAGGGAGGCTAAGCAGCCGGTGAACTTCTGCACATCTCGCAGCTTGGTGGGAATCTCCATCCTCTCGATGGCCTTGATCTTGACGGGGTTGCATTCGATGCCGCGTTCGGAGACCAGGAAGCCTAGCAGCTGGCCGGCTGGCACTCCGAACACGCACTTCTCGGGGTTGAGCTTGATTTGGAATCGGCGCAAGTTGGCGAATGTTTCTTTCAGGTCTTCCAGCAAGGTACCGCGCTTCTCTGTCTTCACCACAATGTCGTCTACATAGACATGGGCATTTCTGCCGAGTTGTTTCAAGAGGCATTTCTGCATGCAACGCTGAAAAGTGGCACCCGCATTTCTGAAGCCGAATGTCATAGTCAGGTAGCAGAAAGCTCCAAAGGGTGTGATGAAGGCAATCTTCAGGCGATCAGCTGGGTCCAACTTGATCTGATGGTACCCTGAGTACGCATCCAAAAAACTTAACAGCTTGCATCCGGCTGTGGAGTCTATCACTTGGTCAATCCGTGGTAGAGCAAACGGATCCTTTGGGCAGGCCTTGTTCAGACTGGTGTAGTCTATACACATACGCCACTTGTTATTCTTCTTCAAAACCAGAACTGGGTTGGCAAGCCATTCTGGAAAGAACACTTCCATGATAAAGCCAGCGGCAAGGAGCCGGGCTATCTCTTCTCCCACAATTCTTCGCTTCTCTTCGGATAGTCGGCGGAGGGGTTGCTTGACTGGCTTTGCATCAGCTCGGACATGTAATTTGTGCTCGGCAAAATCCTTCGGGACACCCGGCATGTCCTTTGGGGACCATGCCAAAATGTCTCGATTCTCACGGAGGAAGTCGACGAGCTCGCCTTCCTATTTACTGTCCAAGTTCGCCCCAATGACAGCGAACCTCTCCGGGTCTAGAGGTATCTTCTTCGTCTCTTTGGCAGGCTGAAAAGAGGCCTGCGCATCACAATCTTTGGGGTTGGGGGACAGGGCCGGCTGCTTGCCGGCCATGGCCACAACCCGTTCCAACATCTTCTTCTCTTCTGCCACCACGAGGGACTCCGCCAGCCGGCTACTGGCCATGGCGCACTCGATGGACTTCTTGTAATCGCCGGCTACCGTGATGATCCCCTTCGAGCTCGGCATCTTCATCTTCAGGTAGGCGTAGTGGGGCACAGCCATGAACTTGGCCAGAGCAGGTCGGCCAAGTAGTGCATGATAGGGGCTCTCCAAATCCACTACCTCGAACCATATTGCCTCCCGGCGGAAATGATCTTTGTCTCCGAAGAGAACATCCATTTTGATCTTGCCGATTGGGGAGCAAGACAGGCCGGGGACGATACCATGGAAGACGGTGCGGCTCGGCATGAGCTGCTTGGCTTTGATGTTCAGCTTCTCCATGGTATCGCGGTACAGTATGTTGATACTGCTTCCGCCATCTATCAGGACGCGGGAGAATCGGGCAGCTCGCCTCTCCGTCGCGAGGGTGACATCCAAGACCATTGCATAGGAGCCAGGCAAAGGCATCACCTCTGGGTGGTCGGCCTGGCTCCAGCTGATCGGCTTCTCTGGCCAGTGCATGAACTTGGGGGTGCTGGAGGCGAATGCATTCACTTCTTGATGCTGTCGGCGTCGGCTGCGCTTGTCGTCGGCTTGACTGGTGAACGACGTAGGCGGCATGCTCTTCGGGGAATTCGTCTTGGATGGCGCCGACTGCCGGCCGGGCCGCCGGCTGCTGGGGGGCTGGAGGCGGCGGGCCGGGAGGCGGAGGCGGCAACATCCCCTCGCCCTTGGTGATGCGGGTGAGCCAATGGCATTTCCGGGTTGTGTGGTTGGACGGCTTCGCGCCGCTGTGGAACTTGCAGGGGCATCAAGAGCCTGTTCGTAGGAGAAATCCGGCTGCCAAGGCGGCCGACCACCCTTCTTCTTGGGAGCAGGCCGTTCTTCGGGCTGCTCATCTTCAACGGTGGCCACCTGCCGACTGGAGGAAGTCGGCATGGGGGCCTTGCGCTTGTGGTCGTTCTGGTAGGGGCGCCGGTTAGGGTCGCTGGCCGGCGTCTTGGGAGCCGGAGCAATCACCTTCCCTGAGGCGTCTACTCGGAGCTCGGTCTTCATAGAGGAGTCGGTTGTGGCGTACTTGTCAGCAATGACCAGTAACTCGTCGAGGGTAGCCGGCTCGTCGCAGAGGAGTCGGTGCTTGAGGAGGGTGCCCTCTCGGCACCCGGCGGTGAAGTACTCGATGGCCTGGACCTCGTGCACCCCCTCGCAGGAGTTGCGGAGCTCGGCCCACCGCGTGAGGTAGTCGCGGGTCGACTCGTTGGGCCCTTGGACGCAGAGGGAGAGCTGGCGAGGCTTGGGAGGCCGCTTGTAGGTGCTGCTGAAGTTGCGGACGAAGACTTCTGTGAAGTCCAGCCAACTGTTGATGCTGTAGGGCTTGAGGCTGTTGAGCCATGTGCGCGCAGTGCCTTGCAGCATGAGGGGGACGTATTTCACGGCGACGCGCCGATTGCCGTTGGCTATGCTGACGGCCGTGGAGTAGTCGATGAGCCAATCTTCCGGCTTCACTGAGCCGTTGTACTTGGGCGTGTCTCTGGGGAGCGAGAACCCTTTGGGGAAGGGCTCGTCGCGGATGCGGGGGCCAAAGCATGGCGGGCCGACATCGTCTTCTTCTTCTAACGCCAAGGATCGAGCAAGGCGGTCGATCTTGTGGCGGGTGTCGTTTTCGCCGACTCCTACTCGGCGGCCGAGTCGATCGCCAAGGGTCGGGTGCGTAATAGGCGGCGGAGTGAGGCGTCTTTCTCTTCGAGGCGGGGGAGGAGGCAGATCTCCTTGGTGTTCTACTGCTCGAGGGCGGCCCTCCGCGTCGCGCTCGATGGTGATGCGAGTCCGGCTGCGAGTGGCAGCCGGCTCCTTGTCTTTCTTCTGGCGTGCACCACTCGCAGTCGGCGAGCGGGACGTCGCGGCGTGCTCCCGGCGCGGGGGATGGCTATCAGCACGGGCGCCGGCTTCGTGTCGTTCTACAGCCGCGTCGATCAGCTGCTGGATTCGTCTTGCCATGTAAGGGGGCTCATCGGCTCCCAGCCCATTGAGCTCTCCTGCGGCCGCCTGGGCGGCTCGCAAATTCTCGAGCGGGGTGGCGTAGATGGGGCGATCTGCCCCCAGCATGCTGGCGACGGCCGCGCCGCGCTTCTGGACGAGGCCGGCTCGGCTTGGGCCGCTAGGCGGCAGCGTGCCAAAGGCGGCGCGGTTGACTTCGCGCTGGTGGGCCTCGGTGAGGCGTCTCATGGAGGCTATCTTCTGGCCCTCCGCGATGAGGGCGAGGCGGCGTGCCTCCAGGGTCTCGACGTCGGCGTCGGCCGGGATGGGGACGGAGAGGTCGTGCATCGCCTCTTCCAGGGCGTCGTGGGCGTTCTCGCCCGAGTTGGCGACGTGGCTGATGACCAGCACTTCGGTGACAACGCTACTGCCGCTGTCAGCTCGAGGGAGGGGGTCGTCGAAGACCACCACGTCGGAGGGGTAGGCGTCAAGCGATGCGGTGTCGGAGTCGACGAGCATCGGGTCGGTGGAGCCGACCGACTCCACATCTGCAGCAGGCTCGCTGGAGACGTGAAGCTGGTCGAGGAGGCTGACGAGGCGGCTCTCGGGGTAGTCCGTGCCTGCGTCGGACGCAGGCTCGTCGGAGACGCGAGTCTCGCCGAGCAGATCGGCGAGGCGGCTCACTGCGCAGGCGTCGTCGACGCCTTGCAGCGCGTCGAGGCAAACGCCATCGAGCGCAGCAGGCTGGCTGCGCTCGCGGGGGAGGAAGAGGGTTCCCGTCCAGAACAGGTCTCCGGACGACGGTGCACCTGGCCCCACGGTGGGCGCCAAATGTCGGTGGTTGGTGCGACATATGCCAACGGATGGCTTATCATTGTGGGCGCCAATAAAACATCGCCGGTGCCTGGAAACGGGATGAGGCGAACACCTGCACGCCGGCGGATCTTACCCAGGTTCGGGGCTCTCCGAGGAGATAACACCCCTAGTCCTGCTCTGCGGGGTCTCCGCATGATCACTAGATCAAGGAAAGGTAGCTACAATCGCTCCTAGAGCTGTTGGGTTCGAGGGAGAAGAAGAACAAGGCTAGCTCTTGCTCCTCTCTATCTCTATGGTGTGTGTGCTGTGTTCAGAAGCTAACCCTTTGCATGGGTGCTCCGGGGGGTTTATATAGGCCTACCCCCCCGGGGGTACAATGGTAATCCGGCTGGGCACTGGTCCCAGCCGTCAGTGTCTATGCTCGCCGGCTTCTCTGCCGGCTGTTGGGTCCCGCCGGCTGCCGGCTTCTTGGTCGACAGGCCGGCCCCACCGCCTAGGGTCTTGTCGGCGGCTGCTTACTGTAGCCTTGCCCCTGATGATGAGGGCTTCGTTGAGGTAAGCGTGGCTACAGTGGGCCGCCTCGGGGGCTCTCACTGTAGCCTTACCTCGTCTTGTCTCCTTAATGTGGCGCATGCTTCGAGGGAGGGGGTAGCCGGCTTCTGGAGGCCGGCTACGCCCTTGGCCGACTAGGGGAGGCCGGGCCGCCTTCGCGCCTCTCTCTGGCAGACGGGGCCCGCCGCCCGCGGGCCGTAAAAGAGTCGGTCGTGGATGACGTTGAGGCTAGCATGGCTACAGTGCCGAGCCGCACAGGAGACGGCCGTCCCGTACGGCCTCCTGTAGCCATGCCTGCCTCGGGCTTCCGGGGTAGTGGGCCGCACTGTGGCCTCACCCCGTCTTGTCACCGTTATGTGGGTGTGGCTTTGGTGGTTGTGGTCTCAGCCGGCTTCTTGGAGTCAGCCACCCCGTAGTTGTCCTGGGGAGAGGTTGCTGAGGCTGGGTCGCCTTCCGGGAGTCGGCTTCAGAAGTAGCCGGCCAGGGAAGGCGGCCCAGTGCTTGGAGTGCTTGGAGGCCCAAAGGCCTGATAATTTTTCTGAAGAGCCAGGGGTAGTCGGTTAGGCTACCCGTGGCCATTTACTCCGACAATTTACAAGGTTGAATTGTGGGCAAATGTGAGTGCATACTAGTGTAGAAACTCTTGGCAGAAAAACTCCCAGACTTTCCTGGCCATATCCAAACATCTGGTATATTGGGGTCCCTGTTTAAAGCCAGGATCCAGCCTTCCATCACTTGCAACTCCAATACAGCCTCATGAGACACTGGCAGGAAGAACATGGAGAAAACATCCTCTGATATGAGGAATTCATGCACTGAAACTTTATCATTGTTAACAAATGAAAAAAGCCTTGGTAGCCTCCAACACAAAGGTCGGGAAGAACCGCCTATGAACAAAGCATCAGTCCAGAAAAGAGCCGAGTCTCCCATGTTGATGTGCACTGAGGCAATAGCAGTATATGCATTGTAAAGCTTAAGAATATCTCTCCACCAAAAGGAACCCACTGGGGTTGTAGCATGTGCAACTCCATCAGCATAATAGCTGTTCCAGATCAGGGTCACCCAGGGGATATCAGCCTTATTATAAAATTTATGCAGATGCTTGAGGAGGAGGCCCTTCTTTTGAACGTGTAAGTTAATCACCCTATCGGATATCGGGTTCCGGCAAAACCCTTAAGGTTCGAACACTGGGGTGCGCACGAAGATTTCTCCCTACCGAAACACGCCCTCAGCCTTGTCGCGATCCCTAAGCTAGATCGATGAACAACACAAGAGACACAAGATTTATACAGGTTCGGGCCACTGTTGTGGTGTAATACCCTACTCCTATGTGTGGTGGTGGATTGCCTCTTGGGCTGATGATGAACAGTACAGAGGAAGAACAGCCTCGCGAGGAGAGGTGTTCTTGAGGTGGTGTGGTGTTCTACTTGGGAAGGATTCGATGCCTCTCGATGATCTCCTCCCTTCTTACTGTGGTGGCTAGCCCTATTTATAGAGGCCCTGGTCCTCTTCCCAAATATTGAGCGGGAAGGGATCCAACAACGGCCATCTTGAAAGGGGACAGCTAGTACAAGCTATCCTGACTAAAGGTGGTCTTCGCCTGCCAAAGGTGTTGGTGATGACGCCGTCTTGGGCTCAACGGTGACCTCCGTCCTGTCGTCCTGCTGGCCTTGGTCTCGTTGCACCGATATGGAAACCTTTGCTTGATGCCTCGGTACTCAGCGCCTGTGCTTGCCCACTTTGCACCAAAGGGGAAACAAGGACACTGCGCGGGCTGGCGCCCGCCTGGTCTTGATCGTCATGCCTTGCGTCATGGGAACCTCACAAGGTACCCCTCGCCTTGATCTCTCCGCCTCCTCGCGAGCCTGCCTGGTGAGGCCGCCCCTGAGGAGGCCTTGTGTCGTCCGCCCCGCGAGGCTTGGCCCCTCGCAAGGTTCTTGAGTGTCTGGTTGATGAAGACGGGCCGTACTGGGGCACTGGTTGAGCCACGCTGCAGGCCGCAGGCAGGCAAGTCTGGGGACCCCCGTTCCCAGAATGCCGACAGTAGCCCCCGGGCCCAAGGCATGCTCGGACTTGGCTTAGCAGCGAAACCAAAGGGCAAGTGCAGAGCGCCACAGGCCCCAACAGCCTGCGGCCTTGGTTGCCGCGTGGCGATTGATTGGACGTGGGCCTCTCCGCTTCCCCACGCTGCCTCGGCAACTGCCCGATTTGACGAGTCCCTGCTGCATGCAAAAAGAGTCATCATTACCTGCGATCGTGGAGGTCGACGGTTTGCCTCCCTTGGGCTATAAATACGGAGGGGCGAGAGCCCCCGTTGTCCATCTCTTCTTGCTCCGCCTGCTTCTTCTTCCTTGCTCCATCTCCATCTTCGACACCAATGGCGTTGATCCGCAGATTCTCCGCCAAAGAGAAAGGGAAGGCTCCACGGGAGGGACCTGACCCGCTCCCGCCGAAGAAAAGGCCGGCCCCGCGCCGCTGCGACGAGGTTGCGAGGCCGGAGATAACGAGGCCTTGGTGCGAGCGGCCACCTCCTGGATTTCCGCTACCCCTGTACGCCCAGGCCGTGGGCTCCAGAGAAAGGGATGGCGAGCGGCGCCGCCCACGCTGCAGACGTGGTCGGCGAGCCGTGGCGACGCGCGTCGTTGCTCCTGGAGTCCATGCCACGGACTCCTCTTGCGAGCTCGTGTTGCACGCGGCGATGCCTCCGAGCACCTGGATCCGCTTCCCTTCGTTCTTCGCCACCGAGATGCCGCCGAGGGGGCCTCTCGAGCTTTGGCTGCAGCACGCCGATTGTGGCGCTCCGGCGACTGGAGCGGAGGTAGAAGTCGTCGCCCCGGGCAAGGTCTTCATGACCCGAGGCTGGGGCGAGGTCGCCCGGGTCTGCCGAATGGGGGGCGCCCTTATGATTCATTTTGAATACGATGGCGCCTCCTTGCTGTCCTTCAAAGTCTTCGACGTAGAAGGCCGCCGCCTGGAGTGCTGCCCCAGAGGAGGCAGCCGGGACATCGACGTGGCAGGGGCTAGGCCTGCCGTTCACTTCCCCAACGGCCCCTCCGGTAGCAGCAGCGATGCTTGGGAGTCCAGCGACTCTCCCGAGCTCTGCGTGACTCCGGAGACGAGCGACGATAGCTACGTGCCCCCGACCTCGGGCCGTGCTCGGAGCAAGGCGGCTCCATCGGGCTGTCGCCATAGCTGATCTGGATGGGGTTGGCGCCGACTTCTCGTGGCCCACTATTGATGATGGCGTCGGCCATGGAGGCGCAGGTAGTTAGGGCTCCTTAGGAATCTCGTTTTTTGTTCCCTGCGAGGAATCGAGAAAACACCCCGTGGGGGCATGTAAAGGGTCCGCGATGTATCCTGTTGGTGCAATCCTTATTATAAAATCATGCGAATGCTTGTCCTGTCCCGGCTCGGTTCCCCCTTTCTAACCTCGCGACGACCTGCTACTCTATGCTGACAGGTCCCGGTCCCCAGGCAGGCTTCAGTCGTGGCTAGTATGCCAGGTCGCGATGCCGTGGTCAAGGCCAGGAGGTGAGCGGCCCGAGGTCCAGTAAGAGCCCCTGAGGCGCGATGCTCAGGAGGTCCCCTTTAGCGCGCAAGCAGCCGCTGAAAGGCAAGAAAGGAAGGCAACATTGCCGTTACAGAGCCGCATTAAGCGAAGATTCTGCACCGCATCGATTAGCTGATCCAAGCGTGAAACTTATCTTAGCAATATGGAGTCGTTCCTTCGCGTTGCACCGGACTTGTACGTCGGCAGCTATGGTGCAGCTAGGTTAGGCCCTCGCGAGCTTCCCCTTTCTTCCCCACACTCTCCTCCGTGCTCTACGTCCTTAGGTCCTCGCCCTCGAGCGAGCTCAGCTGCAGCTGGTATGCCAAGTCGCGATGCCGTGGTCAAGGCCAGGGGGTGAGGACTGGAGAGCTAGTAAGAGCTCTTGAGTCGCGACGCTCAGGAGCCCCCCTTTTAACGCCCAAGCGGATCGCGTGGGAAAGAGAGAGAGCTCGTGGTGCCACCTGCTATAGACCTCAGGAGGTTCCTGTAAACTAACACGAGAAAAGCATGGGTTGCCATTATGATTGCCGGCTGGCCATTGGCTGCTCCGAGAGAATGGTGAGGGCACTGAGGGCCTGGTGAGGTGACGCGTGTGGGGCTGCCGCGGGCCAGAGCTCGACCACTCAGATTTGTTGACGTTGCAGGGACGGACCCATGCGCAAGCGTCGTGCCAGCGCGAATGGCTCCAGAGGTAGATGTCAATCGAGCAGGCGATAATCACAAGCTGGTTAAGCATCAAAGGCAAATCAGCTTAGGTAAATGCAGGATGGATACATGCCACTGGGTCAGACCCGAGCGGCTTGGGGATGATGCAGCCCGAGGGGCGCCCCCAGCAAGGTAAACTAAAAGCATAAGCAATAGGGATACATGCCGCAGGGACGGGCCCATGTGGCCTGGGAATGATGCAGCCCTGAGGGCGCTCCCAGCTGGAATGAACTTGAAAGACGTCACCTGGTACCATTGTAGAAGGGGTGTTGGAGTAGTTGAAGACACGCGGTGAAGAGGCCGACCCTCACGAACCGCTGGGGCCCTGAGCCTCGGGAGGCTCTACTGGTCCAGGTGGCTCCCCGAGGACCGTCTCCATCTCCGCCAGGACCGCGTGATGCCTGGCCTCTTGAGCCACCAGAATGCTCTGCAGGTGACGCTGGAAGGTGGCAGCCGCGTTCAGCAGGCCGAAAAGCATGCGGACGTAGCTGTGCGGCAGACCCTCGCAGCATCCCACGCGCGAAGGCCGGAGGCGCTCCTGAGATGCGGCTCAGTTGAGCCCCGGGACATCAATGCAGACGCGCAGCCCGCCATCCTCGCCTGGATGGGGAGCCACGCCAGGCAAACGGCGACCGCCGCGTATGACTCTTGCTTCCTGAAGCTCCTGAGTGGTCTTGGTGATGAACTCCTCAGGGTTGGGATTCCCACGCCATGTGCCGTCCTGAGGGAAATGTGCTGCGAAGCACGCCTCCAAGTGCTGCCCGAGCGCCTCCCTTGTGATTTTGGCAAAGTCTGAGGCCCTCCAGAAGAGAGCCCCCGAGCCCTGCCCGAGGAGGGCGCCGGGCACGCCTTCCTGTGCGATGGAAGGTGGCGCCCCTTGCACGGGCACGGATCTTGATGCGGCACCTCCTGAGATGCCAACCTCCTGAGGCCTTGAGCTGAGCGGTGTCTTCTTCTTCTTGGGGATAGCCTCCGGAGGGTTCTCGCCCTTGCTGTCCTCGTCCTCGATTGATGCAGCTTGGAAGGCACACTCAAGGGAGCACACCGCATCTCTTTCTTCGCAGGGGACGGTGATGATCCCGCCGCTTCCAGGCATCTTGAGGACGTTGTAACCGTGGTGGGTCACCGCCATGAACTTGGCCAGGGCCGGATATCCGAGGATGGGATTGTATGGCAGGCGGATGTGGGCGACGTCGAAGTTGATGAGCTCAGTGTGGTAGTTGTTGTGCTGTCCCAAGGTGACAGGGAGGCGAACCTGCCCTATCGGGGTGGTGGAGCCGTCAGTAACTCCTGAGAAAGGCTTGGTAGGCTGAAGTTGATCATATGGCACTTGAAGGTTGTCGAACATCTCCATGGACAGGACGTTAAGCCTTGCGCCGCCATCAATGAGGGTCCTGGTGACTTGCACGTTGCTGATGACCGGGGAAAAAAGCATCGGGAGAACGCCAGCAATAGCCACACACTTGAGTTGATCTGCTGAGCTGAAGGTGATGGTGCACTTGGACCACCTGAGTGGGCGCGTGGCTTCAAGCCTGGGGAGGACTGCATTCACCTCGCGAGCAAACTGCTTGAAGATACGCTGAGAGGCTGGGGCCTGAGCTCCGCCCAAGATGCAACCGATAGCACGTGGCTCCCGGAAGCTCCCAGCCCCCTCGTCATGGTGGTGGTCGTCATTCCTTCTTGGCGGTGGCGGCAGAGGAGGAAGGCCTGCGTTGCCCTGTGGGCAATCCTCGCGAGGCTGATCCCTCCAGGCGCCCTCGCGAGGCTGGTCCTGCCAGCGGTCCTCGCGAGGTCGGTCACGCCACACCTGGCGGGGGCCTC
This sequence comes from Aegilops tauschii subsp. strangulata, assembly GCF_002575655.3. Classification (NCBI taxonomy): domain Eukaryota; kingdom Viridiplantae; phylum Streptophyta; class Magnoliopsida; order Poales; family Poaceae; genus Aegilops; species Aegilops tauschii. The sequence continues at coordinate 517,864,514 of NC_053039.3, forward strand.
GGTCGTCCCATCGTCCTCCGCCTCGTCCTCCTCCTCGGCCGTAGCCCCGGTCGTTGCGCTCGGGGCGTCGACCGAAGCGTCCTTCTCGAACGGCCCTGAGCTCTTGGCATTCATTGGTGTTGTCGGTGTGGAGGTTATGGTAGGCGCAGAACGGTCGGCTGCCCTTGGATGACTCCGGCTGGTCCCTGCCGTGCTTCATGTCTGGTTCTGCTGCAAGCACGGCTGCTCCTTTGCGCTTCACGTCCTTGGCCTTGGCCTTCTTCTCTTCTGGGTCAGCAGCTGGAAGCTCAACAAGGGAGAGGCGTCCCTCCTCAGCTCTTGTGCACTTGGTTGCCAGGTTGAACAGCTCCAGGGATGTGCACAACTCCTCGTGGATGGCGAGATCTTCCTTCATCTTGACGTCGCGGACGCCATCAGAGAACGCTGAGATGATGGCCTCGTCCGTCACCTTGGGGATCTTGAGGCGGGCGTTGTTGAAGCGCTGGATGTATTTCTGCAGGGTCTCTCCAGGCTGCTGCTTGATGCGGCGCAGGTCACCCGCGGCCGGGGGGCGGTCCCGAGTGCCCTGGAAGTTGGCGATGAAGCGGCTACGCATCTCGCCCTAGGAGGAGATCGAGCCAGGTGGCAGGTTCAGGAGCCAGGTGCGGGCACCATCCTTGAGCGCCATGGGAAGCCAATTCTCCATGACCTTCTTGTCTCCGTTGGCCGCCTTGATGCCCAGCTCGTAGAGCTGTAGGAACTCCGCGGGGTCTGCAGTACCGTCATAGCGAGGAGGCAGGTCCGGCTTGAACTTGCCCGGCCAGGCGACGCTGCGCAGCTCGGTGGTGAAGGCACGGCAACCTGTTGTGGCCACTGGAGCTCTTTGCTAGCGCGGGGCCTGCTCTTGATGGTACCCGCGTTCTGCCGCCAGGGGCAGCACAGGGTCTTGGCGCGCCGGGACGCGGTCTTGTCGTGTTGGTGCCGGGAGCATGGGAGCGCCTCCTTGAGGCCGAGGGATTTCATGTCAGCTTCTTTCTTGCCGCGCGGGCACTGGATGCGGTGGGTCACATCCAGGGGCCGCGCGCCTTGGAGCTAGGGTGCCGTCTTGGGGCAGAGGTGGTGGAGGCGCTCCCTGAGCCACGTCGCCCACGCCTGACAGAGGGCAAGGCAGCGAGAGGGACGGCGCGGGAGAGCCCCTGCGGCGCTGACGAGCTCGGTGATGCGAGCAAGCCATTCTTCGTAGAGGTCGTTGACGGTGCGGTAGTGCAGGAGCTCACGTGCCAGGAGCAACGCGGCCTGCGCGTCCGTGGGGGCGCGACGAGCGTGAGACGACGAACCAGCTGGGGTCAGTGACGGAGTTGCGGTGCGGCCTTCCCGCCGCACCGAGGGCTGCAGCGAAGATGCTTGCTACTCGTTCCCCGCCGGGCCGGTGGCGGCGTTGGCGGCAGGCGACGGAGAACGACGAGGAGGCCCGCCGACGGGAGCCGTCTGGGCGACGTGGGCGGCAAGAGCAGCTCGGCGCTCGGTGCGAGCTCGGCGAGCGTCTGCCATGGATGCGACGAAGCGATGGGACGAAAATCTGCGGAAAGAAGATTTCGGCACACCCCTACCTGGCGCGCCAAATGTCGGATATCGGGTTCCGGCAAAACCCTCAAGGTTCGAACACTGGGGTGCGCACGAAGATTTCTCCCTACCGAAACACGCCCTCAGCCTCGTCGCGATCCCTAAGCTAGATCGATGAACAACACAAGAGACACAAGATTTATACAGGTTCGGTCCACCGTTGAGGTTTAATACCCTACTCCTGTGTGTGGTGGTGGATTGCCTCTTGGGGTGATGATGAACAGTACAGAGGAAGAACAGCCTCGCGAGGAGAGGTGTTCTTGAGGTGGTGTGGTGTTCTACTTGGGAAGGATTCGATGCCTCTCGATGATCTCCTCCCTTCTTACTGTGGTGGCTAGCCCTACTTATAGAGGCCCTGGTCCTCTTCCCAAATATTGAGCGGGAAGAGATCCAACAATGGCCATCTTGAAAGGGGACAGCTAGCACAAGCTATCCTGACTAAAGGTGGTCTTCGCCTGCCAAAGCTGCTGGTGATGACGCCGTCTTGGGATCCACGGTGACCTCCGTCCTGCCGTCCTGCTGGCCTTGCTCTCGTTGCACCGATATGGAAACCTTTGCTTGATGCCTCGGTGTCACGACCGGTTTTTCAATAAAATAATTATTGATAGACCAATCCCTTTTACGGACCAGTAAGGAAAAATTCCTTCTCACTGGTAGACAATATCTTGGTCACAGAAGAAAAATACCAGGAGTACTGAATATAATACAAGGTTGAGCGGAGGATGCCCAACAATTTATTACATGCACGCCGCTAAAACAAGGCGGCGGATAGGGTGGCATACTACTAACTCACGATAATGACGGTGGTGGAAATATCACTGCGAAGCGAGTGATATGACTCCTGAAGACTACAGCTCCTCGAGCGTCGGAGTGAGGCTCGAGGAGACTTATTGCGGGTGGCGGAAGCGTATATAATACAAGTGACCAATATCCGGGATCGCACAGGACTGACTGGGACTCCTCTAGGCGTCGGACGCGCTATCAAAATCTTCATCCAAGAGATCGCCTTCGTCAACATCTGGCCAAATCAACAAGCCAGGTGAGTACTATGAAAGTACTCGCAAGACAGTTCGGACAAAAGATATAACAAATGCAAACATGAAGCATGAGAACAATTTAACCAGTGCGATCAGACATAGAAATAATAAACACTGGGTGCCAAGCGAGGGTCTGAATGACTCCTCGAGCGGAAACTGCGAGAATAGTAATACTGGTGCCAAACGAGGGTCTGAATGACTCCTCGAGAGGAAACTGCAAGAATAATAATAATGGTGCCAAATGAGTGTCTGAATGACTCCTTGAGAGGAAACTGCAAGAATAATAATGCTGGTGCCAAACGAGTGTCTGAATGACTCCTCGAGAGGAAACTACAAGAATAATAATAATGCCACAGTCGGACGTCTGAGCGACATCACATAAAGGGCTTATAACAGAAAATAAAAGACGAACATGCCACAGTCGGACGTCTGAGCGACATCACCTAAAGGGCTTATATTTAATGTAAGAAACAAAAACACGCCACAGTCGGACGTCTGCGCGACGTCACATAAAGGGCTTATATTGTACCTCAATAATACAATAGTTCGGGAACATAAATTATCACAAGTACGAGACAAATATAAAGTTAGTCCATCCACAGGAATAATAATTTAACTGGATTTACCACTTGAGCTTGTTCACCGGGGACAAGTTTTTCACGCGGATAGATATGGATATACTGATTACACTACTTGATCATGGATACGATGACTTGGAAGGAATTGACTCTGCAGAGTTTGTACTTAACCACAGCCAACGGATTTCAGTAGTCACAGGGACTAGTTCCGTTTACGGTGTTTTGGAAGAAACACGTCTAACCAGTACACACCCAATTCAACATTCCGAAGCCAGGGATCACCCTCAGCAACGTTCAAGAAAAACCTTGAGACGGGGAGGCTACAACCTCGCGTAGCATGGGATCAAATTTCTATATGCGCGCTCTAAGGGGGTGCCCCCCCTCTCGGTCCCAACCGGAAACACCCATGCCCCCTGACCGGATGACTGGCTTTAATCCTGGGCCAAGGTACCATCATCCCGGCCCCTCTGTTTGGTGTGTACACAGAAAGAGGTTACCAACTTACTAAACCGCATCCTGGCAAATGAAACATGTGGTAGCACGGAAGGGGGAAAGAACGATAACGTGACCCCGTCCACGTTAGCGTCAGAAATAGTCGGATGACGCAAGGCTGGTATGCTACAACAGTACCACCTTGCTGCCCTTCATGTCACCACATGATTAGGCCATCTCTCATCAGAGATCATCGCAACTATGAAACATGCGGGGGAAAAGAACAATAACGTGACTCCGTCCACGTTAACGTCGGAGAAAGTCGGATGACGCAAGGCTGGTATGCTACAACAGTACCACCTTGCTGCCCTTCATGTCACCACATGATTTGGCCATCTCTCATCAGAGATCATCGCAACTTTGGAACATGCGGGTAGTTGCCTTACAAGCAACGAGGTATTTACCGACACTCATATGCCACGCACAAAACTTTCAAGCAAACATGCAAACACCTGTCATATCAAATGTTCAAAACATGCTTGCCTGGTTCGGAGAAGTCGGAGTCTAGCTCGGCGAAGTACGCGGCTCCGTCACCTCTTCCGGAACCTACGGCAATCACGAAAACGGGCACTAACGTGAAAACCAATGCGTGCACAGAAACTTCTCCAAAAAATTTCCAAATAAATCCCATAAAAAACTAGACAGAAATTTAAGAAGGTCAGAAAAGGAATCACTCAAAAATTCCTTTTTATTAAAAAGTTATAAAGGTTTCTGTCCAGGGACCCATCTGTAATGAAACAGAAAAGTCCCAGGGTTTTAACTGAGAAAACAGAAAACGGTTCGACTGGAAATGCGCAAACTCAAGAGGGAAAGCGTATTTGCCCGAAGGCGCCAACAGAAAACGGTTCGCGAAAGAATAGAACAGAGGCTGACATGCGGGGCCCACATGTCAGGTTTGAAAAGCTCGCCGGCGCCCGAAGACTGCGGTGGACGCCGGCGTCGAACCACGGCGAGTTAGGAGGATCGGAGGGTACCAAGAGCTTCAGTGTCTTCTTCCGCGTCGGTGGGTGGTGGACTCGACCAACGGGGAGCACCACGTCGACGGCGACACTTTCTCCGGCGGGCGGCGGCTCGGGTGAGGGTGGAGAACTCCGGTGGAGGGCTGCAAACTTCGAATTGAAGCGCGGGTCAGAAGGAGAGATGCATAGTGAAGCTACTGGCAAGAGATGGGAGGCGGAGGCGCACGCACGGGAGCGAATCGAGCTGGATCCCGTGGCGGGTCACGGCGGCCGGAGTCGAGGAAGGAGACCTCCTCGAGGCTCTTCCAGTGGCTAGGCGTGCTCTAGGTGGAGTGCAGGGATGGTGTGGGTTCGAGTTGAAGCTCGGGGCCTCTATTTATAGGCGGATCGACGGGGTGGCCGTGAACGGAGAATCTCCGGCGAGCGATTACGGCGATGCAGTGGATTGGCAGGAGGTTTGAGTGGCCAGGCAGCATCAGTGGAGGTTACTGGTGTCATTCCCCTGCTAACCTCGGCTGGTCTTGGCGTAACGGCGTCGGTCCACGGTGAGGTGACCGCACGGGCACGGCGGCGGCAGAGAGCGCGCTCCGCGCCCTGCGGTTCACGACGAGGGTGGCAGCGCGTTTGGGGGAGTGGGAGGCCACGCGGCGAGCTCCGGTGGTTTGGGCGGCGCTGGGTGGCGCCGTCAGCGCCGTGCCTCCCGCTGGCGGCCGCAAAGCCGCCGCTGGCGTCGGTCACGGGGCGGCACACCTTCTGCTGCTCGTCGCTGACGTCCGCAAGGTGCCAGGCGTTCGTGCGGTGCAGGAACAAGGGGGAGGGGACGGGGAGCAAGGCGACATCGGGGCACTGTCGAGATCGACAACCATCTCTGAAGAAAACGACAGTAAGCCACTGAACTGTTCTCTGAACTTTCTGAACCTGATTTTGACAATGCACTGCAGGTGTTCTACAGAAAGATTTGGCAATGAGAAAAAAAATTCTGGAGCTGGTACTTGGTGAGGTGACCACTCAATGCACCCAAAGGCTGCCTGATTTTACTTGGAATTTTTGCAAAAGGATTTGAATGAATTTCACCAAATTTGACAAATCTGGTCCAAACATGCAGCAAGTGTAGTTTGAAAATTTTGAACTGAAGACCAGTGGATCTTCATGGATCTTGGTTGAGGGTTCAAAGGACTAGGGAGGGGAGTTGGTTTGGGGACAAAAATCCAAGCAGAAAGTGTAGCTCCTTTGTAAAACACCAATGGCTAGAATAGAAGACAGAAATTTGTTTGAATAAGATTTAAATGGAAATAATCACATGGGGAGGTTCAACTTGCTGGATTTGATGCAAATCATGATCCAAAGGTGAGGGAAGGGTTAGGAGAGAGTATTTGCACTAAGGCCATGGCAAGAAGGAATTGTTGAAAGTGGCAAAGGATTATTCCAAAAGCCATAGTGCAATTTTCAAAGAGGTTTTCAAAAGGCATTTTTCCAAGTGAAAAGCATTTTGTCTTGAGTCCAAATAAAAAGCAAGAACCTCCAAGACCAAAGACAGGTCTTGGGTGAATCCAAATAAAACTTTTGCCATAAAAAAATATTTGAAAGGGAGAGTTCTTTTGAAGAAAAATTTAAATCACCTCCCTCAAGTCAAATAAAATCTTTTGAAAAATCCAATTAAAAACTTGGGTGTCACAACACCTACCCCCTTACGAAAAATCTCGTCCTCGAGATTTCTGCTGATCCTCAAATAGATATGGATACTCTGCCCAGAGAAAATCTTCCCTTTCCCATGTAGCTTCATCCTCAATGTGGTTGCTCCACTGAACTCTGAAAAACTTTGTTGTTTTCTGACAGGTCCTCCGTTCAGACTCTTCCAATATTTTTACTGGCCTCTCTCTGTAGGTGAGATCTGGTTGCATATCAATGTTCTCATGAGGTACATGCTTATCCGGGTTACTCACACATTTCCTCAACTGTGAGAGGTGAAATACGTCATGGACGTCTGACAGTTCCTTAGGTAGGTCTAGTTGGTAGGCTACCGTGCCTCTTCGTGCCTTTACACAAAATGGCCCAATAAATCTTGGGGCTAGCTTCCCCTTAATTTTGAACCGTTGTAGACCCCTCATAGGAGATACTCGGAGGTATACGGAATCACCGGGTTCAAAGCTGACTTCACGATGCTTCTGATCATAGTAGCTCTTTTGTCGGCTCTGTGCTGTCTTGAGTCTGTCCCTGATTTGTTTAACTTTCTCCTCGGCCTCTTTAAGCATGTCTGGGCCGAAGATACGGCTGTCACCTATTTCTGACCAATTCAGTGGGGTACGACACCTCCGTCCGTACAATGCTTCAAAAGGTGCCATTTGCAAGCTGGCTTGGTAACTGTTGTTGTAAGCGAATTCGGCATACGGCAAACTCTCTTCCCAACTGGATCCATAGGTGAGCACACAGGCTCTTAGCATATCCTCTAGGATTTGATTTACACGTTCCGTTTGTCCATCAGTCTGAGGGTGGTACGCTGTACTGAAAGCCAGTTGCGTGCCCAGAGCTTGTTGTAGGTGATCCCAAAATTTGGAGACGAATTGTGTGCCTCGGTCTGATATTATAGTCCTTGGGACTCCATGCAAGCAAACTATATGGGAGAGATAAAGTTTGGCCACTCTTTGTGTGGAGTAGGTAGTCTTTACGGGAATGAAATGAGCAACCTTGGTTAGTCGGTCTGTGATGACCCATATGGCGTCATTCCCGCGTTGTGATCGGGGTAATCCGACAATGAAGTCCATTCCTATTTCATCCCATTTCCACTCCGGTATCCTGTTTGGCTGGAGTAGCCGTGCTGGCTTTTGATGCTCGGCCTTGATGCGCTGACATGAATCGCAACAAGCAATGAATGTGGCTATATCTCTTTTCATACCGTGCCACCAAAATCTTTCTTGAATGTCCTTGTACATTTTGGTTCCTCCAGGATGGATCGAGTATGGAGCGGTGTGGCTTTCGGTTAAGATTTGTTGCTTGAGTTCCTCAATGTTAGGTACGCAAAGTCTATCTCCGTACCATAAAGTTCCTTCACTGTCTGTGATGAACTCTGAAGCCTTACCAAGGTTCATTTTCTTCTTTATGCCTTCGATGCTGGGATGTCCCTGTTGAGCCTTCTTAATTTGTTCCACCAGGGTGGGTTGTATCTCTAGATTTGATACGGTGCCCTCAAAAACTAACATCATGTTGAGCCTAGTGAACTCTTGCTGAAACTCAGGCCTCAAGTTTTGCGGACCGTCATTGTCCGAGCTGGGGTTTCGACTAAGGGCATCTGCCACTACATTTGCTTTCCCTGGATGGTAGTGAATGCCGACATCATAGTCCTTGACCAATTCCAACCAGCGTCGTTGGCGTAAATTTAGCTCTGGCTGTGTGAAGATATATTTGAGGCTCTTATGGTCCGTGTATATTTCACAGCGATTCCCCAACAGAAAGTGCCTCCACTCCTTGAGTGCATGAATAACTACTGCTAGCTCCAAGTCATGTGTTGGGTAATTTTCCTCATGTTTTCGCAGCTGCCGTGAGGCATATGCGACTACTTTGCCATCCTGCATTAGTACACATCCGAGACCTTTTCGGGATGCGTCACAATACACGTCAAAACTCTTGTCAATGTCTGGCACAGTTAATACCGGTGCGGTTGTCAGCTTCTTCTTTAGTTCTTGGAAGCTCTGCTCGCATGCTTCCGTCCATACAAATTTCTTGTCCTTCTTGAGCAACTGTGTTATTGGTTTTGCCACAGTGGAGAATCCTTCAATAAATCTTCTGTAATATCCGGCCATTCCTAGGAAACTCCGCACATCTGTAACGTTGGCGGGCGGCTTGCAGTCAAGTATGGCTTTGACCTTTTCTGGGTCTACGGCCACGCCTTCTTGGTTCAATATATGGCCCAAGAAACCAACTTGTCTTAACCAAAATTCGCACTTGCTAAATTTGGCGTACAACTGATGTTTCCTCAATTCTCCCAAAACAATTCGGAGATGTTCAGCATGCTCTTCTGGTGTCCTTGAGTATACCAGAATATCGTCGATGAACACCACAACAAACTTGTCCATGAATTTCATGAACACCTTGTTCATGAGGTGGACGAAATATGCGGGGGCGTTTGTTAGACCAAAAGGCATCACTGTAAACTCGTATAACCCATATCTGGAAGTGAATGCTGTCTTGGGGATATCTTCTGTCCGTACCTTCAATTGGTGATATCCCGATCTCAAATCAATCTTTGAGAATACCTTGGCTTGTGCGAGCTGGTCAAACAAATCATTTATCCGCGGCATCGGATATTTGTTTTTGATGGTGACCACATTGAGGGCTCGATAGTCTATACACAGTCTCAGTGTCCCATCCTTTTTCTTTGCGAACAACACAGGCGAACCCCATGGTGAGGAGCTGGCTCGAATAAATCCTTTGTCCAATAATTCCTTTATCTGCTTCTTCAACTCCACCAATTCTGAGGGTGCCATTCTATAAGGCTTCTTATAGATGGGGGCGGTGCCAGGTGCTAGTTCGATGCTGAACTCTATCTCTCGGTCTGGTGGCATGCCTAGTAGTTCTTCGGGAAATACGTCAGGAAACTCGCATACCACTAGAACTTTTCTCAGTTCTGCAATGTCCACTTTGTTCAGTTTTGGTTGCTGTGATTGTGGCCTTTCTTGAGCAGAAACCATTATTGTCTTGCCGTGATGGTGAGTGAGAATCACTGTCCGATTGAAACAGTCAATGAATCCTTTGTTGGTGGTCAACCAGTCCATCCCTAAAATGACATCTAGCCCTTTACTCTCCAACACGATGAGATTTGCTTGGAGTTGTAGTCCTTTGAACTCAATGACCACTCCTTGGCAGTAACCCTGAGCGATTTGCTTATTTCCGGGGGACTTGATGATCATAGATTTTTCCAAGGGAAGTATCGGAAAACCATGTTGCAAAACAAAACTCTTCGAAACGAACGAATGGGAAGCTCCAGAATCAAACAAAACCGTGGCAGGTACTGTGTTGACAGGGAACGTACCGAGCACGATGTCTGGGGCATTCTGCGCCTCTTCCCTAGTCACATGGTTCAGGTGACCCTTCCTGTGGTTGTTGTTGGGGTTGAAATTGTTGCGCTTGGGGGCTGGATTGTTTCCACCATTGTTTGGCTTGGGTGCCGAGTTCTTTGGCTTTGGGCACTGTTTAGCATAGTGCCCTTCTTGACCACAAGCATAGCAGGTGACCCTGGACGGTATGTGTACTCCTTATCCCTGGCATGGAACTGTCCGACGGGCCTTGGATCAGTAGTCGTGGATCTCCTTGCTTCTGTTCGTGGAACCTCAGCCTTGCTTCGGTTGTTGCGAGCAAGAGTCGTCTTGTCCCTCTTTCGCTTACGGATATCTTCCAGACTACGGCGCTCATTCTCTAAGGTAATGGCCTTGTCCACCAGAGTTTTAAAGTCCGGAAAGGTGTGTACAATCAGTTGGCATCTTAGTGCTGGTGCCAGGCCGTCCAGGAATTTTTCCATCTTCTTGCTTTCTGTCATGTGCTCGTCGTAGGCATAATGAGACAGCTGGGTAAACTGACCATTGTATTCTGTTACTGACATGCCCCTCTGCTTCAGGTCATCGAACTCTCTCTTCTTGATCTTTAGGATGCTCCTGGGGATGTGTGCCCCACGGAAGCCTTCCTTGAACTCTTCCCAGGTGATGTTGTGTTCACTGGGGTGCATGTGTAGGAAATTTTCCCACCATGCTGCAGCTGCTCCAGTAAGGTAGTGTGGTGCATAAAGCACCTTCTCATGATCTGAACATTGAGCAATGATCAACTTCCTTTCAATGTCACGAAGCCAATCATCGGCTTCCAGCGGCCTATCGGTGTGAGCAAAAGTTGAGGGGCGAGTCTTCTGTAACTCAGATAACTTGGAATGCTGTTGATAGGGCTCACGGTGGTTTCCCATATTGATGACATGGTTCATCATCTCTTGGTGCTGTTGCTGGCTTTGCTCGAAGAGACGGCATACTTGAGACAGGGCTGCTTCGCTGTCTTGTTGACTGGACTGACCCTGAGTGAAATTGTTGCTAGTCTGTGTCCCGTAAACCTCTTCTGGTTGATTGGGCATGGAGCGAGTCCACGGGCGAGACATTTTTCCAGTCTGGGGTATTATTTTGCAAAACCCATGAGAAAAAAAACTGTGTAGCACAAGGAAAACTTTGCAAAGGCAACAATTTAAAAGATCTCAAGGTTTTCAAGGAAAAATATAAGCGGTTTCGCATGGAGAAAAGACTGCTTAACACAAATCTTACACGCGAAATACAAACACATGATACAGCACTCAGGATGTGCGTACACATTCCTGACATGTTATTTAGGCTAGCGGACTACTCCGGAAGGCAGCAAACACACCAATACAAACTAGCGTACAGATTAAAACAACACATCATACAAGCAGGCATAACGCGCGGCTACTCGGTGCTCTCAGTCGGAGATGGTGAAGATTTCCTTTCCCTTGCCGATGGCAAGACTCAGCGGTCCAGGAGAATCCACCTCCACCTCCTCTCTAGCTGGCTCCTGGCGCATAACGCTGCGCTGCGGTGACGGTGCGGGAGCGACGAGCGGCAGAGCGGGTGCGGCAGGCGGTGCGGCTCTGACTGGAGTAGGAGCGATGACTCGGTCGAACTCTTCAGTGGTAGGCAGACGGCGAGCAGTGGCCAAAACGGCCGGTGCATACGAGGCTGAAGACGAGACGAATGTCAGAGGCGGTGCCGTGTGGAGAAGCTCCTTCCTGCTGGCAGGACCGCCCCGGACTAAGTCCATGCGGGCAGCCACAAGATCGTCTACGAGGTTGTCGAAAGACTCCTCCAGAGCCTTGAGATACTCCACAACCATCTCGATGGCTTCATCTCGCTCTCCCCGATGGCAGGCGAATGCATAGTGACTGGTGTAAGGCACATGGCATGGGAGGTAGTGGTAGCGACGAGTCTTCATCGTAGGAAGGATGTCCCGAAGACGAGCTATCGCCTCACGGGCAGCCATCTGCATGGCATGCCTCTCCGTAGTCATGGCCCTTCCCACAAAATGGAAGTGGCGAGCAGCAGAACGTCCTCCCTTGAATTGCACCACAGCTTGGTGCATAGACACGTCGTCACTGAGCTTGTGCTGATAGAGTGTGAACTCCGGGCGAGCTGCTGGCCCGATCGTGAGCTTGGTGATGGAGACGAGGAGCTTGACAAACCCCTCGGGTACGTTCGTGAACACTCGATTCTCACAGCTGCTGCCAGCCATCTACAAAAGTAGGCAAAAATTCTGAGTAGTCATGTCATAAATTTATGATGACCAACAGAAAATAGCTACAATTGCAAAATGCTGAAAAAGCACAAAAGACGCTAATAACCGATTAGCGATCGCACCTAGTGGCTTCCTACAGTCAGCCTGGCTCTGGTACCAAGCTTGTCACGACCGGTTTTTCAATAAAATAATTATTGATAGACCAATCCCTTTTACGAACCAGTAAGGAAAAATTCCTTCTCACTGGTAGACAATATCTTGGTCACAGAAGAAAAATACCAGGAGTACTGAATATAATACAAGGTTGAGCGGAGGATGCCCAACAATTTACTACATGCACGCCGCTAAAACAAGGCGGCGGATAGGGTGGCATACTACTAACTCACGATAATGACGGTGGTGGAAATATCACTGTGAAGCGAGTGATATGACTCCTGAAGACTACAGCTCTTCGAGCGTCGGAGTGAGGCTCGAGGAGACTTATTGCGGGTGGCGGAAGCGTATATAATACAAGTGACCAATATCCGGGATCGCACAGGACTGACTGGGACTCCTCTAGGCGTCGGACGAGCTATCAAAATCTTCATCCAAGAGATCGCCTTCGTCAACATCTGGCCAAATCAACAAGCCAGGTGAGTACTATGAAAGTACTCGCAAGACAGTTCGGACAAAAGATATAACAAATGCAAACATGAAGCATGAGAACAATTTAACCAGTGCGATCAGACATAGAAATAATAAATACTGGGTGCCAAGCGAGGGTCTGAATGACTCCTCGAGCGGAAACTGCGAGAATAGTAATACTGGTGCCAAACGAGGGTCTGAATGACTCCTCGAGAGGAAACTGCAAGAATAATAATAATGGTGCCAAACGAGTGTCTGAATGACTCCTCGAGAGGAAACTGCAAGAATAATAATGCTGGTGCCAAACGAGTGTCTAAATGACTCCTCGAGAGGAAACTGCAAGAATAATAATAATGCCACAGTCGGACGTCTGAGCGACATCACATAAAGGGCTTATAACAGAAAATAAAAGACGAACATGCCACAGTCGGACGTCTGAGCGACATCACCTAAAGGGCTTATATTTAATGTAAGAAACAAAAACACGCCACAGTCGGACATCTGCGCGACGTCACATAAAGGGCTTATATTGTACCTCAATAATACAATAGTTCGGGAACATAAATTATCACAAGTACGAGACAAATATAAAGTTAGTCCATCCACAGGAATAATAATTTAACTGGATTTACCACTTGAGCTTGTTCACCGGGGACAAGTTTTTCACATGGATAGATATGGATATACTGATTACACTACTTGATCATGGATACGATGACTTGGAAGGAATTGACTCTGCAGAGTTTGTACTTAACCACAGCCAACGGATTTCAGTAGTCACAGGGACTAGTTCCGTTTACGGTGTTTTGGAAGAAACACGTCTAACCAGTACACACCCAATTCAACATTCTGAAGCCAGGGATCACCCTCAGCAACGTTCAAGAAAAACCTTGAGACGGGGAGGCTACAACCTCGCGTAGCATGGGATCAAATTTCTATACGCGCGCTCTAAGGGGGTGCCCCCCCTCTCGGTCCCAACCGGAAACACCCATGCCCCCTGACCGGATGACTGGCTTTAATCCTGGGCCAAGGTACCATCATCCCGGCCCCTCTGTTTGGTGTGTACACGGAAAGAGGTTACCAACTTACTAAACCGCATCCGGGCAAATGAAACATGTGGTAGCACGGAAGGGGGAAAGAATGATAACGTGACCCCGTCCACGTTAGCGTCAGAAATAGTCGGATGACGCAAGGCTGGTATGCTACAACAGTACCACCTTGCTGCCCTTCATGTCACCACATGATTAGGCCATCTCTCATCAGAGATCATCGCAACTATGAAACATGCGGGGGAAAAGAACGATAACGTGACTCCGTCCACGTTAACGTCGGAGAAAGTCGGATGACGCAAGGCTGGTATGCTACAACAGTACCACCTTGCTGCCCTTCATGTCACCACATGATTTGGCCATCTCTCATCAGAGATCATCGCAACTTTGGAACATGCGGGTAGTTGCCTTACAAGCAACGAGGTATTTACCGACACTCATATGCCACGCACAAAACTTTCAAGCAAACATGCAAACACCTGTCATATCAAATGTTCAAAACATGCTTGCCTGGTTCGGAGAAGTCGGAGTCTAGCTCGGTGAAGTACGCGGCTCCGTCACCTCTTCCGGAACCTACGGCAATCACGAAAACGGGCACTAACGTGAAAACCAATGCGTGCACAGAAACTTCTCCAAAAAATTTCCAAATAAATCCCATAAAAAACTAGACAGAAATTTAAGAAGGTCAGAAAAGGAATCACTCAAAAATTCCTTTTTATTAAAAAGTTATAAAGGTTTCTGTCCAGGGACCCATTTGTAATGAAACAGAAAAGTCCCAGGGTTTTAACTGAGAAAACAGAAAACGGTTCGACTGGAAATGCGCAAACTCAAGAGGGAAAGCGTATTTGCCCGAAGGCGCCAACAGAAAACGGTTCGCGAAAGAATAGAACAGAGGCTGACATGCGGGGCCCACATGTCAGGTTTGAAAAGCTCGCCGGCGCCCGAAGACTGCGGTGGACGCCGGCGTCGAACCACGGCGAGTTAGGAGGATCGGAGGGTACCAAGAGCTTCAGCGTCTTCTTCCGCGTCGGTGGGTGGTGGACTCGACCAACGGGGAGCACCACGTCGACGGCGACACTTTCTCCGGCGGGCGGCGGCTCGGGTGAGGGTGGAGAACTCCGGTGGAGGGCTGCAAACTTCGAATTGAAGCGCGGGTCAGAAGGAGAGATGCATAGTGAAGCTACTGGCAAGAGATGGGAGGCGGAGGCGCACGCACGGGAGCGAATCGAGCTGGATCCCGTGGCGGGTCACGGCGGCCGGAGTCGAGGAAGGAGACCTCCTCGAGGCTCTTCCAGTGGCTAGGCGTGCTCTAGGTGGAGTGCAGGGATGGTGTGGGTTCGAGTTGAAGCTCGGGGCCTCTATTTATAGGCGGATCGACGGGGTGGCCGTGAACGGAGAATCGCCGGCGAGCGATTACGGCGATGCAGTGGATTGGCAGGAGGTTTGAGTGGCCAGGCAGCATCAGTGGAGGTTACTGGTGTCATTCCCCTGCTAACCTCGGCTGGTCTTGGCGTAACGGCGTCGGTCCACGGTGAGGTGACCGCACGGGCACGTCGGCGGCAGAGAGCGCGCTCCGTGCCCTGCGGTTCACGACGAGGGTGGCGGCGCGTTCGGGGGAGTGGAAGGCCACGCGGCGAGCTCCGGTGGTTTGGGCGGCGCTGGGTGGCGCCGTCAGCGCCGTGCCTCCCGCTGGCGGTCGCAAAGCCGCCGCTGGCGTCGGTCACGGGGCGGCGCACCTTCTGCTGCTCGTCGCCGACGTCCGCAAGGTGCTAGGCGTTCGTGCGGTGCAGGAACAAGGGGGAGGGGACGGGGAGCAAGGCGACATCGGGGCACTGTCGAGATCGACAACCATCTCTGAAGAAAACGACAGTAAGCCACTGAACTGTTCTCTGAACTTTCTGAACCTGATTTTGACAATGCACTGCAGGTGTTCGACAGAAAGATTTGGCAATGAGAAAAAAAATTCTGGAGCTGGTACTTGGTGAGGTGACCACTCAATGCACCCAGAGGCTGCCTGATTTTACTTGAATTTTTGGAAAAGGATTTGAATGAATTTCACCAAATTTGACAAATCTGGTCCAAACTTGCAGCATGTGTAGTTTGAAAATTTTGAACTGAAGACCAGTGGATCTTCATGGATCTTGGTTGAGGGTTCAAAGGACTAGGGAGGGGAGTTGGTTTGGGGACAAAAATCCAAGCAGAAAGTGTAGCTCCTTTGTAAAACACCAATGGCTGGAATAGAAGACAGAAATTTGTTTGAATAAGATTTAAATGGAAATAATCACATGGGGAGGTTCAACTTGCTGGATTTGATGCAAATCATGATCCAAAGGTGAGGGAAGGGTTAGGAGAGAGGATTTGCACTAAGGCCATGGCAAGAAGGAATTGTTGAAAATGGCAAAGGATTATTCCAAAAGCCATAGTGCAATTTTCAAAGAGGTTTTCAAAAGGCATTTTTCCAAGTGAAAAGCATTTTGTCTTGAGTCCAAATAAAAAGCAAGAACCTCCAAGACCAAAGACAGGTCTTGGGTGAATCCAAATAAAACTTTTGCCATAAAAAAAATATTTGAAAGGGAGAGTTCTTTTGAAGAAAAATTTAAATCACCTCCCTCAAGTCAAATAAAATCTTTTGAAAAATCCAATTAAAAACTTGGGTGTCACACTCGGTACTCAGCGCCTGCGCTTGCCCCCTTTGCCCCAAACGGGAAACAAGGACACTGCACGGGCTGGCGCCCGCCTGGTCTCGACCGTCATGGCTTGCGTCATGGGAACCTCGCGAGGTACCCCTCGCCTTGACCTCTCCGCCTCCTCGCGAGCCTACCTGTGAGGCCGCCCCTGAGGAGGCCTTGTGCCGTCCGCCCCATGAGGCTTGGCCCCTCGCGAGGGTCTTGAGTGTCTGGTTTGTGAAGACGGGCCGTACTGGGCCACTGGTTGAGCCACGCTGCAGGCCGCAGGCAGGCAAGTCTGGGGACCCCCGTTCGCAGAATGCCGACACACCCCAAGGCCTCCTTTGTCCTTTGGCCTGCATACTAAGTCCCAAGCAGCCAAATATTGCTTTGGAACATCACTGCTCCCCCTCCAGAGGCACTGTCTGAAGATTCTGTCCAACTGCTTGATAATACCAGGAGGGATTAGCAAGCTGCAAAGGAAATATATTGGCATAGAGGTCAGGACCGAAGTTAGAAGCTGCAAACAAGAGCCTTGGTTTAACATGCATGAACTAGCAGTCAATCTCCTTTCCAAGGTGTCACCTAAAGGCACGAGGTTCACAATCCTTGGCCTGGTAGTTCCAAGTGGCAACCCTAGATAGGTAAAAGGAAGTTGCCCAATCTTACAACCCAAGACAGCAGCTAACCTGGTTGCTTCACTTTCATCAATATTTAATGGGATCATGGAAGACTTTGCAAAATTAACCTTGAGACCAGTAGATTGTTGAAAGGTAAGAAACATGTTCTTGAGAGCTACCAATTCCTCTTCTCTGGCTGTCAGAAAGATGACAGTGTCATCAGCATATTGTATTATAGGAAACTCCTGGTCATGAGTTGGAATTGGGACAGATAGAGTGCCATGTGCTAACATTTGATTAACCACAGATTGTAAAAGGTCAGCGGCTATGACAAATAAAAGAGGTGATAAAGGATCACCCAGTCTGACCCCCATTTGCACTTTGTTGGGGATATGACTACTGAGTATAAACCGCCCAGGTAGGGCCGGGTTATACCTGTAGCGAGTCATCCATATTGAAGCGCATGAAGACAAGGAGTATGGCGCTTTACTGAAGAGACTTAGAGGCCCAGGGCCCAAAGGCGGATTAGGGCCCGTAGACATAAACCGCCATATACTATGTAACTTGTGTTGTAAGATAGGAAAGGGTAGAAACCAAGCTGGACACGTGTATGAGCTGGCATCGGGATTCTGTAAACCGCCGGGCATCAACCTGTGTATATAAAGGGACGACCCGGCGGCGGTTCAAGGACAAGAAACAACAACTCGAGAGCTAGGCAAAGCGGATTCGCTCCCTAGTCATCGAAACCCCATCAATTCCACCACAACTGGATCGTAGGCTTTTACCTTCACCGCAAGGGGCTGAACCAGTATAAACTCCCCGTGTCCTTTGTCTGGTTTAACCCCTTTAAGATAATCTCGTTGCGATGGCTCCATGACTAAGTCCTCACACTAGGACATCTGACGTGATAATTCCACGACAGTTGGCGCCCACCGTGGGGCTATCGCACGATGGTTTCGAGTTCTTAAAGGGTAACTTCGAAGGACTCAAGGGATACGCAGTGGGCCGGATGACCAAGAGTCGTCGCGGCAAGCTCTACATCAACGACGCAGGCTGGGGCCCCGACGCCGGCTCAATTGAGTACGGGTAACGGGTCCCCTTTGGAGGAATTCATGTCTTCATTGGCAAGATTGGCGAACCGGGCCCTGAGCCGGACATCTGCGCCGACCTCATTGAGACGGATCAGCGTGCAAGCCCCGCCCGGGTTTAGCCCACCATGAAGCATGTGTTCGTAGGATTCATCAATGGTGCGGAGTCTGAACCGGAATCCAACGGTGAGACGGTCGTCTATTCAGATGGCGAATCATCCACCGGTGAGACCGAGTCACTATACCAACTGCAAGATGGCCGGTTTGGGGGCTGTTCCGATGACGACAGTATTCCGGACCCCCTTGAACCGCCAAACCGGGTTGCAATCTTAATGGCCGGTACGCAGCCCACGCAGCACTCCTCCGCTGCAGCGGCGATGATTTCTGGATCGGCGGCCGGGGCAGGAGGCCCTGCGCGCCCACCGGCTCAAGTCCTGTCCGGTTTATTGGACGCCTGGACGACATTGTTGACCACAGAGATTACCCTGGATGATCGAGATCAGCATAACGCAGAGGTCACGAAGCTGCGAGATCAGATAGCTCAGGCCAAGGAGGACTTGGCGGCTGAGGAAACCAGGATGGCTGAGGAGCGGGCCGCTTTGGATGCTCAGGTGCAGCGGATCCAGGCGGAAAATTACCGGCTCATGCTGGATCAAAACGCTTCAAACGACGTGTTGAGGAGGAGGCATCGTTCTCGTCTACCACCAGTTTATGAAGCAATGAACCTCTTTAACACGCCAGGAGCGGGAACCAGTAACCCGGCAGCAGTAAACCGGATCGAAGCACCTGGGACAGGAGCGCCGGATCAGCCACGGACGACAGACCCGCCTTGACGGAACCATGACCCGCCTCAGTACATGCCAACACCACCGGGTCACTTTTCGATCCCTTTGGATAACATGATCGCTGCGGCGTCGCGATTGGCGGCTATTCCAATGGAAGGCGAGTCTCCAGCAGCTGTTGAGACGCGGCGGGCAGGAGATCTCCTTCAAATGGCTATGGTTCAGCAGCAGGCTTATTCGTATAGTCGAGACAAGATTCATTCCACCCCTCGCCCGAGCCGGAGTTACAGTAGGCATATTGAAACTCCTGGTCATGAGTTGGAATTGGGACGGATAGAGTGCCATGTGCTAACATTTGATTAACCACAGATTGTAAAAGGTCAGCGGCTATGACAAATAAAAGAGGTGATAAAGGATCACCCTGTCTGACCCCCCCATTTGCACTTGAACTGCTTGCCAGGGATGCCATTAAGCAGCATAGAAGAAGACCCTGTAGAAAGGATCTTATTAACCCAGCCAATCCATTTATCATCAAAACCCTTGTGCTTGAGCATCTGCAAGATAACCTCATGTTCCACAGTATCAAAAGCCTTGGCAAAATACAATTTCAGAATGATAATAGGTCTCTTGGACTGTTTGCATTGATGGATGTATTCAAAAGTCCAAGCCAAACAGTCCTGAATTGATCTGCCTTTAAGAAAACCATACTGATTCTTATGAGTACAATTCAAAATCACCTTTTGCAACCTGTTGGCCAACAACTTGGTGAGAAACTTCAAGCAAGTGTTGGTTAAAGATATAGGCCTAAAATCATCCGGCCCCTCAGGAGATATCATCTTTGGGACTGAGAGAAGTTCTTATCAGTGTGAACTCTAGCTAGGGCTAACCACCTCACACTTTCCTTGATTTCTGGGTCCTCTTCGTCAATATCCACATCATTGAACTCCTCATCGTTGAGATCGAGTTGATCGAAGAAATTCTCCAGATCGGGATTTGTGGCCGCTGTAGCATCGCCGCTCATAGCAGAGTTGGCGTCCGAGGGGGAAGCCATTAGGTGTCGGTCAGGGGCACAGCCAGGGGCGTCGCTCTAGCCAGACTCTGAGGGGTAAGACTCTGGGGCGATCGGAATCGCCTCAGAGGAAGAAAACCCTAATCGCATGAGCATAGGAGAAAAATCAGTGCTACGCCCCTACGCCGATCTACACCGCGTCGGACTCAACCTGGCGCACGCATGCCGGTCACCACTGTGTCTGGGTCACGGCTTATTCTCAACACCTTCCTCATCCAAATGGCGCTCTGTTGCTTCAGCTATATGTTCTATAGGTTCTGGCGAATATCGTTTATCATCTGCACAACACAGGGAAAAGGTATCAGAAAGATAGACAACCATAGTTATCTAAAACAAGGGGGTGTTAACTGATCATAAGTAAATCTAAAACTTCTTCCTCATCATGCATCACATCCTCCTCTTTAGTGTCTAATTCTTCATCAGCTTCTACAGCTTGTTCAGGAGCACCAACATCCTCTAGAAGATGCAGATGCTTCCGTAATAGAGAAGCATGGATTTCCCTCAGGCAAGCATGTGATACAAATAAGAAATAAGCCTCGCTTTTATATGAGAGATAACGTTGATCAACTATACAAACATATTAGTTAGAGAAAGCAGCTCCACATGACTATTGGCCATTTGAACTAGACTGCAAATCATGTGGCTTTGAAGATAATGTTATGGAAATAAGGTCAAATTAAGGTACTTGTGCACCATTATACTTGTGTTGTACAAATAAGACAAAGAATAAATATAATGGCATTACCATCAACCACAATTGCTTTGGTCAAATTAAATATCCATTATCACAGAACTACGAACTACAGGCACGGCATACCTTTGCTTTGTATATATGAAGGCGTTTCAAAATGGCCTCCCAGTATTCGACAACTTTTGCAGTTCCCGAGCGCATCTGGGATTCAATTTGACTTTGCATCTCTTCTAGCTCTGTGGAAGTCTTACCCTTCAAGAGATATTTTACACCCCCCTCAATACTTGCATGCAAGTCTCTCTCTTAAACTTCATGGGGTGGTTCCTTTTTTGACGAAAAACAGCGGGCGCTGATTTCATTTCATTAAGAGAGAGGCCAAGAAGGCTAAGTTACAATGTTCAGGTTAGGAAGTCGGAATGTACACAATGTTGGGTTAGTAGGATCTAAGAGAGCTCCCTAGTCAGGAGGCAACCACATCACACCCACCAAGCCTGCATTGGACCAAAGTCTGAGCTCCTCATTGATGATACAGGATTGCCATGGGAGGGCTCGCTTTGTGTTTAAAGGTGCGGACGTTCCTCTCCTTCCAAAGTTGCCACCAGGTACAGATGATTAAGCAGTTGAGTTTTCTTCGCATCCTCGGGGGTAGTTGTTGCACTGAGTGGAACCACCAATCCTCGAGGGAATGGGGTGGTTCCTCACCACGCACCCTAGCCTGGTCCACGACATCTCTTTTCTGAGCCTCACCTAGCTTCCAATCACACACTACCATGAGTGCCTTATGAGTTCCAAATAAATTGGGACAACACGATAAACATTATTGATGAAGATACAAGCATGAAATGCAATAAACTTAATATTAGTTAGATTTTCTACCATATTACAAACCCACTCTCAAGCTTGGTTTCGTTTCAGTGAGGAACTAAGGGATAAATTGTACTCCCTCCGTCCCAAATTACATGTCGTAGAAATGGGTAAAATGGATGTACCTAGAACTAAAATACATCTAGATACATTCATTCACGCGACAAGTAATTCCGGACGGAGGGAGTATATACCAAGCTAAAGAACATGTCCTAACATACCATATCTCACCCTGAGTTTGTTGTTCGCGAGAGAGCCCGAGACTCTGTTTTGGTGGCTTGTGGCCATGGAGCATGTTGAGTAGTGACGACGACATGGTCCACTTTGCCGGGGAGGTAATGCCCTTCCGTTGTACTCTATCTGATAGCCTAGGGTTAGGGATTTCAGATTGGGCATTTTCATTTTGGTATGTTTTGGATTAGATCCAGTGTATTTGACCACTCTCAATTCGTTTTGAACTTAATCCATCCCCTCCTAACCATAAACGACTCGGACTTTGAAGGCGATGTGGAGACGATAGAGAATGGCCCTGTTGAGTGCTACTACCAGAAAATATCCAAGAAATTCGTAACATTCAAAGGTGCCATAACTGGAAGGAGGTTTTATAGATGTGGTCAGGATGTAAGTTGCAATCCCAGTCCTGCTTTTCTCTTTGAAATCCCATGTAAAATGCTTTGTTTCAACAATGTTAATACATGTCCTAATTTCTGTACTTGTAAAAATAGATTGTTGTCAGTAAGTCAGAAATAATTTTATGTGCATTATATTTATACAGTATTCATAATTTTTGTACTTTTAGAACAAGATTCAGTTACTCAATGCAATCCAGGTGTTTCTCTGAATGTCTGCATTGTAATGGTTAATGATCAAATTGGTTTGGAAAAAGAGCTTAGACATAGATATAGATATCCTTAATCTGCTTATTTGAAATGTTAAAATGATTCTTTTCTTATCTGAGCACCTATGTAGTTTGGATTATGGTTAAGTAACTCTGGTGCACATTTATGTACTCTAAGTAACTTATTTTATTGCATATTGGCGATTGTGGCTATGTTCAATGGATTGATATATCCTAAAGCTACTAAAAAACCACTTCAGTATATTTCGGCGAGATATGAAGATTGCTATGCTGCTAGAACCAAGGAAGGGGCTGATCATGCACATGTAGCGTTTAAACTTCAAGAGGAGGTTAAGACTGCTACCATGCAGTACAAGAACCTTGTTGTTGATGTTAACAAAATGGTCAAGGAACAAGTGCAAAGGGCCTATCAAGAAAATTATGGAAGAGTACAATGAAAGCTTGCAGAAGCAGCTAGACCAGAAGCAGTATGTCATAGAGGATATGAAGGCCATTCAGAAAGCCCAATGAGAACTAATCAGGAACATGAGGACTGAGCTGCATGAGTTGAAGAAGGATAGGGATATCGATTGACTCAAGAAGGAGATGTATGTGCTGAAGACTGAACGCAAAGACCACAAGAAGGATAAGAAACAGCTTATGAAGGACAAGATTGAGGTGATGCAGGAGAGGGATGGGTTGAAGATGGAGAAGAATAAGAAGCTGGAGATAGCCATTTCTAAGCTTACTAAAGTTGGAGAAATTCACAAGGGCAAGCTTCAGAAGATCAAGGGGATTTGTGATGAAGATTCTATCATTGAGCTTAGTGGCCGAGACTTAGTCTGATCTAGTGTTGTTGTATGCACTATGCTATGTATCTACTTTTATTTTTGTTGTTGTAAGCACTATGATACCTATCTATTTGTTAGAATTGTTGTAAGCACCATGATACCTATCTAAATTGCTGGTGTTGCAATGGTATGAACTATGTATGGGGTTTATTTTGGGTCCTACCTATTGTTTTATGCACTCTGCTACGTATCTAGATTGTCTGTGTGAACTATGAAGTCCACTTATCTGTCATGATGTTGCCAAGATGGATGGATGACTAGAAGAATCAGTTGCCTAGATCGAGAGTACTCCAAGATGAATGACAACAAGAATCAATAGCATGCACATAGAACTAGCATAGCATTGCACAACACTTGTGATATACAAATTGAAACAAACAACACAACATAGACCCAGCACCTGGAGTATAATAGGTTGCATACTCTTGCATAAGTGCAATTCATACAACTGGTTCAGACTAGAGGTAGCATAGTAGGTAATATCAAGGATCACAACAAGGACCCATATGATTGCATGCTAGCTAGGCTAACATCTGAACACATTGTTTGCATTAGGCATTACAAACTAAGATCAGTAGATCTACAAAATATACCACCAACATCATTAGATTCTTGGTGTGCCATGGCATGTGATATATATTGGCCTAATATATACTTAGTCTCCAAGCAGCCACCTCACTCCTCCGGGATGGACTTGATCTTCTTCTCCTTGCTACAATGCCACCTTTAAGCAATTCAGCAATCGCACTCTCAAGGTTCTTCTTCTCCTCTTGAAGAACATCCCTGTCTTCATTGACCTCCTTCATGGCCTTCCTAGTGTTCCTGATGATATCTGCCTGAGAAGTCAGGACGCACCTCTGCTCCTTGGCTAGCCTCATCTTCTCCATCTTCAGCTCCATCTTGCACTTCTCCTCTAATTAACTCTGCAAGCTTTGTCTTGACATCTTCAGCACACTTTGTTGCATTCTCATGTTCCATATGCTGCACCTTTCCATCTTGCCAATCAATAAGATGGACAACTTTCTCAGCCATGTCACTGAATTGCTTGGCCAGGAATTCATTTTGCTTCTCTACTTTGGCAATTTTTTTCTCTCATAAGCCTATCTGTCCATCACCCTACCACAATTCAGGTCATGAAACAGCTCCCATAGTTTTTTCAGGCACCTCTAAAGTATGACAGGCTAGGGACCATCAACCCACTAATTCACTCCACAGTCAATACATCCCTGCAAATTTGGTTGACAGCAGTAATTGTAATTCAGTTAAAACTACCAAATTCAGTTCAAACTATGATTCAGTTGACGGTAGCAATTTAGTAGACAGTATCAAATTCAGTTAACACTATGAAATTCATGCTGACACTATCAAATTCAGTTGACAGTAGCAATTCAGTTAACAATATCAAATACAGTTAACACTATCAAATTCAGTTAATAGTAGTGATTCAGTTTTCACTATCAAATTCAGTTAACAGTAGTGATTCACTTTCACTATCAAATTCGGTTAACACTATCAAATTCAGTTCTCTTAGAGCAGCCAACCAACTAGTGGTTGTAGGGGGGGGTTATTTATAGCCAGGGGCAACCCGACATGGAATGTCATTAATGCCCCTTCAGACATGACCGTTGTCAAGATAAGGATCCACTCGATAGCTGGCACGCGGCGTAGAAACGGTCAAAAAATTGAACCCTCAATTTCGTCGGGGCTCTCAATTTCCTCATGATAGGCAGATCGCACTGGCAAAATCCTAACTCCTCAGCTTGACCAAATTCATCAGCGACCAGATAAACTTCGTCATTATCGCTAGCAAAGTCGTCAGCTGTTCTGGAGGTTTCCAAAGGCTTCACCCAAAGCGGCTTGTGTATGTATAGGTTTGAGCATCACTTTGGAAATGTGAAATATGTTTCACCTAGACCCCCTTTAACAGTACAATTTTTCCTATGACTCAAGAATAAGAAGAAAGAAACTATGAAAACAAGTTTTCAGGCTTCAAAGTCTTCACATCAATTTCTTCAAAGGCCGTACCAATTTCTTCACTTAAAGAAATAAATTTTTAGGGGCCATCTTCCATAGGTTAAACCAAATATGCAGGGACTATAACTCCTGTGTACAGCCACAAACTCATTAGTCCCTTAACCCATTTGTCTTCAATAATCCAAAACCACTAAAGGGGTCCCTCGCTTTCTAGAAAAATTGTCAAAAATTGGCATCATATTTGGACCTTCCTAGATATGGATTTTCCGTGAAACGAAAAACAAGCGAAAAATAGGAACTGACACTCGGCACTAAATTAAGAAGTTAGTTCAGAAAGATAATATAAAACATATAAAATCATAATAAAGTGTATATAAATGATAATATAATAGTATTAAACAATAAAAAATTATAGATACGTTGGAGACCTATCAGCATCCCCAAGCTTAATTGTTGTTCGTCCTCGAGTAGGTAAATGATAAACAAAAGTATTTTTGATGTTGAATGCTACCTAACATGTCCTTGATCAAATGATATACCAATTGTGTTCTGAGCTAGGATCATAGTAATTCAAAGTAATAATCTATATCAATAATAAGCAAGTAACATCAAAATTTGAAAACAAAATCACTATTACTTCTCATGAATCAATTTCCTCAAAAAATACCAATTAATACTCAATGTCATATACATGTCCCCAATCAATCCAAGTCAAGTTATTCAGACATCTTTGAGGGAATCCTGGATTAAGGGGTCCTCGGGCGTCTGGACTATGTAACATGGGTCGGACTAATGGGCTATGAAGATACAAGACAGAAGACTTCTTCCTGTGTCTGGATGGGACTCTCCTTTGCGTGGATGGCAAGCTTGGCGTTCGGATATGTGGATTCCTTCCTTTGTAAACCGACTCTGTACAACCCTAGGCCCCTACGGTGTCTATATAAACCGGAGGGTTTAGTCCGTAGAGGCAATCACGCTCATACAGGCTAGAAATCTAGGGTTTAGCCATTACGATCTCGTGGTAGATCAACTCTTGTAATTCTCATATTCATCAAGATCAATCAAGCAGGAAGTAGGGTATTGCCTCCATCAAGAGGGCCCGAACCTGGGTAAACATCGTGTCCCCCGTCTCCTGTTACCATCGACCTTAGACGCACAGTTCGGGACCCCCTACCCGAGATGCGCCGGTTTTGACACCGACATTGGTGCTTTCATTGAGAGTTCCGCTGCGTCGTCATCAGAAGGTTCGGTGGCTCCATCAGTCATCTACAATAATACTTCCCTGGGGAAGGTTTTCCTCCCTGGCCAGATCTTTGTGTTCGGCGGCTTCGCACAACGGGCCAACTCGCTTGGCCATCTAGAGCAGATCGACAGCTACGCCCCAGGTCACCAGATTAGTTTTGGAAATCTGGACTATGTCGCTGATATCCGAGGAGACTTGATCTTCCAAGGGTTCGCGACCCCAACCTCTGCTTTGGCCTTAGATCCGGAGCGCATCGCCAGGTCCGAAGACGGGATTACTGAGCCCGCCGGACTACCTGCGACCATCAAGCCCAGTATGGGAGAGCCGGAGGAAGTAGTGTCGCTGGTAACCATCATGAAGCCGGACTCTTCTTCGGACACTGGTTCCGAACCCTCGGAGTCGGCATCATGTGAGTTCAGCCAAGGAGTCTCCCTCCCGCCATACTCCACGGACTCTCTTTTCTCTGGCCAATCCTCGCCTTTAAGCGAGGCTCTTGACTTAATGCAATCCCTTCTCATTACAGAGGAGCAACATCCGACCTACGCCCAGCCCGGACTAAGGGCTGATAGCAGGGAATTTTACGTCCCACCTACCACCCACTTCATAGCCATTGTTGAGGACTTGACTGAAATGCTCGATTACGGCTTCGAAGACATCGACGGTATGGACGATGATGCCAGAGAAGAGCAGGACCAAAACCCGCCGTTCACCGGACGCTGGACAGCCACCTGTTCGTATGACGTCTACATGGTGTATACACCCAAAGAGGGTAACGGCAATGACAAAGAAGATCCAGTTGAGGATAAACCTCCTGAGATACAGAAAAAGCGCCGACATCAGCGGCGCCGCTCTAAATCACGCCGTGGAAAAGACAGCAATACCGGCACAGGAGACAACAACACTGCGAATGATGCTGAAGACCAAGAAGACCCCATCGACAATCGGGAAGATGGGCAAGTAAGCCCTGACGACTAGGCCGTAAACGAAGACTCGGAGGACAGTAATTATTTCTACTCTCCGAGGACGAGGTGAGCCTCGGTGACGAAGACTTTATTGTACCTGAGGAACCTCTCGAGCAGGAGCGCTTTAAGCGCCGGCTAATTGCCACTGCAAGGAGCCTAAAAAAGAAGCAGCAGCAGCTTCAAGCTGATCAAGATCTGCTCAACGACAAGTGGACCAATGTCCTGGCAGCCGAGGAATATGGCCTCAAGCACCCAACCAAAAGTTACCCGAAGCGTAAACTGCTACCCCAATTTGACGACGAGGCCATCGAGCCCGTACCATCAGCGCGTAATGCGGCTGACCGACCACCACGTGGCCGGGAGAAAATGGCAACTCCAGCCGAACACCAGCCTATATTACCTCACCGTAAAGGTAGAGACATAACAGCTCGAGGATATACATATGACCTGCGGCAGGACCTGGACAGTAAAGCAGGTCAGACCAGATCGATCTACGGATCGCGGGGGCGTGCCCCGACGCGCGACGGTGGCTACCTAGCCGGACGTGACAAGCATAATCACGCCCGGGCCAAAAACCGCAGACGGACTCCATCCGAGCTACGTCGCGACTTGGCCCGATATAGAGGCGCCGCACACCCCCTCTGCTTCACTGATGAAGTAATGGAGCACGAATTCCCAGAAGGGTTTAAACCTGTGAATATCGAATCATATGATGGAACAACAGATCCTGCGGTATGGATTGAGGATTTTCTTCTCCATATTCATATGGCCCACGGTGACGATCTTCATGCCATCAAATACCTCCCGCTAAAACTCAAGGGACCAGCTCGGCACTGGTTGAACAACCTGCATGAAAACTCCATTTGTAGCTGGGAAGACTTGGAAGACGCCTTCCACGACAACTCCAAGGTACATACGTCCGACCACCGGATGTCGATGACTTAAGTCACATAATCCAACAGCCCAGAGAGTCAGCCAGGAAATTCTGGACTAGGTTCCTAACTAAAAAGAACCAGATCGTCGACTGTCCGGATGCCGAAGCCCTAGTGGCCTTTAAGCATATCATCCGCGACGAATGGCTCGCCCGACACCTCGGCCAGGAAAAGCCAAAGTCCATGGCAGCCCTCACGGCACTCATGACCCGCTTTTGTGCGGGCGAAGATAGCTAGCTAGCCTGTCGCAATAATAATTCAAGCGAACCTGGCACCTCTGAAGCCAGAAATAGCAACGGAAAGCCCCGACGCAATAGGCACAAGCGCCGAAACAATGGTGACAATACCGATGACACGGCGGTCAACGCCGGATTCAGTGGCTTCAAGTTCGGCCAGCGGAAGAAGCCATTTAAAAGGAACAATCTGGGCTCATCCAGCTTGGACTGCATACTCGATCGTCCAGGTCAGATCCACGGCACCCCCGATAAACCAGCCAATCATACCAACAGAATCTGTTGGGTCTTTAAACAGGCCGGCAAGTTAAATAGCCAGAACAAGGAGAAGGGGTCGCAAAGTGAGGACGACGACGAGGAGCCCCGTCCACCAAACACATGAGGGCAGAAGAAGTTTCCCCCTCAGGTTAAAACGGTGAACATGATATACGTTACCCATATCCCCAAGAGGGAGCGCAAACGCGCGCTGATGGACGTCTATGCGATAGAGCCAGTCGCCCCAAAATTCAACCCATGGTCGTCCTGCCTGATCACCTTTGATTGCAGGGACCATCCGACCAGTATCCGTCATGGCAGTTCAGCCGCACTAGTTCTTGACCCAATCATTGATGGATTCCACCTCACGCGAGTCCTCATGGACGGTGGCAGCAGCCTCAACCTGCTCTATCAGGATACAGTACGCAAAATGGGCATCGATCCATCAAGGATCAAGCCCACAAAAACTACCTTTAAAGGG
The DNA here is from genome assembly GCF_002575655.3 of Aegilops tauschii subsp. strangulata. Classification (NCBI taxonomy): domain Eukaryota; kingdom Viridiplantae; phylum Streptophyta; class Magnoliopsida; order Poales; family Poaceae; genus Aegilops; species Aegilops tauschii. Next base: position 517,893,676 of record NC_053039.3, read on the forward strand.
GTCATACCAGGTGTAGAGGCCCGCTGCACTCAATCACATTGGAAGTCGTCTTCGGATCCCCGGACAACTTCCGAAGCGAAGACTTGATCTTCGATATCGTCCCCTTCTGCAGTGGCTATCACGCACTGCTCGGACGAACTGCATTTGCTCGATTCAATGCGGTGCCACACTATGCTTATCTCAAACTCAAGATGCCCGGACCATGCAGTGTCATAACAGTCAATGGAAACACGGAGCACTCCCTCCGTACCGAGGAGCACACCGCGGCCCTGGCAGCGGAAGTACAGAGCGGCCTTATCAAGCAGAATTTTAATTCAGCGGCCAAGCTCCCGGACACTGTCAAACGAGTCCGGACTACTCCGCAGCATGACAGTCCAGCTCGTTAGGAGTTAGACTAGCAATTCGGCCTCCGTCTCAGTCCCGACCAAATGGCGGCGTACGTACCGCGCGTACATAACTACACACTCAAAATACCATGGGCAGAGACAGAGGCATAACTAGATGGTGGCCCATAGTACGGCTTAACCTAACCTGGGCACAAATGCTTTCCCTTTTCTTATTTTTTATTTTCCCTTTTCAGGCTTCTTCTCTACAGGCCCCTCCCGACGGCCTGATCATCGGTCCTTTCGAAGGATGGATACACCAAGGTGGCAACCAGCATAGATGTGTGGGGGAATCTCTAGATGTTCTTTTTGACGATCATTCTACCTGTTTTCAGGACCCGCACGTAGCTCCCCCTTGATCTTGGCATGTTAAATAGCCCTGCTGCTTATCGCACTATTTGTACAAAATACGCTTTGATGTATTAATCAAATTATAATGGAAAACAGTTTGCGGCCCAACTTATGTGGCACTAGCTTACTACTTCATTTTATTTTGCTATTCTTATCGATTACACCCGCACACTTTGGTGCGCTTTAATTCGCCAGGGGCTTCATTATGCTTCATCCTACGGCAACAAAGTCCAAACACTTTTTACAGTATAGTTCGGCACCCCGAATTAGCATTATATGCATCGGCTCCAAATCATGTCTTTGGTCAATAGTTGGGTTGCCCGGCTCCTGTGCTTACTACCTTACGCTCCATCCTATCGGCTAGGGTAGTAAAGGGAGAACTATTACGATTGTGTTTCTGGTTTATCCGAGCAAACACCTCAGTAGAGAAAGCCGAAAACTGATTGTCATGATGCAGCGAGAGCTGGTCAGCTATTCGGAGGTTAAAAATCTTTTGCGATTTTTTCCGCCTTATGCGACGAATCGGCCTGCACCCGATCAGGTGTCTACAGCACCCTAGTCCGGATTAAATACTAACTAGGGGCTGCGCCTACATTTCTATTGTCAAACTCCTATGGCTAAGTGAGGGTGATAAAGCCACAGAGTCTGATTGCCTGGTTCGTTGCGCTAAACACCTCCTTCAAGGACCAAACTCTTGGATCAAGAGTGTTTAGATTCCATCCCGAACACCCCCGTACTACCTACGTGGGGGCTGAAGCCGACGACTGGCCAACTCTCAGATTTACTAAAACGGCCGCACAAGAGGCAAGATTTTAAATAATAAACAAGCATTATATTACATATCGGCTTTGTTTCATAATACAGGAAGGGATAACATGAATGACTTCATTCAAAGATGATGTATTTTGAACATTGGCCCTCTACAATGTGGGATCCCTTCAGGACATCATCAAAATACCGCTCAGCCATGCGATGCTACTTGCCCGCGGGCAGTCCCTCGGTCGCGAGCTTGACGGTGTCCATCTTCGCCCACTGTGCATTGACACGGGCGAAGGCCATCCGCTCACCTTCGATGCAGACCGACCGCTTAATGGCATCAAGCCGAGGGCAGGCATTGTCCAGTCGCTTCACGAGTCTGAAGTAGCTGCTGGGTATGGCTTCGGCAGGCCATAAACGGATTATCAAATCCTTCATGGCCAGTTCGGCCACCCTATGCAGTTCGGTCAGCTGTTTCAGCTGGTCGATAAAGGGCACCGGATGCTCTGGCGCAAGGTATTGCGACCAGAACAGCTTCTTCGTCGAGCTCCCCTCTTCGGCTCGGAAGAACTCTGCTGCATCAGCAACACTGCACGGCAGATCCGCAAACGCTCCTGGACAACTCCAAATTCGGGTCAGTAAGAGGTACCTTTTCTTCACAAATTTGCTCTGCATAATACAGGCCTTACCCGCCGCGATTTTCCTGGCCTCCTGGATTTCCTGGAGGGCGCCCTGGGCTTCAACCCGGGCATCTTGTGCACTTTGGCGAGCCTTGGCAAGTTCAGACTCTTGATCCGCAATATTGCGCTCCAAGGACTCACATTTCTTCATGGCATCCTGGAGCTCCTGCTGGACCTCACCGACCCTGGCCTCATGTTTTTCACGGGCGGCTTGTTCCTTTGCCGCTCTCTTCTGGGCCTAGGCCAGCGCCTTCCTGAGGGTCTCCACCTCGGTCGCCGCTCCTATGAAATATCATGACACTATGGTCAACACAAATCATTCATCCTTTCTGGATCTACAAAAGGTCATTGCATACCTTGCTTGTCCTCCAGCTGTTTTTTCACACGGCCGAGCTCTTCCTCGGCCCGCTCCAAACTCTGCTTCAGTCCGGAGACTTCGGCAGAAAGGGAGGTCGCAGCCAGCAACGACGCCTGCTTATTCACATAGACATGTATGGTTAGTCTCCTGCGAAAATTATTTGATCCTCTGTCTGGTTTTTCTTTCCGAACACCGGACAGAGTCTCAGGGGCTACTGTCTATACTGTGACATTCATTTTTGCATAATTACGTCGCATACCACAAAGCCTGTTAGAAGGCTGGTGCAAGCTTCGGTCAGTCCGCTCTTAACGGACTGAACCCTCTCAATCACCGCACCCATAAGGATACGGTGTTCCTCAACAATGGAAGCGCTTTGCGGTGCTTCCAGTAGAGTATACGGTGCCTCTGGATGGACAGAGGTCACCGCCGGAATAGGTGCACCTCCTTCTTTCGAAGGAGGTTGTTTGCCTGATTCCGGAGCCATATGGGTCTCCGGAATAGTATTCGGCTGGGGGCCAAATTGAATATCGCCCCCATCGCCAGTCTCCAGGGGGATTTGCTCCCCCATGTGTCCGGCGGCCAAGGTATTACCCCCGGCGCCGCCCTGACGGCCTCTTGTACTTCTACCTGGCCGGGGAAGGTCCTTTGGGACAGTGCCTCGGCGTCGCCCGTGGCCTTGGGAGAGGAGGCCGCTGGCAGTGACCCACTGTCCATCGCATTTGGATCCAGCGAACCCCCCAAAGATGAGGATCGCTGGGGGCTGTCGTGGGCTGGACTGCAGTGCATGATTCAACATGTTAAAACTACGAAGTGAAGAAATTGGATATATGAGTGCGTCAGTGCCTTTGAGTACTTATGATTCGGCCAGGGCTTATCCCTGGAGCGCCACTCCGAGCTGCTGTCAGTATCCAAAGTGGAGTTGTCCGCGAGGGAGGCTCTCCCCTTCTTGGACACTTCTGCCTCCAGATGCTTGGAGGCCGCCCTCTTCTTCCTTCCCCTCTCAGGGGGAGATTTGGTTTCTTCCTCCTCCTCCTCGTCCTTGGTGGGGGAGGAGTGGTTTTCGGCGTCTTCGGGCGTCACGTCTGAATTGCCCTTACGGCGGAGGCCACTTCTGGTCTCCTTGGCCTACTTATCTGGCGCCTGGTAGGGCGCCGGAACCAGCATCTTCGTCAGAAGTAGGATCGCTGGGTTTTTGGGCAGCGGAGCCGGACACTTGATCTGCTCCGCCTTCTTTGTCCAGCCCTGAAAAAACAAATAGGGAAGCTTAGACATCTTCCTTGAGTGTACAAGTAAAGGATACACCTTGGGATGCGAAACACTTACCGGACTGGCGGGATGGGCCAGGTTGTACCCACGGTCCTCAATCATCGCCGGCCACGTCTCGTTGGCCTTAAAGAGCACCTTCCAGATGTCTTCGTGCGTGGTGACGAAGAACTGTTGCAGGGTCTAGTGCTTGGCCGGATCGAACTCGCACAAATTGCAAGTCCAGCTTTGACAACAAAGGATCCGTCGGAAGAGCATCTCTTGGATCACGTTGACGAGCTTGATGTTCCTGTCCACCATGCTCTGGATGCGCGTTTGCAGCGCTGTCAGATCGTCCGACGAAGCCCAGTCCAGGCCCTTCTCTAGCCAGGAGGTGAGCTGCATCGGGGTCCCGGAATTAAATTCAGGAGCCGCGACCCAGGTGGCGTCACGAGGCTCTGTGATGTAGAACCACTGCTGCTGCCACCCTTTGACGGTCTCCATGAAGGTACCTTTGGGCCATGAGATGTTGGGCATCTTCCTCACCATAGCGCCTCCGCACTCTGCGCGTTGACCACCCACCACCTTTGGCTTCACATTGAAGATTTTTAGCCACAATCCGAAGTGGGGTGGGATGCGGAGGAAGGCCTCGCACACGACAATGAAGGACGAGATGTTGAGGAAGGAGTTGGGGGCCAGATCGTGGAAATCCAGCCCGTAGTAGAACATGAGTCCGTGGATGAATGGGTGGAGAGGGAATCCCAATCCACGGACGAAGTGGGGGATGAATACCACCCTCTCATGGGGCTCCGGGGTGGGGATGATCTGCCCCTTTGCTGGAAGCCGATGGGCGATTTCCTGGGCTAAGTGCCTAGCCTCTCGGAGCCTGGTGATGTCCTTCTCCTTGACGGAGAAGACCATCCACTTGCCCTGCGCTCCAGATCCGGACATGGTCGGAGTGCTTTTTTGAGGCGGAGAGGATGAGAGCTTGGGCGCTGGAGCTCAAGAATGGGGTGGGCAGAGAGAAAGAAGGCGTGGGTGAAAGGGTGAATCCTTATCTCCTTATAAAGGCAGCAAATATCAAGCGCCTCCCCACTCGCCTTAAAACTCGCCTATTCCCCAAGGGTCGTGCAAATGACACGGTTGGATTACCCACACCTGTATTGATGAGAATCCCGCAATAAGGGGACATGATCTCTGCTTCGACAAGACGTGCCAATAAAACCGCATCCTGAAACATTGAGCGGGAGGCTAAAAAATTGTTCGAAATAATGACCAGGCAGCAAACGTGATGTCACGCTCCAAAATTTGTCAGTAGATTGGACTCGTGAAATATTATACTCTCTACGTGTGTGTGTGTGTGGTACTTATTTTGCAGAGCCGGACACGTTTTCGGTGTTCGAAGGTTGTTTTGGAGTATTCGGAGGAGGAACCCGCCTTGCAATGTCGAAGACAATCTGCATGCCGGACACATCATCATTGAAGCCTGGTTCAGGGGCTACTGAGGGAGTCCTGGATTAAGGGGTCCTCGGGCGTCCGGACTATGTAACATGGGCTGGACTAATGGGCTATGAAGGTACAAGACAGAAGACTTCTTCCCGTGTCCGGATGGGACTCTCCTTTGCGTGGATGGCAAGCTTGGCGTTCGGATATGTGGATTCCTTCCTTTGTAAACGGACTCTGTACAACCCTAGGCCCCTCCAGCGTCTATATAAACCGGAGGGTTTAGTCCGTAGAGGCAATCACAATCATACAGGCTAGACATCTAGGGTTTAGCCATTACGATCTCGTGGTAGACCAACTCTTGTAATTCTCATATTCATCAAGATCAATCAAGCAGGAAGTAGGGTATTACCTCCATCAAGAGGGCCCGAACCTGGGTAAACATCGTGTCCCCGGTCTCCTGTTACCATCGACCTTAGACGCATAGTTCGGGACCCCCTACCCGAGATCCGCCGGTTTTGACACCGACAATCTTCCCATAGCAACAGCCAAGATCGTCGGTCAGGTAACCGGATTTATGACGAGCTCTTTTCTACAACTTAGCACTTCATTCAATGTAAGAACTACAAACTTTTGGTCTTAGCACTTGGGATGGCAAAGAGAAATAATGATGGGATTTTATGAGAAGTCAAAAATCAAGAAAGTCTCGCATCAACATGGCTTGATTGTTAGACAAAAGGAAGTCCTACAATCATTGTCGGGGTTACAAATACGGGGTAGGCGCAAGTATACTATTGGCGTACTGGAGGCCCAAGACTCGTATGAAATATGGCCCATAAGGTATTGTGCTAAGGGTATTTTCCAACTTTTGCATATGATGAACTACTTTGCTGGTGTGTTTTTTTGGCAGGTGAAAATTCGTCATTAAACTTTGTTGATTTCCTCTAGTTTGAGGTAATGAATTAAGTTAGTTGTGAAACAGGTCATTGTAGGATCGAAAGTATGTCTAGAGGTGGGTGATTAGACTACTTGAACAAATAAAACTTAACCTTCTCCCAATTTTAGTTGTTGGAAGATTTTAGCAATTCTAGCAAGTCAAGTTTCACCCTACACATGCAATTCTAAGAGTATAGTAGCGGAAAGTAAAACATTGTTGATGTAAGTAAAGGAGGGGTTCAGAGATTTCAAATGCAATGAAGACACGATGATTTTTGGCATGGTTCCGATAGGTGGTGCTATCGTATGTCCACGTTGATGGATACTTCAACCCACGGTGGGTAACGACTACACGAGTCCACGGAGGGCTCCACCCACGAAGGGTCCATGAAGAAGCAACCTTGTCTATTCCACCATGGCATACATCCACGAAGGACTAGCCTCACTCGGGTAGATCTTCACGAAGTAGGCGATCTCCTTGCCCTTAAAAACTCCTTGGTTCAACTCCACATGATCTTGAAGGCTCCCAAGTGACACTGAAAGTGCAACTAATCCTCGGGTGGTTTTGGTAATTCATAACAACATATATCTCATTGAACTAATGTCCCATCAAGTTAAAGATTTCAGGAAGTTCAATGATTGGCATGGCAAGGACTAGTGATTGTGGACCCCTCAAAATGCTAAGGACATGGATTGGCAAAAGCTCAAGACTCTACATTTTTGGTTAAGTGATCCAAGATCACATTGAGTCCATAGGAAAGCCAATACTATTAAAAGGAGATGAGGTTTTGATGATGATCTGGTTGCTCGAGTGCTTAGTGGTATTGCTCCAAAACCCTCAGCCACTTTCTCTATCCAAATCTATCCAAAACCCTAAATCCAACTCGGCCCCACTAAAACTTCTCTATCCGGACCCACCGAGTTCATCTGGACATTGCCATAGCCAAACCCTAACAAATCGGAGTCACCAATATGGTTCTCGATCACACTGGTTTGGCTTGCCCAACTTTCTGTAACTTGTTGCAATTATTTCGGTTCCACCGAGTTTTGCAATCGGTCACACCAAGATGGCTTGCCAAACTTCTGTACCAGTTGCAATTATTTTGGTCCCGCCGAGTTTTGCAATCAGTGCTACCGAGATGGCCTGCCAACCTTTTTGTTGCCTTATTGATTCACTTTGGTTCTACCGAGTTGATGCAATCGGTGCCACCGAAACGAGGCCTGCCTTCGCCATTGCACATTGGTCCCTCCGAGTTCTTTCTAGTCGGTCCCACTGAGACCTACAACGTTCATATCTTTTACACAGGTCGATGCCACCGAGATTTCTGATCGGTGCCACCGAGTTGGGTCAAATGTGTGTAACGGTTGGATTTTGTGTAGAGGTTATATATACCCCTCCACCCCCTCTTACTAAGTTAGAGAGCCATCAGAACGTGCCTACACTTCCACTACTCATTTTCTGAGAGAAAACCACCTACTCATGTGTTGAGATCAAGAGATTCCATTCCTACCATTTGAACCTTGATTTCTACCCTTCCCCAAGTTGCTTTCCACTCAAATCCTTCTTCCACCATAGCCAAATCTGTGAGAGAGAGTTGAGTATTGGGGAGACTATCATTTGAAGCACAAGAGCAAGGAATTCATCATCAACACACCGTCTATTGCCTTTTGGAGATTGGCGTCCCCTAGATTGGTTAGGTGACACTTGGGAGCCTCAGACATGATGTGGAGTTGAACCAAGAAGTTTGTAAGGGCAAGGAGATGACCTACTTTGTGAAGATCTACCCGAGTGAGGCAAGTCCTTCGTGGACAATGGCCATGGTGGGATAGACAAGGTTGCTTCTTCATGGAGCCTTCGTGGGTGGAGCCCTCCGTGGACTCGCGCAACCGTTACCCTTCGTGGGTTGAAGTCTCCATCAACATGGACGTACGATAGCACCACCTATCGGAACCACGTCAAAAATCACCATGTCCCCATTGTGTTTGCCTCTCCAAGCCCCTCCTTTACTTACATGTGCAATGTCTTATTTTCCGCTACTATACTCTTAGAATTGCATATGTGGGGTGTTGCTTTGACTTGTCATAATTGCTAAAATCTGTCTACAACTAAAATTGGGAAATGTTAGGTTTATTTGGTCAAGTAGTCTAATCACCCCCCTCTAGACATACTTTCGATCCTACAAGTGGTATCGGAGCTTTGGTCTCCATAAGCTTTGGTTTCCATTGCTTTGGTCACCGTAGCCTTGTTTCACAACCTAGGAGAGTATGGCGTTTAGTGAGTGTAATTATCACCGTAGAGGTCCTTACTTTGATGGTACAAATTTTGCTAGTTGGAAGCATAAGATGAAAATGAATATTCTTGGTCATAACCCCGCCGTTTGGGCTATTGTTAATATTGGCTTGCAAGGTGAATTCTTTGAGGATGGTAGAGAACCGGATCATGAAGCGACCGCGGAAGAATTGAAGATGTTGCAATACAATGCTCAATCTTGTGATATTCTCTTCAATGGTTTGTGCCCCGAGGAATTGAACAAAATCAGCCGCCTTCAGAACACAAAGGAAGTTTGGGATACTTTGGTTGATATGCACAAAGGTACCGAGTCCATCAAGGAATCCAACTTGGATGTGCTTCAAAGTCAACTTGACAATTTCAAGATGAAGATGGTAAAGGAGTCGATGAAAGCCTGAAATGTACTCTAGGCTTGCTCTCATCACAAATGAGAGTGCCGACTTAGGAAGTGAAGAGATGACCGACAAGTTCATCATCAAGAAGATCCTTAGAGCCTTGGATGGAAGATATGATACCGTGTGCACATTGATCCAAATTATGCCCAATTACAAAGATCTCAAGCCCACAGAAGTCATTGGAAGAATTGTTGCTCATGAGATGTCACTCAAGGATAAGGAGGAGCTCCACAACAAGTCAAGTGGTGCATACAAAGCTTCAAGTGATGCTCCTACAACATCAAGTGACAAGCTAGTCTTCAATGAGGAAATAAGTCTTATGGTGAAGAACTTTAACAAATTCTACAAGAATCAAAGCAAAGATAGAAGCTCCAACTCAAGATCCTACAATGAGAAAAGATCTTCTAGTCATGACCGAAATTGCTACAATTGTGGAAGACCCGGACACTAATCCAATGAGTGTACGGCACCCCACAAGAAAAGAGAAGACTCACCAAAAAGGAGAAGTAGAAGAGATGAATCACCTCAGAGAGAGAGAAGGAGTAGAGATGATCGTTATGAACGAAGACCCTCTCGAAGAAGCAAGCATTCGGAAAGGAAAGACAAATCATCAAGGAGCTACACAAGACGAAGACATCAAGCTCATGTTGGTGAATGGGTTTCCGGCTCCGACTCCGACACTCACTCTGATAGAAGTTATCACTCCGACTCCGACTATACTCAAGATGAAGGTATCGCCGGTCTTGCTCTAGTATCGTCCAACTCCTATGACATATTTCATTCACCAAATGAAGGAATTGTAAGATCCTTCATGGCTAAAGGCCCCAAGGTATCACACCCCGAGTATCTTGATTTCAATAGTGATGAAGATGAATTGCTAGGTGATGATGATTTGCTTGTTGATTAAACTAGTGATGTATGCTATAATGAACTTGCTAGTAATCATGATAGTCAAGATGAAATGAATGAAAATGCTAAGAAGGAGATTGAGCGTCTAACTAAAGAAATAAACACTCTTAAGTTAGCTCATGAAATAACTCAAGAAGATCATAGAGTGCTCCTAAGAACTCGTGAGAAGCTACGCTTTGAGAAGCTAAATTTAGAGCAAGAGAATGAGTTTCTAAAATCAATCAATGAGGATCTTCGAAAGAAGAGTTCCTCTTACATTGCCAAGCGTCTCCTCTTGTCTACTTATATGCCACAAGTTAAATCTAGTAAAAAGAGTAAGAAAGGTTCTTCTTCTAGTAGTAACATGACAATGTTAAATCCAATATTGTTGCTTCTAGTAATTCTCTTGATTCCACTAATGATTCTCTTAGCCAAGTTACACTTGAGCAAGAAAATAGCTTATTTAAGGGAATTATAGATAAAGGTGTTTACAAGAGCCTTGCCTGGAGTAAGCAATTCGAGGAGATTGTACGCAAGCAAGGAAGACACCGGAAGAATCAAGTTATTGGTTTTGAACGGAAGTTCAACGCTAATGGAGTTGAATGGGAGGAAGATCAATACCCCAAGACGAAGTTTGTTCCTCAACAAGAGAAGTATGACCCCAATTCTTTTGAGGGAACACAAGCTCAAGATGATCTTCCACCACAAAACCACAAGCTAAAAGGCAAGGATAAACTTCAAGAAGAAATTGACTCATTTGAAGAAGCACCTCAAGCCATGGTCAAATGGGCTCCCAAGACTTCATCAAGCTCTACTTCATCAAGTTCAACTACAACTCCAAGGATTCCCATCAAGTAGATGTGGGTCCCAAAGAAGAACTAGATCGTTCTTGAGGGTGACCCCGCCAACATATTTCACTCATATTCATTTTGGCAAGAACTTGTGCAACCAACTTCCACATCTTGCACTAGTTTATGGAGTCACAAACCCTCTTGTTGGTAAGACAATGGACAAGGTAACTCAATGCATTCATGGACATCATCATATGTGAAATTCACTATTTGTCTATGGATATCCTTGTATGTTCCTTGTAGGACTAATCCATGTAGGTATTGTAAGTGCAAAATTCCAAAGGATTGCTCCCAACTCTTGATGGACTACATCAACATTGAGCATCCACATCTTCACTATCTACATGAAGTCATCATCGACAAAACCCAAGGTTAGTTCATCCCTCTTTGGGGGGATATCACATATAAAGGGAGCTTTGCTCTAAAAATGGAGCTAAACCAACTCTAATGGTGTGAACACATTAATGCTTTATGTAAAAGTGGCAACCCCACTTGTGCTTAAATGATGAGTATGACCTATGATCAAATGTTCTCATTTTACTCCTAAGTCAATATACTCATATATAGATGACCTAGTCATCATCAATTGCTTGATAGATGCTAGAATTGGTTGTGCATGTTTGACACATATTTCATTTGCTATCTTATTGTGTGAGCATGTTGGTATGCATGTTTCTTCATTCGAGGACATCCATTTGTTGTTTTGATTGTCTTGGTTTTTCTGGCCAAGTGGATGTACAAGAATACCTAAGCACCTCCTCTAGCTATCTATGCTTTCTTGTCTCAAATTCTATTCTTGCTACATCACAAAAATTGAACAAGTAATTTTCGGACCCTCTGGGTGAGGCACACTCGGAGTCACCGATCTGAGAAGGACTAAGCTCCAAAACCTTCTATGTGCATTTCGGTTGAACCAATTCACTCAAACTCGCTCAAACCGAAATCACTTAGATTGATCTAGTTTTCCTTCTTGGTGTCACCTAGTTGAACCGTTTCAGCATCACCGATGTGCTATACTGCTTGCAGTTACACATATCGGTGTCACTGAGTTGTTCCACTCGGAGCCACCAACAGCACACGGGTATATATACATCTGCGGCCCGTACATTGAAAATTTCTTCAAACTTCATGTTCTCGCACCCCGTTGTTGTCGTCGCCCTAGTCTTTGGATCGTCGCCTCGTCTCCTGCGTGCCCTCGCTGCCGGATTCCATCGCCGTTGTCGGAATCAGGGCTCCGGGGACCCAAAGGTTCGAACACTGGGGTGAGCTCCTTCTTACCGCCTCGTCCCTACCAACAGCTAAACCACGACGAGGCTGTGGCGAGAGCGAGCTAGCGGGAGTGGATCGGTGACACAGCGGTTACCCAGGTTCGGGCCACCTTGCGGTGTAAAACCCCTACATCCTGCTTGGTTGGGATTGCTCTGGTGGGAAGGAAGTGAGTACAAGGTTTAGGGTTCCGAGAGGTCTCTCCTACAGCGGCACTCTACCCTCCTTTTATATCTGCCTTGGTCCTATTCCCCCGAAAACATTGGCGGGAGGGTTGCCACACAGCGGCAATTTTCAAGGGGGATAGAGGCGCAGTCTATCCTGACAAAACGTGGTCTTCGCCTGCAAAGCCACCGTCCATGATGCGTCGGTGGGTTCGGGGATGACCTTCATCCTACACGCCCATCGTCTTGGTCTTCTTGCATCAATCGGGCAACCTTTCGGGGTTGCTTTGGGAACCGGCTTGCTGGCCCTGCTCCCTTAGCACAAAAGAGGAAATCCTCCTCATCCGCGCCTATTGGCACGGCCTCTGGTGTCATTCGTCGCCGCGCGCGCCACCCACGTGATGATATTAGACCAAACAATCGAGCCGAGCGGTGCATGCCTCGCACGCCTCAGGGAGGGTGCCTCGGGAGGCAACCTCGGGGGGCCACCTCGCGAGTGGGCCTCACGAGGCTCTTGGTGAAGACGTCTAGTCTTCTCAAGATGCCTGCCAGCTGAGGAGGGGTATCATGAGGCCAAGCTCTGGTGAAGGGTCTTGTCCATGACGCCCGCTGGTGGGCCACTCGTTGGGCTCTTGACATGCGCCGCGCCCTAACTGCCGGTGGGCCGGGCACGACGCGTGGCACATGATGGAGCTGGGGACACCCCCACTTCTCCCACGAGAACATAGTTCGAGCTCCACTTCAGTCTGAACATAGTCGAATCTTCGTTGCCGCCCACGAGAAGATCATAGTGGTGGTGTGGTCGGCAAATAGCCACCACACCACAAGTTCATAATTTTTAAAATGAGCGTGAGTTCCAAAAATGTTTGAATATACAAAAAATGTTCAAGAATTCAAAAACAAATCATGCAATGAAAAGGAAACAAAAGGAAAAGAGAACAAAGGGAAATGAACACCAAAAATATTTGCTCGATACCCTCCAACGCCCCCCCCCCCCCAACCACAAAAAAATCTTCTTGTTGTATGAGCTTGGTATCTAAAACCTATTAAATTTAAAAAATATTTAGGAAAATTGTTCAATATGTGTTTTATTCAAAAGCTCAGTGTATACTAAAAAAAAGGTCATCGTATATTACAAAAATGTGTGGTATCTATACAAAAAATGTTCATCGTATATTAAATTTTTCAATGCATATATAAAATATTTATCATATATTAAAAAATGTTCAGTGCATTCAAAAATTTTCACTATATACTAAAAAGTTCATATGTATTAGAGAAAATGCTCGTCGTATCTTGCAATTTTTTGTGAAAAGTGTCAAAAAGAATAAAACGAACAAATACAAAGCAAAAACCAAATATGAAAAAAAAAAAAGAAATAAAAAACCACACACAGAAAAAAACAATTTCTAGTGACAAACAGAAAAAATGAAGCCAATAACTCAGCATGCACGCTTCTAGCTGGGCCGGCCCATCTGCCCTGGATTTAACGAAGCCTCCTCTATTTGTCGCCTAGGATCCACCCTAGTCGCATAAGCGAACAAAATAAAGCAAATGGTTATGAATGCCATCTGATATGGGAAGCTGCAAGAATGCCATCTGACATGGGAAGCTGCAAGAATGGGGCTTTCAACTTATTGAAGGATATAACTTGGAACAAGGCGAGAGGATGCATCGGAAAACACCTAACTTTGGGAGGGAAAGAAGTACTTATTAAAGTTGTTGCTCAGGTGGTTTCCGGTCTACTCCATGATAGTTTTAAATCACCAAGGGGCCTCTGCCAAGATATCAATTCAGCCATCCGGAAGCTTTGGTGTGGTAGCAAGAATGGACAGAGGAAAACTTGGTTGGTTTCTTGGGAAGAGATGACAAAAATGAAGTTCATGCGTGGACTTGGATTTAGAGACATTGTGATCTTTAACATGGGTGGACTTGGAAGTAATGCGCAGAGCTACCCTTGTAGAGTTGTAGTCACCTACCAAACTCATTTCATTGCTGGGTGCTTCACCGACCCTAGGAAAAGAAAAGTTCAATTCTCTGCCCAACATTCTTTCCATTGTACCTGGCATCCTTTTTCGAGCTTGTACATATAAAAATCTAGCCACAAAACTAGGGTACTTTGTTTCTAATCTCCCACTTATGCATTGAAGTTGAGGAAGTAAGCGACAAATATTTGTCTCATCGCGCAGTTCATGTAGCAACCGTGCTGTCATACATAATTAACGCCTAGCACGACTTTCCTTGAGTTGCCCTCAATTTCATTTCCATATATGTCTGTCATACATAATTAACGCCTAGCACTACTTCTTTCCTTGCGTTGCCCTCAATTTCATTTCCATATATGTCTGCGCCGAAAGAGAAGATGTTCAATCTCAAACTTAAACTCTTAAACATATTACATGATCCAGAACATGTATCGATTACTCTAATAGATGCTCATCAGTACACCATCTTCATCACATCTTTGATTTGAGCGTCGCCAAAGTGTTCAACACCAGTCACCAGATTCCAGGCCTTTACCTTTGCAGACTTCAGCTTACGCTTCTTACGCTCAATCCAAGCCACCCCTTTAAGTAAAGAAAAAAGTAAGGGCATATAAGATGAATTGGCACTTAAAAATAATGATGCACGCAATAATAGTTTTAAAAAAGAAACAGACAAACATGAAAGAGATATGACGTTGAATTGGAGTACATTGGTAAAGAGAACAGTTTTACCCTCAATATTAATGTAAATGTAATGGCGCATCATATACTTGATATGGTTTCAGATGGTAAAAAGAATATAGTAACGACATCATGCTCTTCACTGTTAGCTCTGTGTTGTATGTTTGTTTTTGCAACGATCAAAGCTTTGTCAATCAGCTAGAAGGACTACAACTGACATGCAGGGAACTGGTGTCGACCATGCTGCAGATGGGCCCAATTGGGACAACATGTGCAGGGATGTAGGGTGAGAGGCATGAGAGGATGAACAGACGGAAGGCCCATTGCCAGAATTAAGAGGAAGACAGTCACATGAGAAGGCCGGTGATGCCAATACTACAGGAGTTTTACCTAATGGCATTCCCATGGATGGATAATGGCTTCCAGTATCCATTTACACGGTATAAAGTACACGCTATCTGAAACAAAAGGATTCTAACAGAAACAGCCAAATATAAGGATTCTAACAGAAACAGCCAAAGATGTGACCTGATTGACCCAAGGTAACACATAAAAGCACATTCTAAAACTTTTGCCAAAAGAAAAATATGTGGAAAAAGCTTCATATATCATCTGAAGGTACGAGACATTTGCTTTGATATAGAATAGAGGCTTTATGCATTGCAAGAGAATTCAAAGTGGATAGTCCCATAAAGAGCAAAAGATTCAACAAGAGAAATAGAGGATTCTAGACTATGAAGGACAACTCGGTGGCAGAAGGATCAAAGCTATTAATGATATACAGAGTAGTGCACCTACACAACTGGAGCTGCTAAAACTCAAAAACACTTGAACAGCCTAACAGAAGATTCATGGCAACAACATATTAAATGCTTTGATTAATTAATTTATTACTATAATATGGCGACACTAGAGGTCCGTGATGCACGTCAGAAGGCAGCAAAATAGAAATTTTGAGACAGGAGTAAACATAGGGCAGAGAATAACATAGGGCAAAGAACCCTGATTAGTAGAGCGGTTGGGTCTAGAAGTCGTTGCCCAGAGAGTTGCTAACGGAGGGGGGGCTCTTTCGAAGAGATTCATTCAGAGAGCGGATAGCATACAGGAGCTACCAAGCATGCACCAAAGTCAGAATTCAAATTACCCTTGAGAATCCTACACCCAACCGGGCAGCAGATGTAGTGCGTCATCACAGGTAAACAAGCAAAAAACAAGAGTGTTACAGAAAGCTAGGCAAAGGCAACCATGCTAAGTCATATGTAAGAACTACAAAAAAAGGGACATCATAGCATTTTTTAATATTATAAGAGAGCTTCTTCTAGTTACCTGTTGGGCTTTCAAGGTATTTGCAGAAGACAGTTGGAAGTAGGGAGATATCAGGAAACCGGTTATCATGAGCTTCCGCACCCCGAGACTCGGACTCAGGAGTACATGACCGCAGATGCGCATGATTGTCAACCATGATCATCCAGCCCTTGCCATGATCCTCTTCCCTTAACAGGCAGCACAGAACATCCGGGTCATCCACGGTCATGATCGGGAACTCGGGGAGACGCTGATGTATGTCAAGGGCTTTGTAACCAGGTTGCGCCCAAAGATAATCCAGGTTGATCACACAATGCTGCTCCCACTCGAACATGGGGTTCAAAGTCCAAATGGTGATTTTCTTGCAAGGCTGATGCCGCTGCACTTTCCTTTTTCTCTCAGGGAGCTTAAGCCATTGCCAGGCACCATGGAGACTGTCATGGTAGTCATTGTCAATGTGGACAAAGCGCATGGTGCCTTGGGTGATGGACACACTTCGGAACCTCTGCGGGGAGTACCTTTCAACACGTACCTCATCAGAGAAGTTATTTTCTCCAGGGAAAGGCACAAAGCGGAGCGCCGAGGAGTCTGGAGTGGACGTGGAGAAGTCACATAGCAGGACACCGCTGAAGTAGTCAATCCAGCACAGGAAACGGCCATCACAGGCGAGCACATTATCGGTTGACCAGAGTTCGGGGAACTGTCCGCCATTGCCTGGGTCCAATTTGCGGATGATTTCCCACTTTCCAGTCTCGGAGTTGAAGACGCAGAGTTCGGCACGCATGCCATTGCCCTTTCTTTTGGGGTAGACATTGAGGTCGGCAACGATGTAGCGGTCCTCCGCGAGCCGCAGGATGCCTGTGGTGAGGTTGTCCATCAGGAACGGCCTCTCCCTCTCCTTGGTGTACATAGGGAGCGGCTGCACCGAGGGGGAAGGACCGCCGGCCGTGTAGACGAACAGATCTGACGGGGGGTCCCAGTAGCAAGACCGGCTCGGGTTGGTGATGTCGAAAAGGACGAGGTTCTTGTCCGTTGCGGGCGGGGTGGCTGGGGTAAGTGGAGGTTCCTCCGGCAAGTGGAGGTTGAGGCAGGAGATCCTTTTTTGAGGAGCCGCGAGGGTGAAGGACACGTAGCAGGAGGGGCCGCCGTCCATGTCGACTGGAGCGGCGGTCTTGTTCTTGTTGGCAGCCACACGGGCAGCGTTTAGGCCGTTGTGGCAGCGGGTGCGGCCTCTGCGATCCAGCATCGCCCATCTGGGGAAGACGACGGACTCCTCATCCGGCTCCGGCGCGCCTCCGGTGTCCATGGCGATCGGCATCGGGAATAAAGCAGCCGCCGCCGCCGCCTCGCTAACCCTAACCCTAGCTTTTGGTGGGGGGACTGATTTTGTTTCGATGGGGGAACTGATGGACGGGAAGGAGGAAGGAAGGGCGACAGGCTCAAGTAGCACAGCCATCGGTCTCATTGGGCCAGGGAGGGCGACAAACTAGCAGGCCTGGCTCATTGGGCCTGGTACCTCAAGAAAGGGGAACTCATCACGCCGAAGTGGACAAAGTGGCTGGGGCAGTATTGATGATTGAGTGTAATGCAGCTTTCCTTGGAAGAAAAATGAAAAAGAAAGTGTAATGCAGCTAGCACTGAGGGAGCATCAGCATCGGCAACTCCGGGCAAAGTACCTACGTACTTCCTCCGTTCCAAAATAAGTGTCTCACCATTAATACAACTTTGGGACGGAGGAAGTATGAGTAAAAGTTATAGTTTGTTTGGTTTGTTGGTGTAATGTTAATCAATACTGCCATGAAGCATCGACCCACGTTTAGCTAGCTAGCTCCACTCATCGTCTTCCTATGTATCTCACTCCCAAGCCTGCATCGCTCGGGGCAATGAAGGCGTACCACACCACACTCCAGGCGTTGCTGTTGCCCAGTCCCGCAACGACGACAATATTCGCAGGGAGCTTCCCGGTGGAGTTCGAGCTCCAGTTTAGTCTGAACAGAGTCGAATCTTCGTTGCCGCCCGCAAGAAGATCATGGTGGTGGTGTGGTCGGCAAATATCCACCACACCACAAGTTCATAATTTCGAAAAATGTTCATGACTTCCAAAAATGTTTGGATATACAAAAAAATGTCCAAGCATTCAAAAACAAATCATGAAATGAAAAGGAAACAAAAGGGAAAGAGAACAAAAAAATGAAAACAAAAATATTTGCTCGATACCCTCCAACCCCCCCCCCCCAACCAACCACAAAAAAACTTGTTGTTGTTTTACGAGCTAGGTATTTAAAACATATTAAAATTTTAAAAAATATTTAGGAAAATTGTTCAATATGTGTTTTATTCAAAAGCTCGGTGTATACTAAAAAAAGGTCGATGTATATTACAAAAATGTGTGGTGTCTATACAAAAAAATTTCATCGTATATTAAATTTTTTAATGTATATATAAAATATTCATCTTATAATAAAAAATGTTCAGTGTATTCAAAAAATTTCACTGTATACTAAAAACGTTCATATGTATTGGAAAAAATGCTCATCATATATTGCATTTTTATGAAACTTGCAAAAAATTAATAAAAAAAATTAAAAAGCAAAAACGAAATATGAAAAGACGAAATAAAAAAACCACACACAGAAAAAAAAATTCAATTTCTAGTGACAAAAACGAAAAAAAATGAAGCCGAGAACTCAGCATGCACGCTTCCGGCTGGGCCGGCCCATCTGCCCTGGATTTAACGAAGCCTCCTCTATTTGTCGCCTAGGATCCGCCCTAGTCGCATAAGCGAACGAAATAAAGCAAATGGTAAGAATTCAAAAACAAATCATGCAATGAAAAGGAAACAAAAGGAAAAAAAGAACAAACAAAAACGAAAACCAAAAAATTTGCTCGATACCCTCCACACGCCACCCCCCCCCCCCAACCAACCACAAAAAAACTTCTTGTTGTTTTATGAGCTAGATATTTAAAACCTATTAAATTTAAAAAATATTTAGGAAAATTGTTCAATATGTGTTTTATTCAAAAGCTTAGTGTATCCTGAAAAAAGGTCGTCGTATATTAAAAAAATGTGTGGTGTCTATACAAAAAATGTTCAATGTATCTATGAAGTATTCATCATATATTAAAAAATGTTTAGTGTATCAAAAAATGTTCACCGTATACTAAAAAAGGCCGTATGTATTAGAAAAATACTCATCATATATTGCAAAAGTTGTTGAAAATTGTGCAAAAGGAATAAAACAAAAAATACAAAGCAAAAACCAAATATGAAAATAGAAATTAAAAGAACACAGAGAAAAAAATCAATTTCTAGTGATGAATGAAAAAAATGAAGCCAAGAACTCAGCATGCACGCTCCCGTCTAGGCTGGCCCATCTGCCCTGGCTTTAGCGAAGCCTCCTCTATTTGTCTCCTAGAATCCACCCTAGTCGCATAAGCGAAATAAAGCAAATGGGCTAAAAATGGGGCAAGGAAATTTTAAATGTCCTAATGAATCTCTATCCGATTTTTTTCTAGAATGCCATCTGACGTGGGAAGCTGCAAGAATGGGGCTTTCAAGTTAGTGAAGGATATCACTTGGAACATGGCGATCGGGCGAGGCATCGAAACCCAATCATTTATGTTCGTATGTACATCCCACACGATGAATCCTAAAAAAATATTTTCGTTCGTATGTATATCACACACAGTCAATCCAAAAAATACGTTTCCGTTCTTATGTGCATCCCACACAGTCAGTTCAGGGAAAACGTTTCCATTCGTATGTATATCACACACAGTCAATTCAAGGAATACATTCCGTTGTTATGTACATCCCACACAGTCAATCCAGGGAAAACGTTTCCATTCGTATGTACATCACACACAGTTTTATGTGTAGGCTCATGTTTGAAAGGTGTAACTATCACACACGCTCTGCCTTGGTTAACTGTTTGCTTTTATCAACTACATCGCACACGATTTGATGAAGAAAAATTGTGTGGCATTGGGCTATCCATCACAAGCGCTTTTACTGCTAAAACCGTTTGCAAAGTTCCATGACACATTTAGGAGGTTTATTAGTTTACAATTAATAATTCCAGTATTATGCAAATTCACATTTAATATCGAACAGTTGTTTGCCAATTTCATATCAGGCACATAAATATATTATAATATCACAGTACGATAGCTACATGAAAACAACATAGTACAACATATAGCTAGTTCAACTTCATAAGAACAATATTAGAACAATATATTCATTTCCCTAATTGAGATCATCCAGGCTCGTCTTATCCACCTCTGCTTTCAGTTCAGTAAGAACCTGTTTTGCACTGGTCAACTGGGAAAGTGCCTCCTCCTTCGCCAACGCGATCTTAGCAAAGTCTGATTTAAAAAATCTGAGCTCATTCTCCACCTTCCTCTTTTTATCTCGCATATTCAAATATTCTTCATCATTGACAACATTTTCTCTAAGCCTACCTCTGTTCTCTTCCTCATACATGCTCCAGAGCTTCGCTAGGCACATCTTCAAAGACTGTGGCCACTCTTGATCAACCCACTCCAAGTAAGAATACTTCCATTCATTCTATAATATTTAAAACTAGATCAGTAATAATTGTAGGGAAAATGGGTTTCTAGCAACATAGAAAATCACCAACGCTTATTTTGAAAAACTGAAGAAACATGTTAATTATGACATATCTTCTCAAAAAGATCAATGTGTAAATGAATTATTTGCTACTGAGACAACAACCAAATTCTGGAACATCAGAAGTTATAATTAACTACAACAACGCTACAAGTTCTTACTCATGTATAATAAATAATAAATTGAACATTTTATGAGGAAGGTAAATATAACTGCAACAGCATAGCGACAATATTTGGATGATAGCAAATTGATACTAACAGGTGTGTACATGCACAAATTTAGTAACATAGAACTAATAGCACTAAGGCCGTCCACTATGTATGCCAAAACTGGTGTAAAGATAACTGTTGCTACATCTTGCACAGGTGCCCTGCATTGGCGAGCCGATGCAGCGAAAAAAATAAGGGACCCGGACTCCGGGGCACCTAGTTGCTCCGATGCCCAGTTCCTTCGTGCCATAAAGATTTAGTATTTTACTGCTTGGCTGCTCGGATGTGTGGACCAAAGTTGACTACACAAACTGCTGAAGCGGTGCCAAATAATTTTCTAATGGCACCGCTGATGAGATGGCAACAATTTTAGATATTAGGTACAAACTGTGACACTGTCTTAGGATGCGTTTGGTTGAAGGTGTGGTATGAATGGGTTGGGACCGTGACAGTGTCTGAATCACATCTAATAAATGATTTATAACAACGAAAGAGGGTCTAACCTTCTCTGCACATGCCAGAAACTTCCTCCCACTATCCACAGATTCAAACGCAACTAGCTTCACGCATGGAGATTGATGGTGACAACGAGCAGATAGATCTTTAGCCATCCCGCTCCATTCGTTGCCACTGATGGTCCTAGGGATCTACAAGAGGAAGAAATTACTCAAATCGACCGCCGGGTAAAAATCCTTCATTCCAAGTCATAGCCCGAGGGAGAGAGAAGAGAGGCACGCCCGGGTGGTGAAGGAGTCGTCGCCGGAGGAACCACTGGAGAGGTCTTTGAAGAAGACCATGGCGACCCCGGCGGTAGGATGCGAAACGACGTGAGCGAGGAAGCGGCTATAGCTTAGGAAGGAAGGAAGGAGGAAACAGGGGAAATGTGACTTGTGGTCGGGGAGAAAAGGGGGTGGGGAAGGGGGGAGGGGCGGGGGTAGATATTTTGGCGGTAGGCCAAAATTTTGGAAATGTGGAGGGAAACTTTGTGCGCGGTGCCGCCGGACCATTCACTTTGAACGAGTGTGTGCATTGCAAACGATTCTTCTGCTTTACGCGCATGGGATGAGTTTGATAATTCAAATTTTGGTGGAAATTTCCCGGGTACGTCATTGCATAATTTAACATCGCTTGCTAATTTGGGCACACAAAAGAGCGTACAGCAGACATACCACACTTACTCAATCGAGCAATTTTAGTAATTAAACATTGCTCTAACAAAAGACCAGCATTAAAAACAAAGCCTAAGTACGCATAGCTTTAACAAATCGGCCGCCGCGCCGGCCTATGCATCGCCTGTGTGAGATGAGACGTCGATGAGTTGTCCTGGCGACATGCCGCCGTCGGTGGACTCCGCGTCCCCCCTGCTGAAGTCGACTGCATCCTCGTCCTCGTCCTCGGCGCCGCCCTCAAGGTTGTAGTACTCGTAGTAGTGGCTGCGCTAGAGCTCGCGTTGGTACTCCACCGTCGATTCCTCGACGGACAGACTCTTCTCTACCTCGACCTCGGCCACGCGCAACTCCTCTTCCCGACGCTCCTCGATCTCCGCTGCCTCCTGCATCTCCAGCTCCCGCTCGGTGACCTCATGAGGAAGCAGGTGCTCCATGGCCACCGCCGCCTTTTTGGACGTGGGTTGCATGCTGGATTCTGAGGTGGCCTGGAATATCTTGGCGTGTGCATCCTCGATCTTGGCGTGGATGGCCTCGACCCGGGCCATGGCGACATCGGCGGCACGGACAGCAGCTCGAGCGCTCTCGGTGTTTGCAGCCGTCGTCGTAGCAGCAGCTGCAGCCGTCTCGGCTGCTGCAGCTGCCCTGTCGGCTGCCGCAGACGCCCTCTCGGCGGAAGCAGCCGCGCTCAATGCGGATGCGGCGGCACTCTCGGTGTAGGCGACGGCGCTCTCGGCGCAGGCGGCGGCACTCGGGGGGGACGCGACCATCGTACGGGCCTTCACGAAGCGTTTCCACGGCGTTATCTTTGCAAGAAGGGGGTGCGGGAATGGGGATCGGGATTCGTGGATTCGGGGGTTGCCGGCACTGGAGCAGACGAGCCGGTGAAGCTTGAGGAGAAAGACTTAAATAGACCCGGATATTTTCATCGCAAACGGTTCCTAGAAAACAACTGTGTGTGATGTAGATATTTTTTTATTAGCTGTGAAAGACGAATTTGGAGTAAAGTGGCAACGGATGGTGTTTTAAATGTACGAGAAAATTTGTAGTACTAATACAACTGCCATGTCAAAATTTGGAAAATTTCAGGGGTCATTTGACCTTTTAAGACATTTAAGTGATTTTCTAGCCATTTAATGACCGAACTTGAAATTGGAACTACATGTACATGCAACAGCTAACCATAACGGTTTGAAAAGTCATATTTTGTGTACTTGTGTGCGATTTAAAACCATGTGCAGTAAATTGGAGGAATTTTCAAACATATTTGTCTAACGGCTATGACACAATTAAGCATGGAGTGCCATGGCATTTAAATTCCAAATAATTTAAAAAATATCAGAAACACATGAAACCTTGGTTGATGTAATTGTTGGGGAACGCAGTATTTAAAAAAAATTACCTATGATCACGCAAGATCTATCTAGGAGATGCATAGCAACAAGATGGGAGAGTGTGTCCACGTACCCTCGTAGACCGAAAGCGGAAGCGTTTAGTAACGCGGTTGATGTAGTCGAACGTCTTCGCGATCCAACCGATCCAAGTACCGAACGTACGGCACCTCCGTGATTAGCACACATTCAGCTCGATGACGTCCCTCGAACTCTTGATCCAGTTGAGGCCGAGGGAGAGTTCTGTCAGCACGACGGTGTGGCGACGGTGATGATGAAGTTACCGGCGCAGGGCTTCGCCTAAGCACTACGACGATATGATCGAGGTGTGTAATTGTGGAGGGGGGCACCGCACACGGCTAAGAGAAGACTTGGTGTGACTTTGGGGTGCCCCCCTCCCATGTATATAAAGGGGGGAGGAGAGGTGGCTGGCCCAAGGGGGGGCGCGCGCCATAGGGAGTCCAACTAGGATTCCCAATCCTAGTTGGAGTCCCTTCCTTCCAAGAGAGGGAGAGAGAGGGAAGGAGGAAGAGGGGAGAATGAAATAGGGGGCACAACCCCCCTCCCTAGTCCAATTCCGAGTGGCCATGGGGGGCGGCCTCCCTTGTTCTCTCCTTTCCACTAAGTCCCATGAAGGCCCATAAACTTCCCGGGAGGGGGGGGGGGGAGTGTTCTGGTAACCCCCGGTACTCCGAAACTCATCTGATACGACCCGAACCATTCCGGTGTCCGAATGTAACCTTCCAATATATGAATCTTTACCTCTCGACCATTCTGAGACTCCTCTTCATGTCGGTGATCTCATCCGGGACTCCAAACAAACTTCGGTTCATCAAAACACATAACTCATAATACAAATCGTCATCGAACGTTAAGCGTGCGGACCCTATGGGTTCGAGAACTATGTAGACATGACCGAGACACATCTCTGGTCAATAACCAATAACGGAACCTGGATGCTCATATTGGTTCCTACATATTCTACGAAGATCGTTATCGGTCAAACCGCATAACAACATACGTTGTTCCCTTTGTCATCGGTATGTTACTTGCCCGAGATTCGATCGTCGGTATCATCATACCTAGTTCAATCTCGTCACCGGCAAGTCTCTTTACTCATTCTGTAATGCATCATCCTGTAACTAACTCATTAATCACATTGCTTGCAAGGCTCATAGTGATGTGCATTATCGAGAGGGCCCAGAGATACCTCTCCAATACATGGAGTGACAAATCCTAATCTCAATCTATGCCAACTCAACAAACACCATCGGAAACACCTGTAGAGCATCTTTATAATCACCCAGTTACCTTGTGATGTTTGATAGCACACAAGGTGTTCCTCCGGTATTCAGGAGTTGCATAATCTCATAGTCTGAGGAACATGTATAAGTCATGAAGAAAGCAATAGCAGAAAAACTGAACAATCATTATGCTAAGCTAACGGATGGGTCTTGTCCATCACATCATTCTCTAATTATGTGATCCCGTTCATCAAATGACAACATATGTCTATGGCTAGGAAACTTAACCATCTTTGATTAACGATCTAGTCAAGTAGAGGCATACTAGGGACACTCTGTTTGTCTATGTATCCACACATGTACTAAGTTTCCGGTTAATACAATTCTAGCATGAACAATAAACATTTATTATGATATAAGGGAATATAAATAACAACTTTATTATTGCCTCTAGAGCATATTTCCTTCAGTCTCCCACTTGCACTAGAGTCAATAATCTAGATTACATAGTAATGATTCTAAGACCCATGGAGTCTTGGTGCTGATCATGTTTTGCTCATGTGAGAGGCTTAGTCAACGGGTCTGCAACATTCAGATTCGTATGTATCTTGCAAATCTCTATGTCTCCCTCCTTGACTTGATCACGGATGGAATTGAAGCGTCTATTGATGTGCTTGGTTCTCTTGTGAAATCTAGATTCCTTTGGCAAGGCAATTGCACTAGTATTGTCACAAAAGATTTTCATTAGACCCGGTGCACTAGGTATGACACCTAGATCACATATGAACTCCTTCATTTGCTGCTTCCGAAGCAGCTATGTATTCCGCCTCACACGTACATCCTGCCACGATGCTTTGCTTGGAACTGCACCAACTAGCAGCTCCACCATTCAATATAAATACGTATCCGGTTTGTGACTTAGAGTCATCCGGATCAGTGTCAAAGCTTGCATCGACGTAACCGTTTACGACGAGCTCTTTGTCACCTCCATAAACGAGAAACATATCCTTTGTCCTTTTCAGGTATTTCAGGATGTTCTTGACCGCTGTCCAGTGATCCACTCCTGGATTACTTTGGTACCTCCCTGCTAAACTAATAGCAAGGCACACATCAGGTCTGGTACACAACATTGCATACATGATAGAACCTATGGCTGAGGCATAGGGAATGACTTTCATTTTCTCTCTATCTTCTGCAGTGGTCGGGCATTGAGTCTGACTCAACTTCACACCTTGTAACACAAGCAAGAACCCTTTCTTTGACTGATCCATTTTGAACTTCTTCAAAACTTTATCAAGGTATGTGCTTTGTGAAAGTCCAATTAAGCGTCTTGATCTATCTCTATAGATCTTGATGCCCAATATATAAGCAGCTTCACCGAGGTCTTTCATTGAAAAATTCTTATTCAAGTATCCTTTTATGCTATTCAGAAATTCAGTATCATTTCCGATCAACAATATGTCATCCACATATAATATCAGAAATGCTACAGAGCTCCCACTCACTTTCTTGTAAATATAGGCTTCTCCAAAAGTCTGTATAAAACCATATGCTTTGATCACACTATCAAAGTGTATATTCCAAGTCCGGGAGGCTTGCACCAGTCCATAAATGGATCGCTGGAGCTTGCACACTTTGTTAGCACCTTTTGGATCGACAAAACCTTCTGGTTGCATCATATACAACTCTTCTTTAAGATATCCATTAAGGAATGCAATTTTGACATCCATTTTCCAAATTTCATAATCATAAAATGCGGCAATTGCTAACATGATTCGGACATACTTAAGCATCGCTACGGGTGAGAAAGTCTCATCGTAGTCTACTCCTTGAACTTGTCGAAAACCTTTCGCAACAAGTCGAGCTTTGTAGACATCACCGTCAGCGTCAGTCTTCTTCTTGAAGATCCATTTATTCTCTATGGCTTGCCGATCATCGAGCAAGTCAACCAAAGTCCACACTTTGTTCTCATACACGGATCCCATCTCAGATTTCATGGCCTCAAGCCATTTCGCGGAATCTGGGCTCATCATCACTTCCTCATAGTTCGTAGGTTCGTCATGGTCAAGTAACATGACTTCCAGAATAGGATTACCATACCACTCTGGTGCGGATCTTACTCTGGTTGACCTACGAGGTTCAGTAGTAACTTGATCCGGAGTTTCATGATCATCATCGTTAGCTTCCTCACTAATTGGTGTAGGAATCACTGGAACTAATTTCTGTGATGGACTACTTTCCAATTCGAGTGAAGGTACAATTACCTCATCAAGTTCTACTTTCCTCCCACTCATTTCTTTCGAGAGAAACTTCTTCTCTAGAAAGGATCCATTCTTAGCAACGAATATCTTGCCTTCGGATCTGTGATAGAAGGTGTACCCAACAGTTTCCTTTGGGTATTCTATGAAGATACATTTCTCCGATTTGGGTTTGAGCTTATCAGGTTGAAGCTTTCTCACATAAGCATCGCAGCCCCAAACTTTAAGAAACGACAACTTGGGTTTCTTGCCAAACCACAGTTCATATGGTGTCGTCTCAACGGATTTAGATGGTGCCCCAAAACTATAGCGGTAAATCAGTAAGAGACATCATAGATCGCACCATATCTAATAAAGTGCGGTTACAATATTCGGACACACCATTACGTTGTGGTGTTCCAGGTGGCGTGAGTTGCGAAACTATTCCAGATTGTTTCAAATGAAGACCAAACTCATAACTCAAATATTCACCTCCACGATCAGATCGTAGAAACTTTATTTTCTTGTTACGATGCTTTTCCACTTCACTCTGAAATTCTTTGAACTTTTCAAATGTTTCAGACTTATGTTTCATTAAGTAGATATACCCATATCTGGTCAAATCATCTATGAACACTACAAAAAAAAGACACTTCCGCGATGATATGTGTTTGTCACAGTAGGTCACGTTTTCTATCATGCATGTACATCCATGACAATTTTATGACAGAATCAAGATAGTCATACCTGTGCTGTCGTAGAAGTGTTCCATGACACCATCAAAATTATCATCACGGAAGTGTCCACTTCCATGACGATAAATCACGCGTCATAGAAGTGCTTTCGTCAAGGGTGACCGACACGTGGCATCCACCGTAACGGGACGCCGTTAAGCTATCGGGTCTGGTTTTGGATCCGATAACCCGTTAACAGCCCGGACCAATGAGGATTTTCCACCTGTAAAATTCTCATTGGCCGGAGGAAACACGTGTTCGCTCACCGTTGGGACAGATGTTATCCACTCATTGGACAGGAGGCGCCTATGATAGGTCGACACGTGGCACGGCCCAACAGTGGCCCATTCCGGTGAAAAGGCCGGCCCGTTTGACTTGGTCAAAAGGTAACGGGCCGGCCCACAGAAAGCCTGTTAACGGCCTGTTCGTATATAGCCCATTTACGGCCCGCTATCTACCAGCCCGTTATGGCCTATCGGAATGAAGCCCAGTAGCTTCATCTGGGCCGTCCAATATGATTCCAGCCCGTTGTAACTTCCGGCCCATGTATGGCCCATGATGTCTTTCGGCCCATATGAGGTCCTCTATAACTCTCGGCCCATTAAAGGCCCGAGATGAAACTGGCCCATAATCAATAGTGTATCGCTTTATACCCATTAACGACCCATTATTCCGTCAGCCGTTTCCAGCCCGTGTTAACTTTTGGCCTTCTAAGGGCCCATTTATTCTTGGGCTCATTTAGAATTCGGTTAGTTACGGTCCGTTACTGGCCTATTCCATTGGTGGGCCAAATTAAGCCCGTGGTTACATTCGGCCCGTTTGTGGCCCGTTAACCCGTTGGGCTATTTTCATAGCGTTATCAAATACGGCCTATTAACGGCCCGTTATGGTCCACGAATAATACGGCCCATGTTTGGCGAAATAATGATACGCCCCGTAGAAGGCCCATGGATACTACGACCCGTAGAAGACCAATGGATCCTACGGCCCGTAGAAGGCCCATGGATCATACGGCCCGTAGAAAGCCCATGGATCCTACGGCCCGTAGAAGGCCCACAGATCCTATGGCCCGTAGGAGGCCTATGGTTACAACAGTCCGTGTGTTGCCAAAAATAGGTTATTGTGGCCACTAGAAAAACGCGGAAAAAGAACTGCAGTGACTACAAGCAAACAACTAAACAAGACAATAGGCATCAAAGTTCGCCACCAATGCAAATATAGGGAACAAAGCAGCATATTACATACACTGGCCATCAAAATTGGCCACCAGTGGAAATAAACGCGGCAGCAAAACAAGTCCATAACTGAAACAACTTCAGAAGAGCTCAAGAAACGTTATCCTGGGTATCCACCATGCTGGCAATAAGCTTAGCAAGCTTATTAGCTTTGTCCTGTTTGGCGCTAAAATCCTCCAACGCTTGCTGTTGCACCAGAAAGTATGCATCTGAATGCTCCAGGGACTTCCGCAGTCCTTCCGCTTCTTGTCGCAGCACAGCTGATCGATGTCTTTTAGCTTGTAGTTGAGACTCAAGAAACCGAACTGATTCAGACAGTGAGTTTGAATAGCTTGTGCAAGCGGTAGTGGCCAGTAACTCGAACAGTAAACCAAGACAAGACTTTGGGGTTGCCTCAATGTCTTCAAGATAGTTTTCCTTGGCTGTTTTATCAGCTTTGTTGGAGACCAACAAGGATGTCTCACGATCCTGAACCTTATCTGCATTACTTCCTTTATCATTGCTTAATAAGGCACTCTTCCCCAATATTCTGTCAGCATTCTAAAAGAAGAAACAAGCAGACACATAACAGGTTTAGCATGTACTAGTATATGAAACTCATTTTGGTGAACCAGTTCATTAGTAAGGTGGACAAGATTAAATTACCAAGTCTTCTATTGCCAAGTAGTACATTATAAAAGCATCAAACAAACATATATCTATGTCCTATGGTCACTGCATTGTCTTGTCAAATCAAAATAGAGACACGGTTCAAATCATATCAGTTCAAGAGAAAGCAGCACTGAAAGAATACAAAGCGTGGGAAACTACACGACACGACAAGATTTCAGATGGGTACCACGGGTCTACATGTACAACAACACTATTGGCCCTGTTATGATGCTGGTAATGTGCATGATATGAGAAGTCAACTATATACACAATTGAAATTGAAATCAACAAAGCTATTTATAAGAGCAAACCTGTTAAAGAAACATGCGTAAACATACATGGTGTGCCATTGGAGTTTCCATTGGATCGTTCAATTTAAAAATAAGTTTGTATGAGTAAATACAGTGATACAAGAGCAAAGCAGTATGCATGATAGCAATGGAATCTTAAATGAGAACAATTGTTCTTCAGGTTTAAGCACTTGTTCTACATGAACAGAGTACAGTAAGACGCAAGCATATAATACTTAAAATAAAATGAGCTCATAGACCTTACCACATTCTTGGTTCGGGACCAGTAAAGAACAAGGCGTTCCCAGTCACCGTCTAGTAAATGTGTCTCAGGAGAACGTAAGGGAATTTGATGAGTTTCTTTGCCAGTGAAGTATGTTTTCTTCAAGTAATTCTGATACTTCCACCAAGCATTCTTGAAGATAGCAGAGGTATTAGCACAGGTCACCTCATCCTGAGTTTCCAAATCGGTCCTTCTCTATAGAGAAAAATGGGAAAATTTGCTGTATTATAACCATCATGCACGTAGAATGTATGGGACAAAGCAAAGTAATTGCCATGAATAACATTACTTACACATAACTCCTGGACAAACACCTGCAACTGGCATTTTCCTTCATCTTCAGTATAATATTTCCATGATGGGAAGATACGCACATAGGATTTAACAACATCAAATGCGATAGATGCTAAACTATGAATGGCTGGTTGTGCTTCCTCCACAGGAATAGGTGTACTAACTGGTGGAGTTGGGGTTCGCCGTGGTAGTAGTGGCGCTTTGGGCACTGGAGCTGCCTTACTAACTGCTCTTGTTTGGGAGCTCTGTGGTGGAGATGGTGCCGTGTCAACAAGAACTGGGTTACTATCTGCTGGGGTTGGGGTTAGATTGGGTGAAGCTGGTTCTCTGTCCATCGCAGTAGGGGTAAAATCTGCGAGAGTCTGGGTTATGTGTGGTAGGGCTGGTTCTCGTGCATGTAGAACCGGGGTGCTATCTCCACCAAGAGGTAGCACTGTTTTATTTGAAGACCGTGTTTTTACTCTGCTAGATACTGCCATCACCCGCTCTAATTCAAATGGCTGATAAATAGGAAACATAGTTGAATGTACAGACATTGTATGAGAGACAGATGCAATAGATAGTGTGGAAAAAAGAGGGCATTAAATAGTTGACATGTATATTGTTTAACTAAAACAGATAGCATGACATAATTTCACATATATGATGTCTATCTAAACTGGATAGCATAACATAACATAATTCAAAGATATGATGACTAACTAAATAGGATCGCATGACATAATTCACATACATGTTATCTAAGTAACCAGGATCGCATGATTTAATTCACATATGTGATTTATATGCTAAGCGGAGGGCATTCGCATATATGATGTCTGAACTAAGAACATGGTGTTGAATATTGTGTATATGATGTCTAAACTATGCAATGCAAGACACCATATGCATGATATGAGCAGTAGAACCGTGCCAAGTTAGAGCATACACCTCGGTGGGGGAATAGGACTGGTCATCTGTCTCGGAATCCATCTCTGAGGAGCTATCGGGACCCAGCAAGAGATCTGCTTCGACAGGTAGCACTGTTTGCTCTGAAGGCCTTGTTTTCACTCCAGATTTTTCCATCACCCACTCAAACGGTTGATTCACAGAAAGAGTAGTTTAATGTACAAACATTGTCGACAAATGGAAATTTAATGAAGAAAAGGATGGGCTAGATATCATTCAAATATATGATGCCTGGTTAAACAGGATGGCATTGCACATTTCACATATATTATGGCTGGCTAAAAGACATGAGACTGCATAATTCCCATATATGATATTGAAAACTAAATAGGTGGCATTACAGAACATGTCTAAACTAAGAAGATGACATATATGATGTCGAAAGTAGGCACTGCAAAGCAACATATGCATGATATGACTAACATCATCATGCCAAGTTAGAGCAAACACCTTGGGGGGTAAATAGGAGTGGTCAGCTGCGTCTGCATCCGCCTCAGAACAGATATCTTCCTCTGGATTACAATCTGGAGAGGGGGGCGTAGGGTTTGCCATTGAACCCGCCATGGACTGATGTCTGCATGACATTGTATTGCCGCGCAAAACTCTTCTCTTTTTCTGTACATGTTCAGCATGACTGTGTATAATATCTGACATGCATACAAAAAAAATATAGTGAGATTATGTAAGGAGAGCATGCAGAAATCTAGAGTAATGGTAACAACCAGTGGATGGATCCAAAAATAATGATAGCAGGCTGATGATTGCTTTAATTTAATAAAAAAACAGATGATGATTGCTTTACTATTTGTTTCCCACCCAAGATGAACAACATAGGCATACCCTAGGTGAACCAGATATTAGACAGAGATACTATTCATTGCTGCCTCGATATGTGCCCCACAACTAATTTAGAACTCAAGTTTGAACATCAATTTGGACCTGACTTGGAGTCTAAGAGGTGAACAGGACAATAAAGTAGTAGGTAATATTTAGCAATGCATAACATAAGCAGAAACAAAAGAGTGCGACCTCTCTTGTGGACCCGTGTACTCAGGTTCATCTGCTGAGTCGATGATGGTGATGTCGTTGCGGTGGGTGCCGGCGGCAGGGAAGGAGATCTGAGGCGGCGAAATACGGTCAGGAGTCGTGATGTCTGGTTTGGTGGATGCTTCTGTCGATGGAGCAGCTCAGGTGAGGCGGACGACGTCGCGGCAGGAGTAGGACAAACCACACAAAGTTTTCTTCGACACCTACCTGTAACTGAAGTAATTCTGTAAGGGCTCATTTGGCTTGCATGATTCTAAAAACGCAAGGATAGGTCATGGAAAAACACCGGAATAGGATAGGAATGCACATCGGAAACAGATCATTTGTGAACATAGGATTTTTGTCAACTTGGGTGTTTGGTTCACAGGAATTGGAGGAGCAGAGGAATGCAAAGAAACATGGCCAAAATAAAGTGAAACCATATGAAAGCGTGTACAGTTAGAATGTTATTCTGCCACTAATGCACTTGGTCTTGTTTTCATGCATAGGATTTTGAAAAGTAGGTCCAGGTGGATGTTTTGCTCCATTCCTTTCAACAAAATGCATGAATAATTGAATAGTAGAGTGCCGTAGGAAAATTTCCTATTGCTATGTTTTTCCGTTGAACCACAATAGCCCTAATGGACCGAGATGAATATAGAGTAATAAGTGATGCGACAAGTGTACAACCTCTTT
This sequence comes from Aegilops tauschii subsp. strangulata, assembly GCF_002575655.3. Taxonomy (NCBI): domain Eukaryota; kingdom Viridiplantae; phylum Streptophyta; class Magnoliopsida; order Poales; family Poaceae; genus Aegilops; species Aegilops tauschii. Next base: position 517,926,690 of record NC_053039.3, read on the forward strand.
GCCGTAGCCGTGTCGACCTCAGCATCATTGGGTTAGTCGCTGAAGAAGTTGAGGCAGAGGTGGCTGTCGGAGGTGTGGAGGAAGATCTGAGGAATCTGTAGACAGCTTCCAGGGCACTGATCTGTTGTGATGGATCGTTCCGTCGTTGGAGCAGCTCCGGTGAGCCGTAAGACGTCAAGGCTGAAGCAGCACAAGACAAACATCATTAATCTCAAGTGGGATTCTAATAGCATCTCCAATAGATGATGTAAAATGCATTACCAAAAAGTGATATATGTAAAATTTACATCACCAAAAACCACCTGACTACAACATATGAGGTAAAAACTGTTGACTCTGAACTTAACTGTCGAAACTGAAATTTACTTTGGAATCTCAATGTTACTGTCGAAACTGAACGCAATGGTAGCAGAGAGGTACTTCACATGGGATAGTTTAGGGAGGGCCCGCAGTTCATCTTCAACCTGCACCCCCCTGAGCCACCAGCCACCACCAGCCGAACCCCATGCCGCCTCGGCGCCCCGAAACAACTCCCCACCGCCGGTCCGCCGCCGCCCCGAAACAACTCCCCACCGCCGGTCCGCCGCCACCTCGCAGCCCCGAAACAACTCCCCACCGCTGGTCCGCCGCCGCCCCAGCCAGCCCTCTAGCCCCCCCGCACCAAGCTTTTTCTCCGGTGATCCCCACGCCACCGCGTGCCCCCACCGCCGGCGAGCAGCACCCCACCCAGAACCCTAATATAGATAGTGGGGTACCTCTCCGGCAAGCCCCCCTTCCTGCTGCGGGTGGTTCTTCCTTAACTCCAGTGAGACCCCCCACCCCATGAAAATCGACTGACCCAAAAGTCGATTCAGTCGACTGAAGTGTAGCTGAATTGGAGCAGAGCAGCAGCATGAACAAGGGGGAGAGCAACAACAGCAGCGTGAGCGAGCGAGAGCCGGAGCAGCAGCAGCTGGGCGAGCGAGCGAGAGCCGGAGCAGCAGCAGCAGATCCGACTGGTATGGACGCCGCCGCCGAAGGGGCCTCGCATTGGGGGAGAGCCGTCATGGAGATGTCGCTCGCGGTGCCGGCTTCGAGGTAGCCGCTCCATGGGGGTGCGGGATGGAGCACCGTCGGCGCCGGGAGGTTGAGTTAAGGAGAAGGTGCAATGCGATGAGTGTACAACCTCTTTGGTGGCGCCGAGTGGGCCTCGGCTTCGTCGGAGGAGTCGGTGAGGATGCTACGGTTCCGGTGGAGTGGGTTAAGGCGGCGCTGTGGGGATGGAGCAGCCGCGATAGACGAGGCGATCGTCGGAGCAGCTCCTTGGAGGTGGAGGACTGGGCGGCTGAACCGGCGGGACGATGGGATGGACGACGTATTCTCATCCTGGGAGGTGGATGAGGGACGTCGAGCTATTGCGTTGGACGACGTCGTCGGGGAAGAGGCTCTGGCTGGGCAGCGGTGAGGTGGCGGATGGAGGAGGGTCGGGTTTCGCGGCTAGAGCGGAGAGGTTATGTCGGCCAGATTTCGAATGGCGAAAAGGAGGCGATGGGAGGGGGGAACCATGACTTAGGGACGCGCTTGTCCAAAATGTAGGGTGTGTTACAAAAGTACCCCCACCGATTTGAACTAGCGGCCCTTTTGGCTCAGGGTTAGAGGGGGATTTCACGTGTCAGGATTTGGCTGCTCGAGGGAGTTTTCGCGCGCATTGTAATTTCGGGATAGCAAGGCGCGGGTTGTGAAGGCGCCAGTTTTGGGAGCACGATATCTGAATTTTCGGGATATAACAAGGCGCGGGTTGAATTTTAGGGACAAGCCTAACGTGTAATATTGTACTTGTAGTACTTACCAAATCAATTCGCACTTCCCTCAACGAAAAAAACGAAAAAATAAAACTATTCACACCACACAAAGAGAGAGTCTTGTCCCATTTTACTATACAAATGCTATTCAAAGCTACTCCCTCCTTCCATCTATATAGGGCCTAAGAGCATCTTCACTAGGCCCCCCAAGAAGCCCCCCAGGAGCACTTTTTTAGCCTTGGCGACAAAAACCCTCTCCACTCACGCCCGCAGAGCCTCGTTTTTCTCCGGTTTTGATTAAATTTGAGCCCGGCGATCCCACCCCAAACCCAGCCCCCCGGGGGGCAGCTGGGAATGCCAGTTCTACCTTTTTGCCTCATGTGTCCCCACCTGCAGCCACCTCCCCGCCGCTTTATCCTCCCAGCACAACCCCCACCTTCTCTCTCCCCGTCCACTTCTCTCTCCCTGCCGCCCTGCCTCCTCCCTCCACGCCCTGCCGACTCCTCGTGGCTTGGCGTGCCGTCGAGCCCATCGCTTGGCACCGGAGAAGCTCTTGGACTTGGGCTTGGCCGTGTAGGAGGATGCGACCGGCGCGCAAGACACCGAGGAGCGGACCGGCTGCGGCAGCGGCCTCCGGAGACGCCGCGGCAGGGCGGTCGGCCTTGGTGACGTGGCGGATGTCACACGGCATGAGGGGCGCGTCGGACGTGACCCGGACGATGGGGAAGCCCTTGAGCACGGCCTCGACGGCGGCCTGGCAGGCCTCCCACTGGCCGGACCAGAGCATGCCGACGGAGCCGTAGACGGGGTTGACCATGCGGCCGCATGCCTCATAGAGCATCTAGTGGAAGAGCGCCGGGTGGAGGCCGGCGTCGGGGGCGAGGAGGTTGAGCAGGACGGCGCGGCCGTAGAACTTGGCGAGGAAGACGGCGACGAGTTGGTTGAGCAGGCCGGTGCGGACGTAGAGCGGCGCGGCGGGTGCGTGCGTGGGCACTGCAGCGGGCGACCGCGGGGAGGGTGAAGGGCGCTGTGGAGCGGCACGGCAGGCGGGCGTCGGGGAAGCAGCGGCAAGCGAGCAGCGGGGAGGCGCGGCAAGGGCGGTGGCGAGGGCAGTAGCCAGGCGAGGGCAGTAGCCAGCAGTAACGGCGAGGGACGGCGCGCGTTCGAGGCCGCGGCCAGCGAGCGATGGGGCGAGCCCAGCGCGCGCATCCTTGGCATCCTCGGCCGCCTGCTGCTCCTCTCGCGCAGCCGCGTGGGGGCAACGAGTGGGGATTTTTTCACCCCAAGCTAAATGTTTCGCCGGCAGCCCCCAAGGGGCGAAAAAATGCCTCCTGGGCCTCAACGGTTGGAGATGCTCTAATGCGTTTTTCGAGGCTAAATTTGACCAACCAAATATTAGAGAAATAATATATGACATGCAACTTACACAAAGCACACCATTAAATTTGTGTGTGAAAGGAGCTTTCAATGATATAATTTTCACATTGTGCATGCCATGTACTATTAATCTTGTCAATAGTCAAAGGCAGCCTTTAAAAATGCATTAGGCCCTATATAGATGGAAGGAGGGAGTATGGATCCATGTTATGTCCAATTAAATTTTTTCGCTGGCTGTATAATGCATGTAAGCTACTCATGCCAACATTTTAGTGCATTCAAAATGTCTATACTACCGCTGCAATTCGAACTGAATTTTAATTCGTTTCTCTATTTCAATAAGAATCTACAATCATGATTGTTGCCAACTTCAACCATCATTTGTGTATTACCTTAACAACACACCACATGATTACTATAGAGATAGACATGAACTATGTGTACTATATGAACTCGAATTCAATTTTTTGAATACACTTGATGTTGATTCCAAATAATAGTACATTTGATGTACTAACTAGATATTCATAATCTAAACCATGTTCCATACGTACACCGTGTTTATCACACAAAGTATAGTGCCCCGCCCCCTACATTATGACAAGTATTTAGCCCTGAGCTGCAAAAGCCACACATTAGCCCAAATTATAATCAATGTTCTACATTATGATATCTTCTTCAAGTATCCGTATCCACTTTTTTATAATGAATTATGATCTATGTTCGTCTTTAACACCTTCACAATCCTCTTCTCTTTGTAGCTAGCTAGCGCTAATTTTCTATCGTGCATGCACACGCCCGCCCCCCTCTCACCCTCCCTCAGCGTCCCCTCCATCGCGCACGTTCGTTATTTCTCTTTAGGTCGTTCACCCGCAGTGTGTCTAGGCCCCCCGACTCCTTCTTTCCGGCACACACCGGTCGATATACCTCTCTAGCCAAGTGTGCCTACCACAAACACATACTTGCCCTCTTCTCTTCTCATCGTCCATGTCCCCTATGTCCAATACGGTTCCACACAGGTGCACACTCCCGCCCCTCTTTTCATCGATCTCATACTCGCACACTCCTCCCCCCTCGACATAGTAGGCCTCTCGCACCACCTCCTAGCTGCACCCCTCTCCCACTGTCTGTCTCTCCGGACCTTATTTGCTTCTAACACATGCATGCATGTATACGTACTGATCTCCCTACATATAGCTAGGTCGACTATAATTCTTTTTCCCCACGCACCGATAGACTTACCTCACTAGTTATGTCTCTCCCTTTCTCGAACACACGACGATTGATCTTCCTATGTGGTTACGTATGCTTACCACAACCATATCGTCTCCCCTCATAATCCTTGCATACCTCCCGACCCGTCTCTCACACGCACGTGCATAGACAGACAGACATCCCCGCCCTCTCTTATTGATATTTCACTCGTACCCTCCGTTTGTCTAGCAGGCCTCTCCCACCATTTGTGAGACGCCACTCCACCACCAACCCTCCGACACTCTACCTTTGTCTTTCTCCCAACCTTATTCCTCTTCTACACATGTCCATGGATGCCGATCGATCTCCCTCTATACACAGTTAGGTCTCTCTCCTTCTCCACACATATACTAGTCGATCTACCTCTCTATAGTTAGGTCTCTGCCCCCTCCCCCCCACCGATAGTCGAACGTTGTAGGCAGGTATCCATGCCACAGAGAAACACTGCACCTCTGCCCTCTCAAATTCCAGTAGGCCAGCCGCACTGTATCTTTGACGTGGGCAAACACAAATTCGATGGCACTCTTTATCGATCGCACAGCCACACACTTCATCCTTGTTTTCGATTATATCGATATCTCACACCGATGATCCCTCCACTCTCTTCTAGTGGATCGCTCCCTCTATATATGATATATCCATGACTATGTTTCACACACATTGCATATGTTACTTTTTTTGTTTGAGATATCATCGACTCATTGCCTCGGTTTCGCACAAACCATCTCTCTCACACCCACCCACGTACGTACCTGCACCTAAAGAAGAGGTGCACGCAGGACGCACGTACTCGCGTCTCGTTCCCAGCCACACTCGCGCGGGTACACGGTGGAGTTCGTTTCTGTACGAAAAGGCAGCCCACGTGATAATTTGACGCTTGTAGCGGTTGTTTACTCGAAGGAGGGTCGGGTACCACGCCTAGACGGAACAAAGTTCGACTTGACACGTTAGTACTAAATAAAGTTATATATTCCTCCTCAATGGCGCGTAGTACAGAATATAAACGATTGCCGTGGGGAAAATGGAAAAATCCGCTCCACTATATACAATGGAACCTGCTTGCCGGGGTTTGTCTCTCGTCACACCATCTCAGACAAGGCGGCGGTGGCCTCTCTCTCTCACCGTTGGTCAGTGATCCGGCCGCATCCCGTCCGCCGGCGGAAAGGGAGGATGTGCATCGTTTCTCCGTTTGACGGTGTTGAGGCAGCACGTCCCGATCTGCGGTACCCGTCGTTCTCTATGACCAAGCTCCGGCACGGTAGGGCATTCGCCACTTGCTCACTGCCGCAGTATGGAAAGATCCCGGCCGCCGGCGCCCTCCTAGTAACATCCCGACGATCCTCAGGTACAACTTCCTCCGGCCTGCTCCACTGCCCATCTTCCCACGTTGCTGCATGTGGATCATCTTTAGTTGTTTGCTTAAAACGTATCTCGGCTGGAGTACTTTCCATCTTGCAATCTCGTCCTCAAACCATTTTTGATAAACCACCATGCTGCTATCTTTCCCTTATTACATGGAATATGCTTCTTTTTTGTCGGCGTATGTGTCTTCAACTCGTGTTATTCGCCAGTAATTGTTTCCTTTCTACCTCTTTTTTGCAAACAGGGCTATCCATTTCACCTTGTTGCTATTGCGACCTTTTGGTGAACTGCACAAATCACTTTTTTTTCTTAAGAGTGTTTTGTGCAGTTCTGCCAAAATGTCACACGGGCAACGTTTTTACATTTCTGTGGGACTGCAGAAAGGGAGATTGGTTTTGCTATCCTCCTCATCCAACTCCGTGCCTAATCTTATCCAACAAGTAGTTAGTCCTAAAGAGAGATCGCAGAGGTGATCGGCTTCTATTTGTGTGTGTTATGTTTCATCATCTAGTTCCACTATTATTGTAATCACACTGGCTGGATATCTTTGCAAACAGGGATGGTCAGCTCGATTTTAGTGGAGCTGCACAAAATGGTCGGATTGTGGTGTCCTCCGTACACCCCCTTTTTGGCTACAGTGCTGGGTGAAACTAGCTGCCAAGCAATGAACACTATGCCCAGGAAATGGACCCATGCCTACGAACAACATCGATCAATTATATATTTTTCTTTATTTGTACACCTTCTCACAACTTTGTCTTCAGTTGGTATGTGAATATTGGCGTTGATCTGCGAACCATTGAGATGCTTTAGCAGCCATGGTAGTTTCATTTGTATTTGATGGAATGTTGTAACGAGATAATCTTGAGGTAAGAGGACACATGAATTCTAAGTTGAAACCTTTTTTTCCTGCGGGAACCAAAGTTGAAACCTTCATACCATCACAGTACAATTTCATTAAAATTATGTGTACATATAAACAAATCCTGAAGGATTGATAGCAATGCCAGAAACAATTCAACTTCGTTTCGCCGACATGTGGGACATCCTTCATCTGGCTCCACCTGCCGTGCAGCAATATTGAGTGCACAACTGCAGGGAAAGATTCACCTTGGTCGTTGCGCCGCATTAGTAATGACTAGTGAGCAGTCAAATCACAGAGCCCCACCTTTGCCACAGTAAGTTGCTCGGACGAAGCAACCATCATTTCTCTGTTCCTTGAATCCGCTGGTACTCCCATATTCCCAGAGTAATAAGATGCTCGGGTGAAGCAACCATCACTTCACCTTTCCCATAGTAAGTACCTCCTTGGGCCCACTGAAAAATCACTTTTCTCTCTCCATCAAGTGCATTTGTTGTCAATCTAACCCTGTAACCGAAACACCTCTTTGGCTACAGTTAGTTCAGGGTTAGTCATGAGTTAGTCTAACCTCTAGCTAAGTTAGAGTATCCAAACAGGAGCAGTATAGGACATGCAAGTTGCTCAAAGCATACAGTCAAATTCGTACGTGAAAGGATCTTTTTTCTTTTTGAAAACGGAACGTGAAAGGATCTTCAAATGATATAATTTTCAAATTATATAAAATCTTATCAATAGTCAAAGGCATCCTCGAAGAATAAATTAGGCCCTACTCCCTCCGTCTAGGTGTATAAGTCACCTTATGAAAACCAAATAATCCCAAAATACTTAGGCGCGATGCATTAACTCCCACCTCGTTTCTTGTTTCTTGACATATCCACCAATAAGAGATGTGGGGCATGCATGTTTTCAATGACTTAAGACTACCAAACATGACATGCAATGGTTAGTTCATCGCATGAAATTCTATTAATTAGCAAATAAATATTAAGTTCTCTCGTTTTCCCCTCTTCCTTGGTGACGGTGCACAATCTAAGCTGACTTATTCACTAGACGGAGGGATTATATAAAATCTTACCAATAGTCAAAACCAAGTGTTACTACTACACCAAACAAGTTCAAAACGAGAAACTGGACCCACCCACGGCACGACACGCCTGTCTCGTTTGGTCCGTCGGTCAAAGCGCTTCCTCTTCTTGGCATAACAATATAGTACAATAATTTTTTTAGAATGCTCTTGGCATGTCGCTAACATGTGATGAGTTAACCAACCTCAATAGACGACAAAAACGCCAGCCCGCCGCACTTTGAGAGAGACGAGGAGCGAGAAGCGATACGGGCTGGTGGATTACTAGAGCTAGGTGTCGCACGGAGGCCAAGAAATATGGTGATAGCGTGGGTTGGCCACATACAGTATGATGTACCTACACTGGGCTGCCGTGTTTCGTACTCTTCCGGTATACTGTGGAGATGATTGGTTGATTTTATATCGCTAAATAATATAAAATATTATGAGTGCAGATGCTCCACCACGAGGTTCCTTGCTCCTTCTCGGTCGTCGGGAATCTATGTTCTTCCACTCTTTTTTTGACATGATCTTTGTTCATCCTTTTGCCAACACGTGGGACATCTAGCATCAAGGTGCACGTGTCATGCAAGAACATGGAGATAAGCAGTGCGTAAGTGAGTCGTGCACTACGATGGCACCTAGTACTACATAATATTTTCCCTCCTCGATGGCACGTGAATAGTGCACGTACTCAATGACGGAGCACGGGATGGTAGCCATGGACATGGTCGGCCCTTTTTGGATAGAGTACTAAATACGTATTAAATTTGATGTGTCCCGTCAACTCGCAGAACGACGAGAATCACACACTGAATGATGGAGCACGAGATGGTAGCCATGGACATGGTCAACCCTTTTTGGAGACTAATGCACTACTTTTGATGTGTCCGGTCTACTCGCAAACGAGGAGAAGCTTTGCTTACTAGTAGTACACTATCGACTGTAGTACCATCATCATTGTTCGACTTTTGGAAGAGGCGAAGAGCCAAGCGCACGGTCACCTACTCACAGTATAACCAGCCGTGTTTGCACTAATTTTTTAACGTAGTACCTGAGTGTATTGCTCCAGTGGTCATCACACGTGAGCCAATCGATTCGCACCCTTCCATGCTCCATTTTGTCTTGCGTTCCTTCCTACGTCCAGCATGTTGACAAGTGGGTCCAATGCTCATGTATGCCAACGTGGTAGTTAATTATTTTGCAAGAGTCAGCTATCACACCCTTTTGATGCCACGTCAATGTACCCACTAGAAACAAGTTATACTTGTTCGGTTCAACCACCTCCCTAGGTGTTTGGAGAGGAATTGGCCTTCGCCGCCTGCCCACCTATAGAACCACCTCGCACTTAATGTTTATTTGCTAATTAATAGCATTGCATGCAATGAACTAACCACCGCATGTCGTGTTTGCTAGTCTCAAGTCATTAAAAGCATGCACACCCACATCTCTTATTGGTTGATATGTCAAGAAACAAGGTAGAAGTTAATGCACCGCGCCTAAGTATTTTGGGATTATTTGGTTTTCGTAAGATGACACCTGGACGGAGGGAGTATTATACTTGAAGGCTACAAGGTTGGCTATACATGACGTGGCAGTGTCATGTAGCCATCAACTGGTTATACTATTAACCATGCTCTTATAATACTCCTATATTTAGGAACGGAGGGAGTAGTTGGCATGCATGATACTACCTATAATACTCCCATTACAACCAGCCTGGTAGAATTAAAATACCTAATCTAAATGGTCGCCGCCCGATCTCTTTGTCCTCCTCCAGCATGCGGCAGAAGAAGAATCGAGCAAGACACCGGCTGTATTCGCCGGCGTCGCCTCAGCGGTGGCCTTCATGGGATACAATCGGCGGCGGCCTCCCGTGTTCTACTTTTCCTCGATGATGGCGGCGGGCGGGGACGTGCTGCCCATCACCTCGTCCACATCCGCATAGCCGCATCATCTTGTCGACATCCATGGCGGCTTCTTTCTCTGCCTGCATGTCGCGGTTACGCGCGCGTCGACGACGGATGGCGCAGTGGCAGACGCTGGAGGCGCTGTACGGCGCGGCGACGTTGAGGGCAGCGATGATGCCCGTGTCGCCATGCTCCCCGACAAGCCGGCATGGAGCAAGTCGGCACTCTTCCTTGAGCTGTATTGGAGAGGCTAGCTGCGGAACCATATGATGGCTTAGTGCGGCAACTGCCTCCGACGGGCTAGGCGAGGTAGGTGGAGAAGCGAGCTGCCGGGCTCGGGGGGCCACCCAGACGGCTTTTATGCAGGAGAACTGCTCTTCTTGCTCATCGGATGCCGCTGAAAGAGTGGAGAAAATGGTGGAAGGAGGAGGTTGGCCGGCGTCCTGCTCCTGAACGGACGTGTGTGGCCGGAGTTGGTTTCTCGCATTCCACGCGGGTTTCTATATCTATACTATCTTATTCTTCTTCTAGTCTTCTAGTTCTCTCTATATAGTGTGCCAATTTTAAGTAGGACTAAGAACATCAATCATAACCGTTGATCTTCTAGATCCAACGGCCATATCAGTAGGATTCGCATGAACAGTACACTGCTGCTACCTCACCTGTGTTCTAGAACAATCATGTACCCTTTCTATAAAAAAGAAGCCCATAACTAGCTCCAATGGGTTGTGTTGCCACATGACCACCAGATGGTTTGATTGAGCCCAGTCGAGATGGTTTAGTAGGAGAATGTGGATATTTCTCAAAAAAAAAGAACACGTGGAAAAAGTGAAGCAACGTGCAGTTCTTGTTAAATGAACGTACAGTTTTATGGCATGAATACTACTTCCCGCTTTTACAATATTGAACTAGTATCAGCATTCTGCAGCCGCGTGTGTGCGCATGCATGTGTTATTCACGTGCATTCTGCGGCCGAGTGTGTGTGCATGCATGTGTTGTGTACGTGCGTTGTGTGCTCCATGCTGTGCGCATTTGTGCATGAGTTGGATCGGCATGAGTTAGTGCGTCGGCGTGTGTACATGCATGGCTGCATGCGTCATGTACATGCGTGGCTTCTTGCGTGGTTATCAATACTTCCTCCGTCTCAGTATATAAGATATGCGCGTCGTTCTAGGTTGACAATTTAACTAGCTAAATATGTATCATATTGGATGAAAAATATATGTTTAGAAACTACATCCACTTAAGAACCTAATGATATACTTTTGGTGACATAACTCATATTTAGTTAGTCAAATCGATGACCTAGAACTACGCGCACGCCCTATAAACCGAGACAGAGGGAGTATAACTAATAAAATATCTTCAACTTAGCATCCCGATGTATCGTCTCTAGTGGTTAGCAAAGAGTTCATGTTCTTTTATTTGTTTATAGGTGGGCAGGCGGCAAAAAACAGGGGAAAACGTGCAAGGTTCCTTGCAGACGCTCCACCGCGAGGCTCCTTGCTCCTTCTCGGTCGTCGGGAATCTATGTTCTTCCACTCTCTTTTTTTACGTGAGCTTTGTTCATCCTTTTTCCAACACGCGAGACATCTAGCATCAAGGTGCACGTGTCATGCAAGAAAATGGAGATAATCAGATAAGCAGTGCGTAAGTGAGTCGTGCACTTCGATGACACCTACTCCTACTACGCAATATTTTTTCTCCTCGATGGCACGTGAATAGTGCATGTACTCAACGACGGAGCACGGGATTGTAGCCATGACATGGTCAACCCTTTTTTGGAGAGAGTACGTACTAAATAACTTTGATGTGTCCCGTCAACTCGCAGAACGACGAGAAGCTTGCTTACTACGCCTTCTCCCTGGCCAATTGTCGTGGATTTGTCACGACAGATGTCCTAGTGTGAGGACTTAGTCATGGAGCCATCGCAACGAGATTAGCTTAAAGGGGTTAAACTAGACAAAGGATACGGGGAGTTTATACTGGTTCGGCCCCTTGCGGTGAAGGTAAAAGCCAACGATCTAGTTGTGGTGGAATTGATGGGGTCTCGATGATCAGGGAGTGAATCCGCTTTACCTGGCTCTTGAGTTGTTGTTTCCTGTCCCTGAACTGCCGCCGGGTCGTCCCTTTATATACACAGGTTAACGCCTGGTGGTTTACAGAATCCCGAGGCCGGCTCATACATGTGTCCGGCTCAGTTTCTACCTTTCCCTATCTTACAACACAAGTTACATATCTTATAGCGGTTTATGTCTATGAGCCCTAATTCGCCTTTGGGCTATGGGCCTCCAAGTCTCTGTAGTAAAGCGTCGTACTCCTTGTCTTCATGGGCTTCAATACAGATGACTCCTTATGAGTGTAACCCGGCCCCTCCTGGGCGGTTTATACTCAGTAGTTATATCTCCAACATTAGGCCCCAGATTGATTTGAACCTATTCATGTCAATCTTCAATACTTCGGAAAATTTCTTCTTGAATATCTTCACGTGAATCTTGTAAACCGCCGTGACATCATCTTCCAAAATTGTAATAAACCGCCATGACGTCATCTGTTTATTAAAACCATATGTACTTCCCTTTTATTAATAAGCCTCCGAAAACCGAGGTGACAGCTCTGTCACATATCCATTTTTCGGGCTCCTCGATTCCCGCGCCTGTCACTTATCCCTTCGTCTTATAAATAGGGCCAGGGGTCCTTTTCTCTTTTCCCCTTTCATGCCTCTTCGCCTCGTCTTCTTCCTCGCGTCGCCTCAGTGCTCGAGCACAACCGCCGCCGTCGACCATTGCCTCTGTTCCAACGACGGCCGCTGCATCAACCTGACTTGACCAGAGAAACGCGGCGCCTCTCCGCTACTCCTTCAACTTCTGTAAGTTTTCTTTCCTGCTACCCCAGATCTACTGCTAGGGTTTCGATGTTCAGTGGTGTTCTTCGGTGTTCATCATATTTCATTACTGTACTTTGTTGCCCCATCAGAACTTGATAAAACTTGATATTCTCCCTGCGTGGCCGTAGCTATAGCCCATTTTTCCTTATCATAGCATCTCTTTTTCAGTAAACAGATCCCATTTGGTTTTTTAACTGTCCCTCTATCACCATTTAGGTCTTTGGAATTTTCTCCTTTTTAGAACTGCGATAGATCCAAGATTATAATACCAACCTGTGAAAGCTGTTTGTGCAATACTTAAGAATTTTTTCAGATCTGTAACTTCCACACCATTGTAAGCGGTTTAACCTTTAGAAAATGATAACCGGCCAGGTACCATTAGCCCTCTTTTAAACCGCCAATTCACCTTTAAGGTCAGAATCCGGTTTAACATGTACATATGTTTTAATATTTTCTCCTTCCGTCCTTGCACCGGTTTATTCGTGTTAGTCATGAGTCCTAAACCGACATAAATCCTCTTTTCCAGCTTGTCATTGAAATGGCCAAACAGTTCTATGCCTGCAATTGGGTCCCTTCTCGGGTTACAGAAGCACAACTAGACGGGTGTGTTGCAACCAGTGCTTTAGCTAGTAAAGAGACCATCCACTGGCGGGTCCCTGGTCCAGAAAATCCACCTGAGCCCAAGGATGGAGAGGTTATTGTGTTGATCATCTGAGTCTCGGGTTTAGCCCGCCCGGTTCAAAATTCTTCCGTGATGTTCTTGCCAGCTTCCAGATCTGCCCTCAAGATATTGGGCCTAACTCAGTGTCCAATATTTGTAACTTTCAAGTTTTTTGTGAGGCTTATCTGCAAGAAGAACCCACTGTTGAGTTATTTCGGGACTTCTTTTACTTAAACCACCGTACTGAATTTATGGATGGACCCAACACTGAACTTGGCGGCGTTTCAATTCAGAAGAGAAAGGATGCTGACTTCCCTCACGCCAAACAACATAGTCACCCCAAAGACTGGAATCAGACTTGGTTTTACTACCAAAACACAGCTCCGGATGATGAAAATCCTCGACCGGGCTATCGTCCACACCGGCTTACCAAAACTCATCCAGTTCCTCAACGACTGACTGCCAAGGAACAATCAAAATATGCCCCTCAACTATCAAAACTCAGAGCTTTTGTTGCAAACGGACTGACCGGCGTTGGTTTTGTTCGATGCTGGGTTTCTTGGAGCGTTCTGCCTTTAAGCCGGCGCCCCGGTTTAATGTGTGAATACATAGGGGATCTGAAAGACCCTCAGCGTCATATTGACATCCAGCTTACTGACGACGAGGTCACCGAAGCTGTCAAGAAAATGCTTGATGAACCGGTGGCTGTATGCAGCAGAGTAGGGCTTAGTCCCTTCTGCGCTTCCAACAAACCGCCAGCTGTAAGAATTGCTTTATTTGTATCTTAATCTATCCCTGCTTAAACATTCCTTTAAAACTTGTTGTCTATCTGCACAGGGTGATGATCCGTTCTGGAAGAAGAAATCGCAAGATAAACCGGCAAGAGCGCCTCGCATCAAGACCAGGGTTACAAAGATGCCCTTGAAGAAGAAAACCGCCGAGGCCTCTGACCTGCCCAATGATGAAGAGCTTGACGACCTGGAGTCAGAGGTAGAACTTGACTCTCTTGGTTCTTTTTTCATACACCTCATTGACAATGATCATTATTAGGATGATGCGGAAGCTAGCCCCGCTGGTGAAGCAGAGGTAATTGTTCTATCTTCCGACTCAAATCCTATGCCAATACCAAAACTCCGTCGAGCAGTCCGAAAAGTAAAATTTTCACACCCTCTTGCTTATTCGGATTCACACTTTTCTTTGAAGACACAGCAGCATGAAGCTCGCCGCACAACCCAGCATAGTGGCCAAGTGGTTACCTCCTCCGGTTTACCGAACTCTCCGGTTCGCAAACGCCGTCAAGAGGTCTCTTGCTCTTCTAATACACTTTATCCCAAGGCGGGTTACTTCCGATACCCTCTTAATCCGTCTGATTCAAATTATTAGGGAACCTCCCATTCATCCTCCGGCGAGTCATCAGCCACACAAATGCCTCCACTCAAGACTGTTCCTGGGTAAGCATATTATACTTAACCCTTTATGCCTTGCACTGGTTTATTGTACTAACATCTGCGTCTGCTCTTTTCAGTGCCAAAGCCAGACTTAGCAAAAAAGCCAAGCTGACTAAACCAACTGATGATAATCCGGCCACTGAACCGAAGAAAACCTCAGAAGCTCTTGATCCGGATGCTGATACTATCTTGGACGATCCAGCACCTCAGGCTCAGGACACTTTTGCTGAACCGGGAGAGATAAATCCAACGAGCCAGCCTGCTGATCCGCCAAGCCCATCTGCCGATCCACCAAGCCCAGTAAGAACATTTGCTCAACCGCCAAGCCTAGTCAAAACTGTTGATGGCACCACAGATGATGTTGTGATTACCGGTTTTGGTCATACTGCTCCTGGCAACCCTGTCGCTTTATCAAAGCATAGTGCCAAAGAAGAATTTTCTGCTGTGGACAAGGGTAAGTGGAAAACCGATTTATCAAGCTATGCCCACTCAATGCTCAGGACATCCATTCTGGATATCTAAACCGTCTGTATACAAGCCGCGACTATGAAGCCGGTTTAGTAGGTCTAATGAAAGAGCGATATGAAGTAAATATTCATTGCTTTGCACAAGTTCTTTTTCCTTAGAGCCTGCTTCAATTATCAACTACAGTAGCCCCCAAGGGCCGGTTCATAATATGAATGTGAACCGGGACTTGTAATAGAATAATATTGAATCTTGCTTGTGTAGTCCCTATGGACCGGTTTATACCTTTAGGATGAACCGGTATATCTTCTGTCATGCAGTTTCCAAAATTCCTGACAATCATCAATATAATCCGGCTTATTGAGAGAAACTCGATAACCTTGAATTGATTCGGTATGCATTAGCCCCCAAGTGCCAAGTATATAACTTGTTATGTGCTTGGGACTTAAAATATCAGTTGATAAAAAGCAATCCGCATTAGCCCCCAAGTGCCAAGTGTATAACTTGTTATGTGCTTGGGACTTAAAATATCAGTTGATAAAAAGCAATCCGCATTAGCCCCCAAGTGCCAAGTGCATAACTTGTTATGTGCTTGGGACATTCAAAGATGTATTACCAACTTATTAACTGCTTCTTGTAGGATGACCTGACCAAAAAGGATTCTCAAATCGCCGACCTCCAAGAAAACATTAAGTCCCAGCAAGTAGAAACCTCCAAGGCCAAAGAAGAACTGACCGACGCTTTAACAACTATGGAAAAACTGAAGGATGGTTTCAAAGGCGAATGAGCAGATTGGGAAGCTAAAAGAGCAACTTTGCTAAAGCGGGCGGAGGATGCTGAAGCGGCCCTTAAACCGGTGACAGAAGAGCTGACTGGCCTAAAGCGGCAAATCAACGCGATGACCTCTACTGTCTTTGGTAAATACCCTCTTCCTAAGTTGTAATTAAACATCCTTAAAAACTACCGGTTTAACAATAATATTGTAACCATTGCGGGTAGCCGTGTTGCTCATCTTGGTTCAGACATGCGCAAAAAACTGAAGGCTGCCTATACATTGATAGAGCAGTTATATACCGGCGCTCAACGGGTCATCTGCACAGCGTCATACAACAAACCACCCCCAACTTTAATCAAGGAAACATTGGCAAAGTTATCCATGACGCCTGCCCAGCTTGAGGAGGTGAAGAGATCAGCTGCAAGAGCCGGTGCTCTGTCTGCATTAACTCGGGCCAAGGCCTGGATATCTGATCTTGATCCGGAAGACATTGGAAATGGCTACCCCAGCCAAAAAGAAGATGGGTCAGACTTTGACAATGACGCTCTTAGGGCTTTGACGAAGGAAACGCGTCCACTTGCAAGTAAACTGGCTGAAGAGACTGATTTGTCTTTCCATCGGTCGATTTATGACGCAGACAACAAACGGATTGATGCATCAGTTTATGAAGTGCAAAATCTTATCCCGCCAATTCGTAAGCATACTTATGCCCCTGATGTTGAACCGTTCGATCTTATAAGTGATGAAGCTGTCTTCCGAGCTTTATCTGGGATTGACTGGGCAACCATTGACTTCCAGCCACTTGGTGGGGAGGCGGAGGGTGAACCGGCGCAGGATGATCCCCAACCTTCATGTCAGCCTGAGGAAGAATCATAATCCGGAGGCCGGTTTAGCTTCTTCATACCGAGATATCAGCGATAGACAATTATTCTTTTGGGCGTCTTCTACCTTGTAATAGGCTAGTTTTAAACGCTTGGTCTGCTATGCCATCGTGCATAGCCAATTTGCCTGATACTGTTAATCCGTCATGATATACATTGTCTGCTTATGATCCTTAGCAGCTTTATGTAATCCTGTTTCTGCATATAATAAACTTAAAATTGCCCTGGCGGTTTACCGCCGGACGGGTTATGATACCCAATATGAAGCCTAGAGTTGATAACCTAGACTATACTTTCAAGAATATTTAAATATGAAATACATCATACCTGTGACATTGAATCACATTGTCGATTTTTTCACTATATTGTAGTAAGGGTGATAACCCGAATCTTGAGAGCTGATAACTCCCACCATGCTGTGCTGGTTTATAATGAAATCATGCCGGGTTATAATAAATACCGGATGACCATACTGGCGACTTATAGTCAAAGCCAGACCGGGTTAACAAACTCCGGTTTATAATTGATCGTGTACTAACAACTTATAGTTGAAAGCCAAGCCGGGTTAATTGACACCGGTCATCTTTGTAAGCCTGTGCTAGGCAATTAGAAAATGAGACCGGTTTAGCAAGCACCGGTTTAAATACAAATCTCATCGAAATAAACATCAAAAAAGAAAGATTTGGGAAGAAAATATGCAAAAAGGCGAGGTTTTCATGGGCTGCCAGGCCACAGAGTTAAACCGTTTGACAAAGCCTTTTAAGATGGACCTCACAATAACCACTCGTCGTTTTAACTTTGACAAGTTCAGGGTCCGTATAAGATTGACTTGCCAAACGTTCGGCGGGTCATACCAAGATTACCTGGACGGAGTGACTTACTTGATGAAGGCAGGTTAACCCGGGGTTTTAGGTGAATACACCTGGCTTCCAAGCCTGGCTTTTATAGCCTATTGCAAGGTGTAGATTCTTGGTTCTTGTAGAAGCAAAGATTCCCCAAGCAATATTTTGAGCTGTGCTCAGTGGGCACCTATGTTTGAGTTATGCTTTTCAATAAACTCTCTTTGGCTCCTTATGATATTAGGTATAAAAGCCCCCAATCTTATAAGCCGGATCAATGGACAAACAGAGGCCCGCTTTTATAAGCAGAAGCCCCCATGTAACCAAGAAATTTTTTAAAGACGAATGGCAGAGGCCCCGCTTTTAGCAAGGATGCCGGTTTATTATATTGATCATAATATGCTCAGTCCTGAAGATATGCATGAGGTAAAGAAATCTATGAAAGAAAAAGGTATTAAAACGGAAGATGTTAAGAATTTACCACCTATTGAAGAAATACATGGTCTTAATTTGCCGCCTGTTGAAGAAATACATGGTCTTGATAACCCGACACAGGTAGTAAAGGTAAATTCTCTCTATAGATTTGATGAAGGTGATATTCCTCGTTATAAGTCTCCTAGCCAATGCTTAGATGAGTTTGATAATTTTATTGTTAAACAAGAAAACTTCAATGCTTATGTTGGTAGACAATTGAAACGAATTGCTTATATGATTGAACACTTGAGTGATTATATGTCTAGAGTTAAAGGTGAACTCAAACTCATTAGTAAACATGCTTCTATGGTTACCACTCAAGTAGAACAAGTGCTTAAAGCTCAGAATGATTTGCTCAATGAATTAAATAATAAGAAAAATGATAATGATGTTAGAGTTGTGACTAGAGGGGGTAGAATAACTCAGGAAACTTTGTATCCTGAGGGCCACCCTAAGAGAATAGAGCAATATTCTCAGAGAACTAATGTTGATGCACCTGGTCCTTCTAAAAAGAAGAAAAATAAAAATGATAGGACTTTGCATGCTTCTAGTGAATCTGTTATAGACACACCTGAGAATCCCAATGATATTTCTATTTCTGATGCTGAAACACAATCTGGTGATGAACATGAACCTAGTGATAATGTTAATGATGATGTTCATGTTGATGCTAAGCCTAGCAATAACAATGATGTAGAAATTGAACCTGCTGTCGATCTTGATAACCCACAATCAAAGAATCAACATTATGATAAGAGAGACTTCGTTGCTAGGAAGCACGGTAAAGAAAGAGAACCATGGGTTCAGAAACCCATGCCTTTTCCTCCTAAACCATCCAAGAAAAAGAATGATGAGGATTTTGAGCGCTTCACTGAAATGATTAGACCTATCTTCTTGCGTATGCATTTTACTGATATGCTTAAAATGAATCCTTATGCTAAGTACATGAAAGATATTGTCACAAATAAAAGAAAGATACCGGAAGCTGAAATTTCCACCATGCTTGCTAATTATACTTTTAAGGGTGGAATACCTAAGAAACTAGGAGATCCAGGAGTACTGATATGCTTAAAACTATGTTAAAACTACTTTATGTGATCTTGGAGCCGGTGTTAGTGTTATGCCTCTCTCTTTATATCGTAGACTTGATTCGAATAAGTTGACACCTACTGCAATATCCTTGCAAATGGCCGATAAATCAACTTCTATACCTGTCGGTATTTGTGAGGATGTGCCTGTTGTGGTTGCAAACGTTACTATTTTAACGGACTTTGTTATTCTGGATATTCCCGAGGACGATAGTATGTCGATTATCCTTGGTACACCCTTTTTGAATACTGCAGGGGCTGTTATTGATTGCAACAAAGGCAATGTCACTTTTCATGTTAATGGTAATGAGCTTATGGTACACTTTCCGAGGAAACAGCCTCAAGTCCACAGTATCAATTCTATTGGAAAAATTTCATCGATTATTATTGGAGGTTTTGAATTTCCTCTTCCTACTGTCAAGAAGAAATATGATATTCTTATTGTTGGGGATGTGCATATCCCCATTGAGGTAATCTAGTGCTATTCGAAAATTCTCTGGTTTCATGCGATTCGGAATGAGTTTGTTAACAAGACTTGATCAACCCTGTTAGTGGATTCCTTTTGATGAGCATGAGATGCATGAAGTCAGAAAGCACAACCTTCTATACCCTCCTTTTACTTTCTGTTATTTAGATTAAATAAAAAAAAATAGTATTTTCTGTCTGTTTTTTGAATTATCCGTGCAATAAAAAATACCCCGAAAATAGAAGTTCTCCAAATGCCCTGAAAATGAAATATGATTTTTTTCTAGAATATTTGAGAATATCTGGCACTGAGAACACATCAGGGGGAGCAAGCACCTGGCCACGAGGGTCCAGGGCGCGCCCCCCTGCCTCGTGGGCCCCTGGTGGCCCCCCTCCACTTATTCCAGCCACAACACACTCCTTCTTCCTCCCAAAAAATCACCAACCAGCTCAAGCACGAGTTCTAGCTCATCTTGCTGCCATTTTTGATCTCCTTGCTCAAAGCTCCACTCACAAAACTGCTTTGGGGGATTGTACATTGGTATGTGACTCCTCCAATGGTCCAATTAGTTTTTGTTCTGGTGCTTTATTTATTGCAAATTTTTGCTGCTGAGGTGACCCTTTTCTTGAGCTTGCATGTCAAATTTATATGGTCCCAAGTAGTTCTAATGCATGATATAGTCTCACTTGTAGGAGTAGTTGCTATCAATTTTGTTGAGTTTGGTTCACTTTTATTTTAAGTTACTAAAAATTTCAGAATTTTTCAGAAATTGATGAAGAGATTTTTGAGGGGCTCTTCGAGCCGAAGCTCGAAGGATAAGCAAAGTGAAGAGGATAAGAGTCCCAAATATAATCTCCCACGCACCGCAGAAGTTCGTTCGTGTGAGTGGCCTTGTGATGAGTTCTTGATAGCAGCCGGGATTCATGATGATTTTTATTATTTGCCTGAGAATGTGGGCCTCACCGACTTCCTCCGCGACCAGCGCGAACAGTATCTCCTACTGACTAATATTTTTGTGCAAAATTTTCATTTCCATGCTAGGAGATCACCACCCTCGGTGGATTTTTATTTATATGATGAGTATAAGGAGATGTCCCTTTTTGATTTCTGCCGGGTCTGTAAGATACCCTTTACGGGCAGCATAGAGGAACCACATCGTAATGATGTGGAAGGGTTTATTAATTTGATTGCTGTTGGGGAAACGAGGAAAGTTTCTGATGCAAGAATTACTAGCATACATTTTTCGGTTCTGCGTTACTTTGTGATATTTGCTAGTAGATGTTTAATTGGTCGCGGAAACTGTGGAAACCTTAGTGCCCCTGATATTGTTATTTTGTGCCATGCCTTGTTTCGTGATAACACTTTTAGTCTAGGCGCTATTATTGCCAAGCGGGTAAATCTGAACCGCAAGAAGGGTCCCATCTTGGGAGGTATCTTCGCCTCGCGCCTCGCTGCACACTTTAACATACCTATTAGGCATTATGAGAAAGAAGAAAAGTCGCTGCCTCCTATTTTTCTAGACTATAAGAGTATGGTAGCACATGATTTTATTGTTAAGAATGAGAAAAAGATGCTAGACTATAGACTAATATTTGATAAAAATCACTTTGAGACTATTACTTTGCCTGCTCCTTCTTTGTTTAACTTATCTTCAGGAAAGTATCTTGTTCTGCCGGAGGCATTTCATGCCTACCAGAACCTCACATCAGCTCTAGAGCCAGAGCCAGAGCCACAACCTGGTCCTCCCCGTCAGTCTGTTTATCAGTGGGATCCGGAGGAGATTGCCAATCTGTGGCACCCCGAGGTTCCATCTCAATACGACCCCAGCTACAACTTTGATCCATGGGCATAGACCAACTTAGGCCAAAAGCCTAAGCTTGGGGAGTATGTATTTCTCACCGACATTACATTCATGTTCGCACACTCATTCTAGTTGTCGGTGCTCATACTTTTTCACTGTAATATCCATGCCAGTTTATTTCCTTTTTCTCGCTTTCTTCTTGTGTGTTTGAAAAAACCTTAAGAAAAACCAAAAAAATTAGTTTTAGCTTTTAGTTAGCTTACTTTCCATGCCTGTACTAGTAGAATTAAAAGAAAACCCAAAAATATTCTTGTTCTTCTATTTATTTGTTGGGAGCTTTCCCGTGTAAATAGTGTCATTTCTTTTCTTTTCTTTGGGGGTCGAGAGGAGAAGACAATAATGAAAATGTTGAAGTGGCTCTTATAGGCATTATTGTTGATTTAACAAAGAGCCCATATTACCTTGTCTTCTCCCTTGTATTAAATGCTTGCAGATTCCAGCTTAGTCCAATGCACATGCACTATTATTATTATCACACCATTCGGTCGTGCAAGTGAAAGGCAATAATGATGATATATGATGGACTGATTGAGATGAGAGAAGCTGGTATGAACTCGACCTCTCCTGTTTTTGTAAATATGATTAGTTCATCGTTCTTGATTCATCCTATTATGAATGAAACACGTTTGCAATGACAATTAGAGATTATAGTTGCTTATGCCATGCTTAATTTCGTAGGAGTTTATAATGGTTTACCTTGCATGCCAACATGCTATTAAAATGGTTGTGATGTGGTATGATGGAGTGGCCTTTGAGGGCGAAAGGGGCGCCTAGGCGAGCTACGAGTGGCAGAAAGCACCAAGAGAACACCTCGGTGGCCGCCCACAGGCGAGCCGGTGATGACGGTGCCGGAGAAGGAGCTGGAAGACGAGGCGGCAGGACCGGCAATACGCGATGAAGGCGTCGGTGCCCGCGTACTACGAGTGGACGGCCTTGCCGCCCGCCCTCTTCCTCTTCCGCAGCCTCCCGACGCCAGCCGCCCAAGGAGACGGCCCCCGAGAAGTTCAAGGAGCTGGCCCCGCCCCCGGCAAACCTCTGCCGGAGGAGCGGCCAGGTGCAGATGCTGCTGCTGCCGCACCCGCCCAGGCGCGGGGCGTCCGACGCCTAGTCGGACTCGTCCCCGCTATCTGCCCCGCTGTACTCCTCGTCGCTTTCGCTCAAGGACGAGCTTCCATCGTCAGAATCTCCATCAGAGGAGCTCTCCACGCAGCATTTTAGACGAGTTCCAAACTCTCCGAAGACCTTGACGGAAAGCAGGCCGTCCTCCATTAATTTGAAGTAGAGGACGAGCCCCGTCGTCAGGCTGTGGATGCGGGCGAACGTCTTCCATCCACGGCGGAGATACATAACTCGAGGAGCCGGGAAGTCGACGTCGACCCTCGTGCCCCCGTTCCCACAGCCCCTCATGTGCAACCTGAGGGTCTGGGGCGGGGCATGCTCCATCACCCGAGCGAACGGAGTAGGGAGACGAAGACGACGACGCGGGGGCCGGCGGAGCCTGATGAAGAACTCGCAAGGCTGGTCTTCAACGTGGCCCTCCATCGGGAAGGGCATCATTGGCGGGGGCGAGGCCGGCGCGCCACCCCGTTCTCCTCTGCCCCGAGCGCTATGGCCTCTGCACCGGCCTCACCCCCTCCCCCTTCCCCTCGCAGTCGGTTCCACCACCACGGGCTCAGGAGGAGGAGGGACACGCTTTCGAGCGGTGACCCTTGCCGCCACCGTCGAGGGACCAGGATTCCTTTTCTCCACGGCGGGTGAAAGGAAGAAGTAGAAGCAAGAGGAGATAGATGACAGAAGAGTGCGGGATGCCATCCCCCCTTCCCCTTATTTATAAAGGAGCGGGGTCGGGGCTCGGCCGCCCCGTTTGGCCAATCCAGCCACCAGAGGCGCGCGGAATCGGGACCAACACTACAAAAAAAAGACACATCCATGACATTTTGGGCCGAACGAATTTTTTTCCTGTCATACATATGACACTTCTATGACGATAATTGTGACAAAACCCGGTATCATCATAGATGTGGTGGGCTCCTACTTCTATGACAAAAAATCATGACAGAAAATGGGCTTTTCGTCCTGCGCGGGCCGGAGACGCGGCTCCATGACATTCTTTGGGCCGTCCATGATGGAAAAAACCGTGGTAGAAGCGAGGGGGAGGAAAATTTCGGGGAGTTGCCGGTTACGGTGGGAGGTCGGGGGCCGAGCGATGCGCGTTTCTCTCGTACACGTACGCGCGTGTGTGCGAGGCGTTGGCTCTAACTGAACCCGAGCGAGGCGTTGGGCTCTAACTGAACACGAGCGATTGCACTGTAGGCTACGCGTTACTGAACCCGAGCGATCGATCGATGGCTGTTAACTGAACCCGATCGAGCGATTCCTTCGCTACTGCTGCTAACTGAAGCCGATCGATTGGATGAACAATGAGCGTTGCGGGGGGGGGGGGGTTGGATGAACAGTGAGCGGTGGCGTTGCCTCTGGATGAACAGGACCCCGTGGTGTGGAGGGCTGGATGAACAGTAGACGGTGGAGGGGTGCCCGTGGAGGGGTGGTTGAACAGGACCCCGTGGTGTGGAGGGCTGGATGAACAGTAGACGGTGGAGGGGTGCCCATGGAGGGGTGGTTGAACATGAGCCGGTGGAGTAGCGCGCGGTGGAGGCTGGATGAACAGGAGCCCGTGGAGGCTGGAGGAGGTCGACGGTAACCCGTGGAGGCTGGAGGAGGTCGACGGTGGAGATGAACAGTATCCCGTGGAGTCCCGTTTTGCGGTACGCCACACCCCTCCCGATGAACAGGACCCCCGTTTCGACCGTAGGAGGTCCGTTTCGTCCGTTTTGCGGTACGCCACACCCCTCCCGATCAACAGGACCCCCGTTTCGACCGTAGGAGGTCCGTTTCCTCCGTTTTGCGGTATGCCACACCCCTCCCGATTAACAGGACCCCCGTTTCGTTTGTAGGAGGTCCGTTTCCTCCGTTTTGCGGTACGCCACACCCCTCCCGATCAACAGGACCCCGTTCCGAACGTAGGATGTGTTTCCTCCGTTGTGCGGTACGCCAGGCCTCGTTTCCATCGCCTGTTCCGTCCAAGCCCTCCCGATGAACACGACCACGCATTCCGTTCCGACCCAGCCGGTTGGCTCCCCATGAAAACGACGACGACGCTATTTCTCCGTTCCGACCCAGCCATGCACGTATGTGCGAGTAGGCGTTCGAGACCCCGCCCGTATGTACACATACGTGGCCGTATTTTCTTTCTTGCACCCTGGCCGTTGTACGTACGTGTACATGCTACGTGCGTGCCTCTACTACGACACGTGCGCGCCTCTACATCGACCAGTATATATGTACGTACACGTTCGCGACCAGAATGACAACGCTACGTACGCTTCGACCAGGTGGGTCCCGACTGTCAGGCACTTCCTTGCCTGCGAAGATGTAGCTGGTGGGTCCCAGCAGTCAGGGGGCGAATCATTTGTTTTTTATTTTTTTTGCCCGGACGCACTTCCTTGCGTGCGAAGATGTAGCTGGTGGGTCCCAGCAGTCAGGGGGGAATTTTTTTTTTCGCGAAATACGGTGGCCCGTCCGGTGGGTCCCTGCTGTCAGGTGGAGGAATAATTATTTTGCGCGTAATAAGGAGGCACTTCATTGCGGCCACCGTGGACCTAGCTGTCAGCCTCTCCACACACATGTTGGGGAACGTAGTAATTTCAAAAAATTTCCTACGCACACGCAAGATCACGGTGATGCATAGCAACGAGAGGGGAGAGTGTTGTCCACGTACCCTCGTAGACCGACAGCGGAAGCGTTATCACAACGCGGTTGGTGTAGTCGTACGTCTTCACGATCCGACCGATCAAGTACCGAACGTACGGCACCTCCAAGTTCTACACACGTTCAGCTCGATGACGTCCCTCGAACTCCGATCCAGCCGAGTGTTGAGGGAGAGTTTCGTCAGCACGACGGCGTGGTGACGATGATGATGTTCCACCGACGCAGGGCTTCGCCTAAGCTCCGCAACGGTATTATCGAGGTGTAATATGGTGGAGGGGGGCACCGCACACGGCTAAAATATCGTATATCAAGTGTGTCCCTGGGGTGCCCCCTGCCCCCGTATATAAAGGAGCAAGGGGAAGAGGGCCGGCCAAGAGGAGGTGGCGCGCCCAAGGGGGGAGTCCTACTCCCACCGGGAGTATGACTCCTCCTTTCCTTGTGGGAGTAGGAGAAGGGAAGGGGGAAGGAGAAAGAAGGAAGGGGGCGCCCCCCCTCCCTAGTCCAATTCGGACGAGCCCATGGGGAGGGGTGCGGCCACCCTTTGAGGTCTTTCCCTCCTTTCCCGTATGGCCCATTAAGGCCCAATACGAATTCCCGTAACTCTCCGGTACTCCGAAAAATACCCGAATCACTCGGAACCTTTCCGAAGTCCGAATATAGTCGTCCAATATATCGATCTTTACGTCTCGGCCATTTCGAGACTCCTCGTCATGTCCCCGATCTCATCCAGGACTCTGAACTCCTTCGGTACATCAAAACTCAATAAAATTGTCATCGTAACATTAAGCGTGCGGACCCTTCGGGTTCGAGAACTATGTAGACATGACCGAGACACCTCTCCGGTCAATAAACAATAGCGGGACCTGGATGCCCATATTCTACGAAGATCTTTATCGGTCAGACCGCATAACAACATACCTTGTTCCCTTTGTTATCGGTATGTTACTTGCCCGAGATTCGATCGTCGGTATCTGGATACCTAGTTCAATCTCGTTACTGGCAAGTCTCTTTACTCGTTCCGTAATACATCATCCCGCAACTAACTCATTAGTCACAATGCTTGCAAGGCTTATAGTAATGTGCATTACCGAGTGGGCCCAGAGATACCTCTCCGACAATCGGAGTGACAAATCCTAATCTCGAAATACGCCAACCCAAAAAGTACCTTTGGAGACACCTGTAGAGCACCTTTATAATCACCCATTTACGTTGTGACGTTTGGTAGCACACAAAGTGTTCCTCCGGTAAACGGGAGTTGCATAATCTCATAGTCAGAGGAACATGTATAAGTCATGAAGAAAGCAATAGCAACATACTTAACGATCGGGTGCTAAGCTAACGGAATGGGTCAAGTCAATCACGTCATTCTCCTAATGAGGTGATCCCGTTAATCAAATGACAACTCATGTCTATGGCTAGGAAACATAACCATCTTTGATTAACGAGCTAGTCAAGTAGAGGCATACTAGTGACACTCTGTTTGTCTATGTATTCACACATGTATTATGTTTCCGGTTAATACAATTCTAGCATGAATAATAAACATTTATCATGATATAAGGAAATATATAATACTTTATTATTGCCTCTAGGGCATATTTCCTTCAGTCTCCCACTTGCACTAGAGTCAATAATCTAGTTCACATCGCCATGTGATTTAACATCAATAATTCACATCACCATGTGATTAACACCCATAGTTCACATCTCTATGTGACCAACACTCAAAAGGTTTACTAGAGTCAATAATCTAGTTCACATCGCTATGTGATTAACACCCAAAGAGTACTAAGGTGTGATCATGGTTTGATTGTAAGATAATTTTAGTCAACGGGTCTGTCACATTCAGATCCGTAAGGATTTTGCAAATTTCTATGTCTACAATGCTCTGCACGGAGCTACTCTAGCTAATTGCTCCCACTTTCAATATGTATCTAGACCGAGACTTAGAGTCATCTAGATTTAGTGTCAAAACTTGCATCGACGTAACCCTTTACGACGAACCTTTTGTCACTTCCATAATCGAGAAACATTTCCTTATTCCACTAAGGATAATTTTGACCGCTGTCCAGTGATCTACTCCTAGATCACTATTGTACTCCCTTGCCAAAATTAGTGTAGGGTATACAATAGATCTGGTACACAACATGGCATACTTTATAGAACCTATGGCCAAGGCATAGGGAATGACTTTCATTCTCTTTCTATCTTCTGCCGTGGTCGGGCTTTGAGTCTTTACTCAATTTCACACCTTGTAACACAGGCAAGAACTCTTTCTTTGATTGTTCTATTTTGAACTACTTCAAAATCTTGTTAAGGTATGTACTCATTGAAAAACTTATCAAGCGTCTTCATCTATCTCTATAGATCTTGATGCTCAATATGTAAGCAGCTTCACTGAGGTCTATCTTTGAAAAACTCCTTTCAAACACTCCTTTATGCTTTGCAGAATAATTCTACATTATTTCTTATTAACAATATGTCATTCGCATATACTTATCAGAAATGCTGTAGTGCTCCCACTCACTTTCTTGTAAATACAGGCTTCACCGCAAGTCTGTATACAACTATATGCTTTGATCAACTTATCAAAGCGTATATTCCAACTCCGAGATGCTTGCACCAGTCCATTGATGGATCGCTGGAGCTTGCATATTTTGTTAGCACCTTTAGGATTGACAAAACCTTCTGGTTGCATCATATACAACTCTTCTTTAATAAATACATTAAGGAATGCAGTTTTGTTTATGCCTTTGCCAGATTTCATAAAATGCGGCAATTGCTAATATGATTCGGACAGACTTAAGCATAGACACGAGTGAGAAACTCTCATCGTAGTCAACATCTTGAACTTGTCGAAAACCTTTTTGCGATAATTCTAGCTTTGTAGATAGTGACACTACTATCAGCGTCCGTCTTCCTCTTGAAGATCCATTTAATCTCAATGGCTCGCCGATCATTGAGCAAGTCAATCAAAGTCCATACTTTGTTCTCATATATGGATCTTATCTCAGATTTCATGGCCTCAAGCCATTTCGTGGAATCTGGGCTCACCATCGCTTCTTCATAGTTCGTAGGTTCGTCATGGTCTAGTAACATAACCTCCAGAACAGGATTACCGTACCACTCTGGTGCGGATCTTACTCTGGTTGACCTACGAGGTTCAGTAATAACTTGATCTGAAGTTCAATGATCATCATCATTAACTTCCTCACTAATTGGTGTAGGAGTCACAGGAACAGATTTCTGTGATGAACTACTTTCCAATAAGGGAGCAGGTACAGTTACCTCATCAAGTTCTACTTTCCCCCCACTCACTTCTTTCGAGAGAAAACTCCTTCTCTAGAAAGGATCCATTCTTAGCAACGAATATCTTGCCTTCGGATCTGTGATAGAAGGTGTACCCAACAGTCTCCTTTGGGTATCCTATGAAGACACATTTCTCCGATTTGGGTTCGAGCTTATCAAGTTGATGTTTCTTCACATAAGCATCGCAACCCCAAACTTTAAGATACGACAACTTTGGTTTCTTGCCAAACCATAGTTCATAAGGCGGCGTCTCAACGGATTTAGATGGTAGCCTATTTAACATGAATGCAGCTGTCTCTAATGCATAACTCCAAAGCGATAGTGGTAGATCGGTAAGAGACATCATATATTGCACCATATCTAATAAAGTACGGTTACGATGTTCGGACACACCATTACACTGTGGTGTTCCAGGTGGCGTGATTAGTGAACTATTTCACATTGTTTTAACTGAAGGCCAAACTCGTAACTCAAATACTCTTCTCCACGATCAGATCATAGAAACTTTATTTTCTTGTTACGATGATTTTCCGCTTCACTCTGAAATTATATGAACTTTTCAAATGTTTCAGACTTCTGTTTCATTAAGTAGATATACTCATATCTGCTCAAATCATCTGTGAAGGTCAGAAAATAATGATACCCGCTACGAGCCTCAATATTCATCGGACCACATACATCTGTATGTATGATTTCCAACAAATCTGTTGCTCTCTCCATAGTTCCGGAGAACGGCGTCTTAGTCATCTTGCCCATGAGGCACGGTTCGCAAGCATCAAGTGATTCATAATCAAGTGATTCCAAAATCCCATCAGTATGGAGTTTCTTCATGCGCTTTACACCAATATGACCTAAACGGTAGTGCCACAAATAAGTTGCACTATCATTATTAACTTTGCATCTTTTGGCTTCATTATTATGAATATGTGTATCACTACGATCGAGATCCAACAAACCATTTTATTGGGTGTATGACCATAGAAGATTTTATTCATGTAAACAGAACAACAATTATTCTCTAATTTAAATGAATAACCGTATTGCAACAAACATGATCAAATCATATTCATGCTCAACGCAAACACCAAATAACACTTATTTAGTTTCAACACTAATCCCGAAAGTATAGGAGTGTGCGATGATGATCATATCAATCTTGGAACTACTTCCAACACACATCGTCACCTCGCCTTTTACTAGTCTCTATTTATTCTGCAACTCCCATTTTCGAGTTACCACTCTTTAGCAACTGAACCAGTATCAAATACTAATGGGTTGCTATAAACACTAGTAAGTACACATCAATAACATGTATATCCAATATACCTTTGTTCACTTTGCCATCCTTCTTATCCACCAAATATTTGGGGCAGTTCCGCCTCCAGTGACCAGTCCCTTTGCAGTAGAAGCACTTAGTCTCAGGCTTAGGTACAGACTTGGGCTTCTTCACTTGAGTAGCAACTTTCTTGCCGTTCTTTTTGAAGTTACCCTTCTTCCCTTTGCCCTTTTCTTGAAACTAGTGGTCTCGTCAACCATCAACACTTGATGTTTTTCTTGATTTCTACCTTCGTCGATTTCAGCATCACGAAGAGCTCGGGGATTACTTTCGTCATCCCTTGCATACTATAGTTCATCACGAAGTTCTACTAACTTGGTGATGGTGACTAGAGAATTATGTCAATCACTATTTTATCTGGAAGATTAACTCCCACTTGATTCAAGCGATTGTTGTACCCAGACAATCTGAGCACATGCTCACTAGTTGAGCGATTCTCCTCCATCTTTTAGCTATAGAACTTGTTGGAGACTTCATATCTCTCAACTCGGGTATTTGCTTGAAATATTAACTTCAACTCCTGGAACATCTTATATGGTCCATGACGTTCAAAACGTCTTTGAGGTCCCGATTCTAAGCCGTTAAGCATGGTGCACTAAATTATCAAGTAGTCATCATATTGAGCTAGCCAAACGTTCATAACGTTTGCATCTGCTCCTGCAATAGGTCTGTCACCTAGCGGTGCATCAAGGACATAATTCTTCTGTGCAGCAATGAGGATAATCCTCAGATCACGGATCCAATCCGCATCTTTGCTACTAACATATTTCAACATAATTTTCTCTAGGAACATATCAAAAATAAACACAGGGAAGCAACAACGCGAGCTATTGATCTACAATATAATTTGCAAAATACTATCAGGACTAAGTTCATGATAAATTTAAGATCAATTAATCATATTACATAAGAACTCCCACTTAGATAGATATCCCTCTAATCATCTAAGTGATTACGTGATCCAAATCAACTAAACCATGTCCGATCATCACGTGAGATGGAGTAGTTTCAATGGTGAACATCACTATGTTGATCATATCTACTATATGATTCACGCTCGACCTTTCGGTCTCTGTGTTCCGAGGCCATATCTGTATATGCTAGGCTCGTCAAGTTTAACCTGAGTATTCCGCGTGTGCAACTGTTTTGCACCCGTTGTATTTGACGTACAGCCTATCACACCCGATTAACACGTGGTGTCTCAGCACGAAGAACTTTCGCAACGGTGCATACTCAGGGAGAACACTTTTATCTTGAAATTTTAGTGAGAGATCATCTTATAATGCTACCGTCAATCAAAGCAAGATAAGATGCATAAAGGATTAACATCACATGCAATCAATATAAGTGATATGATATGGCCATCATCATCTTGTGCTTGTGATCTCCATCTCCGAAGCACCGTGTTCGTGATCTCCATCTCCGAAGCACCGTCATGATCACCATCGTCACCGGCACGACACCTTGATCTCCATCGTAGTATCGTTGTCGTCTCGCCAACTAATTGCTTTTACGACTGTCGCTACCGCTTAGTGATAAAGTAAAACTATTACATGGTGATTGCATCTCATACAATAAAGCGACAACCATATGGATCCTGCCAGTTGCCGATAACTCGGTTACAAAACATGATCATCTCATACAACAAATTATATCACATCATGTCTTGACCATATCACATCACAACATGCCCTGCAAAAACAAGTTAGACGTCCTCTACTTTGTTGTTGCAAGTTTTACGTGGCTGCTATGGGCTTAGCAAGAACCGTTCTTACCTACGCATCAAAACCACAACGATAGTTTGTCAAGTTGGTGCTGTTTTAACCTTCGCAAGGACCGGGCGTAGCCACACTTGGTTCAACTAAAGTGAGAGAGACAGACACCCGCCAGTCACCTTTAAGCAACGAGTGCTCCGAACGGTGAAACCAGTCTCGCGTAAGCGTACGCGTAATGTCGGTCCGGGCCGCTTCATCTCACAATACCGCTGAACCAAAGTATGACATGCTGGTAAGCAGTATGACTTATATCGCCCACAACTCACTTGTGTTCTACTCGTGCATAGCATCAACGCATAAAACCAGGCTCGGATGCCACTGTTGGGGAACGTAGTAATTTCAAAAAATTTCCTACACACACGCAAGATCATGGTGATGCATAGCAATGAGAGGGGAGAGTGTTGTCCACGTACCCTCGTAGACCGACAGCGGAAGCGTTATCACAACGCGGTTGATGTAGTCGTACGTCTTCACGATCCGACCGATCAAGTACCGAACGTACGGCACCTCCAAGTTCTACACACGTTCAGCTCGATGACGTCCCTCGAACTTCGATCCAGCCGAGTGTTGAGGGAGAGTTTCGTCAGCACGACGGCGTGGTGACGATGATGACGTTCCACCGACGCAGGGCTTCGCCTAAGCTCCGCAACGGTATTATCGAGGTGTAATATGGTGGAGGGGGGCACCGCACACGGCTAAAATATCGTATATCAAGTGTGTCCCTGGGGTGCCCCCTGCCCCCGTATATAGAGGAGCAAGGGGAAGAGGGCCGGCCAAGAGGAGGTGGCGCGCCCAAGGGGGCAGTCCTACTCCCACCGGGAGTAGGACTCCTCCTTTCCTTGTGGGAGTAGGAGAAGGGAAGGGGGAAGGAGAAAGAAGGAAGGGGGCGCCCCCCCTCCCTAGTCCAATTCGGACTAGCCCATGGGGAGGGGTGCGGCCACCCTTTGAGGTCTTTCCCTCCTTTCCCGTATGACCCATTAAGGCCCAATACGAATTCCCGTAACTCTCCGGTACTCCGAAAAATACCCGAATCACTCGGAACCTTTCCGAAGTCCGAATATAGTCGTCCAATATATCGATCTTTACGTCTCGGGCATTTCGAGACTCCTCGTCATGTCCCTGATCTCATCCGGGACTCCAAACTCCTTCGGTACATCAAAACTCAATAAAACTATCATCGTAACGTTAAGCGTGCAGACCATTCGGGTTCGAGAACTATGTAGACATGACCGAGACACCTCTCTGGTCAATAACCAATAGCGGGACCTGGATGCCCATATTCTACGAAGATCTTTATCGGTCAAACCGCATAACAACATACGTTGTTCCCTTTGTCATCGGTATGTTACTTGCCCGAGATTCGATCGTCGGTATCTCGATACCTAGTTCAATCTCGTTACTGGCAAGTCTCTTTACTCGTTCCGTAATACATCATCCCGCAACTAACTCATTAGTCACAATGCTTGCAAGGCTTATAGTGATGTGCATTACCGAGTGGGCCCAGAGATACCTCTCCGACAATCGGAGTGACAAATCCTAATCTCGAAATACGCCAACCCAACAAGTACCTTTGGAGACACCTGTAGAGCACCTTTATAATCACCCATTTACGTTGTGACGTTTGGTAGCACATAAAGTGTTCTTCCGGTAAACGGGAGTTGCATAATCTCATAGTCAGAGGAACATGTATAAGTCATGAAGAAAGCAATAGCAACATACTTAACGATCAGGTGCTAAGCTAACGGAATAGGTCAAGTCAATCACGTCATTCTCCTAATGAGGTGATCCCGTTAATCAAATGACAACTCATGTCTATGGCTAGGAAACATAACCATCTTTGATTAACGAGCTAGTCAAGTAGAGGCATACTAGTGACACTCTGTTTGTCTATGTATTCACACATGTATTATGTTTCCGGTTAATACAATTCTAGCATGAATAATAAACATTTATCATGATATAAGGAAATATATAATACTTTATTATTTCCTCTAGGGCAT
This sequence comes from Aegilops tauschii subsp. strangulata, assembly GCF_002575655.3. Taxonomy (NCBI): domain Eukaryota; kingdom Viridiplantae; phylum Streptophyta; class Magnoliopsida; order Poales; family Poaceae; genus Aegilops; species Aegilops tauschii. The sequence goes on from NC_053039.3 coordinate 517,960,332, forward strand.
ATTTCCTTCAGCACAATACTCTTCCGATGGAAGTCGGTCGTTGACCACATTGACCACGCCGCGCCGAGAGCACCACGGCGGTGGACGACGGCGAGGCCTAGGAAGGGGACGACGCGGAGCCGGGGAAGACGCAGCATTGGATGCCCACGCGAAGAGGAGTACGAGGGTGAGGCTGCCGTCGCTGCAGAATAACAGGGGGTGTGGGTGAGTAGAGGGATGGCCTGGCCAGCAGTGGGAGTAGTAGGGGGCGGTGAGGCCTCCGCGGCATCACAGCCGGCCACGGGAGGCAGGAGCATGCGGCACGACCGGTGCTACTTTGGGCGGCTGGAGCACGAAGACCAGAGGCTGAAGATGCACTACGGCCGTTGGATGGACATCGTACGGTCACTGGAGCTAGAATCGTTCATATTGACTAAGTTGACAAAGCCCTCCGTCCCCGTAAACTTAGTAGGCCCACAAGTCAGCCTCCCACCAAGGTGAGTCCCAACTAGCAGGGGGAGTATTCATTTTTTTGTGCATAATAAGGAGGCATTTCCAGTGGGTCCGAGCTGACAGCGGGGGGAACGTTTTTTTCACGAAATACAGAGACCCTTCCGGTGGGTCCCAGCTATCAGGTGGAGGAATCATTATTTTGCGCGTAATAAGGAGGCATTTTCCTGTGTGGGCCCCTACTGTCAGCCTCTTCCGATGGCTGTTGTTTGTTGACCATGTTGACCTCACCGCGCCGAGAGCACAAACGCGGTGGACGAGGGCGAGGCCCAGGAAGTGAACCACCCGGAGCCGGCGAAGCCACCGCAGCGGATGCCCACGCTGAGGGGAGAACGAGCGCTGAATGGTCGGCTGCGGGGTGAGGCTGACGTCGCCGGAAAATAACATGATGTGTGGGTGGTTAGAGGGATGGCCTGGCGGCAGCACAGCCAGCCACGGGAGGAGGGAGCAGGCAGTCCCGCCGGCGCTGGTTTGGGCGGCTGGAGCAGGAAGATCAGAGATTGAAGAAGCACGGCGGCCGTTGGATGGACATCCAACAGTCACTGCTGTGTGTTGACTAAGTTGACAAAGCCTTGCGTACGCGTCAAAAAAAAATTTAGGACAACGTCATCTTCAACCTAGTAGGCCCAGAAGTCAGACTCCAAATCTGTGGAAAACAGCATACAACCCATTAGCCATTATTTTCAATAATTTACAGCCCATTTGCTAATTCTTAAGGATATTTGAAGCCCATATTCTTTTTATTAGCATTACAGACCATATATTCTGGGCACTGCTAAAAAATTCAACGAAATTTTGCATATTTCGGTGGGGTCCGAACTCTTTTAATCATGAAATTTTGAGTCTCGTTAAAAATAATTTTCAAAAAATTATATCAAAATAAAATTCAAAAAACAATTCTCCACAAAAAAATGAATGAAATTTAGAATCTTAACTAGCAAGATGCCCGTTCGTTGCACGGAACATGAAGATGCATTTCTATGAGTAGTTTATCTTGTGGGAGAAAAGATGATATTTTAATGTAATTGCCAGTTGGCTTTGGCTTTTATTAGAGTAGAGAGTAGAGAAATCCTGAAAAAATGATATTTTAATGCAATTGCCGGTTGGCTTTGGTTTAAAATTTTACAGCCCATTTCTTACAACTTATAGCCCGTTTTCTGGGGAAGCCCATTTCTTACTACTTACATCCCTCCTCGTCTTGAAAGATTTGCAGCCCAGCAGGGCTGAGAAAAGCAAGTAGGCCTCGGTTTTGATATTCTCCAAAAAAAAGAACTGGGCTAGCCAATTTCAAAAAGAAAAAAAATATATCAACTGGGCTCGTCATGTGCTTAATAAAAGCGTAAGCGTGGGCTAGACGGGCCACAACCCCCGCACAGCGCGCGGTTGAGCTCCGTCTCTGAAACTGAAAAACAACTGGGCGAGCTGCTGGGTCCCTGGTGTTATCTGTTCGTTGTGTAATTTTCTCGTTTATTGACTACATTGACAATGGCGTGGAACCTAGTTGTCAAACAATTAGGAGGAAGTATATTTTTGGCTTGTAATAACGAGGCACCTGCTTGTGAAATGCAATGACCCTGGTGGGTCCCTATTGTCAGCCTCCTCCACGTACAGTCATCTCCTGATTCCTCTTAGTTGTTGACCATGTTGACAATGTCAGACGGCGGCGGGCACAGCGAGCTAACCAAGGCGGAGAACGACGGCAAGGCCTCGGACGGGAATGAACAGCAGCCATGGAAGATGCGGCAGTGTAGTGGCAGGTGGAGGGGAGTACGAGGGCAACAACATGCAAGTCAAGCATACAAATGGTACAAAAAGCCCAAGGATTAATTGTTCATCAAGTTTTTAGACAAAACCCAGATTGAACATGACAGTAACATCTAACCCAACCACTCTTTTTTGTAGTCACAAACAAATGGATCGGTCTGATCCATAAAATCAACATCCTGTGCAAAACAATTTATTTCAGGATGTCTACAACTTATTGTAAATATAAGCCGAGCACGTTTAGAAGCCCATTTGTCCACCTGAAACTTCTTTTTTTGCTGTTCAACATGTTCGTCCGTGAGAAATCTTTTGCTATAAAAATTAATCCTCATGGACAATAGTAACCTCGCGTTCAACAGGAAGAATGTGACAAAGCATCTATTTGCTTGGTTGGATGCATATCGTCCCATCGTTATCGTCCTCAAACGAATGTCATCAGAACTGAGAAAATCCTTGTGCTTATTACGCCAACGATTGGTTATATGTTTTTCTCCATGTGGTTCTTCCTAAGTAGACATGAAGATTAAAAACAGTTAAGGTCTGAAAAAAGAGTATGTCGAAAGAACGACAACTGAAGAGTTAATTCTAGTACAATATATACGGGCTTTCAATGTGCATGAAATCATCACCTCTATGTATAAATTCTCCAGAGATCGAAAGCATCGCAGCAAGCCAATAATTATGTCTAGATCAAAACTATACATTCTGATATATATGATCTTGATAGAATCCAGCAGCATTGATAGGCTATCAATGGACAAACTCTTCATTGAGCATATAACATAATATTAGTACCCAAAGTGTACTCCAAGATGATATAAAACTTATGCGCACAAATGAAAAATGCAGCATATGATTACAAATGTGTAGATGATAATATACGGTACCTAAAAAAGTGAGGAGCCAAACACCAACTCCTTGTGATTATTAAACGGGTCACGAATTACACCCAAGGTCTCCAGTTTGGGCGCAGAGACGATAGTTATTTCTGAAGGTGTATAACAACTATGAAGGAGCAACCTTTCAAGTGAAGGGGCATCTTCGATGATGAGCTGCTGTCCTTTAAAACAAATTCCAATGCTTTTAAGGTGAGGCGACTTTATTTGGAGACAACTGATACCGATTTCTATTCCCAAAACAATCAGCAAGCGCTCCAGGGTAGGGCAACTGGAGAGGATGATGCTGTGCAGTGAGGCCTCCGACAGATAAACCACCACAAGCAAAAGTTTTTTTAGCAGTGGGTGTCGAAGCATTTGTACCAGATCGTCTGGTAGATGGCACCGGGCGAAGGTGGTGGTGTGGAGAGAGGAGGAAAACCGCGAGATGGACAACGGTGGTGTGGGCACGAATTCTTGGTATGTTCGTGGTATGAAACTTTCGCGGTAATGGTAGAACTCAAACTGCTGGAGTTTTCCGAATTCAGGGGATGTTAGCCAAGCATCCACCTTGCCGGGTATGGACAGCGGGTAGCTTGTCGGGATGCAGAGGCATTGAACGGGGCCCTGCTGGTGAGAAGAGACGATGGTTCTGATGAGATCAAATTCAGGAAGGACAGATATCTGACGACAGTCGAGATTGAGGGGCGCGGTGCGCCATAGAGGGCGCCACCGAGTTGAGAGGACTTGTGTGCGGCAACAATCCTTGGTGGGGAGAATCGAGATGATCTCCTCAAGGATGATGCCCGGGAGATCGCTGATGCGGTCCACCGGAGAATCTACCGGTTCCTCAGATCTGGGTGGGGGGGGGGGCTCGCCGGTTCTCGCCGCGCTACCGGGTGCGGGATCTACAACCGGCGTCGCCGCTGGCGGGAGCCTCATCTTCTTGGCGCTGGGGCCAGCCGACTCCATTTTCCTTGTGGGCGTCGTGCCGAGCTCACGGGTTTGAGCAGAGTAGCCAGAGACAAGCCTAGTGGCAGTGCGAGTGGGGAAGAAGGAGGGCTGGGGATTTCTGTAGGAGTGGAAGAAGAGGAGCAGGCGTTTTCTGTACGAGTGAGGAAGAAGGTGAGCGGGGTTTTCTGGACGAGTGAGGAAGATTGGGGAGCGGGGGGAATTGGGTGGGGAGACGGAAGCGGGAGAGCGAGCTGTTCGTGTTTATAAGGCCCGTTGCTTTAACTACTCGCTTTTTCCCAAGAACCGCTCTCTTCTTTTGCGTTGCTGCATTGGAGCTGGCGCATGGGCTTGGCTGACTAGCCATGCATGCAGGATGCATGTACCCGCCGGCCACTGCATGCGCCTGGTTTGTTACTAGGCCTATTTAATAGGGCGGTTATGGAGTAAATTAAGGAGATTTATTTTCTCTGTGTGCATCCACCAAATTAGAGGATGCGGTACTGGATGCAGACACTCACATTAAACTACCATTCAGAAGAACAAAAGTTCAGCATGTCTATGCATCTCAATGATTCACCATACTATAACCAATATACAAAGTTGTGAGAAGGTGTGGAAATAAAGAAAATCGGTCGATGCTTCTCTGAGCAAAGGGCCTCCCTGCGCACGCATTAATTTCCTGGGCATGCTTATTTCTTCTCAATGTTGCGAGCACTTTGAGCATGTTGGCAACTCCACAGCTAGCTACCTGCCTCATCTTGCAATTGATGCTGACACATTTGTTGCAAACACATGAGGCAATAGAGATGACTCAGCATGGGTCCATATTGTGCAGTTCCCCTGATATCATATTCATTGTCCTGAATCTGAAAAGATAGGAAAACAGTAGCTATACTTAAACGGTGTTGCAAAACAGTAGCACATATCAATAGCTCGGCATGACAAAACACGATCATCTGGACGAAGGGGATACTGACCTGCCTGAGGAAGATTACATATAATTTCATAATTCCTTGGTTGATTTCCACCTTCGGCTGCACTGCTTGTTTGCTCCTCCACACATGACAGGATCGTTCCGCACTGCATTCAGCAAGTCAACGTACAAATAAGCTAATTTCATCTTGCGGTGGTCATTGTACCTAGTTACGAATGTAGGAATACCTGGAGCACCATGAGGTTAGCTGACAGCAGGTAGATGCAGCCATATAAATTTTGTGCGGTGCTACCAAAATTGAGGTTTGTATCCCTTCCCATTATGAGAATTCTTCTTGAAGTTGGTAGAATGTGACGGCTTGTTCTTTGCATCAAACTTGCCTTTCCCCTGAGATTTGTTCTTGTTGTTTTGGGGCTGGTTGGGCTGGAAGTTCTTCTCGTGTACCATGTGGGCACTAGAAGCTCCCTCAGCGACCCGAGCACGTGTGTCTTTTGCTCTCGCCTTCTCCTCAAAATCAAGAGTGCTAATGAGATCCAAAACAGAAAACTCATGTCTCTTGTTTTTCAGAGAAGTAGCAAAATCGTTCCACGAAGGTGGAAGCTTGGCAATGATGGTCCCAGCAACAAATTTTTCCGGCAACACACACTTAAAGTACTCAAGTTCCTTAGAGAGTGACTGTATCTCATGAGTCTGCTGAACAATAGAGCGCTCATCAGTCATCTTGTAGTCACAGAATTGCTCCATGACGTACAACTCGTTGCCAGCGCCCGAGGGCCCAAACGTGGCCTCGAGCGCAGCCCAGATGTCTTTGCCGCTGTCAAACGACATATATGAATCCATAATGGAATCGTCAAGAACACTCAGCAGGGCGGCTTTGAAGAGGGTATCCATGTTCTGAAAAGCTTTCTGCTGTGTAGGATTAAGATCGCCCTCAGGCTTACCCTTAGTGGCGTCATAGCAGTACATGATCTGAAACGAATATACTGCTCTTGTGCGCCACCTTTTATATTGCACCCCCTTAAAAGTAGGCGGCTTCAAAAGCGCAGCAAAACCACTCGGAGTAAATTGCCTGTGATCAGGTTTTTGGATTGGATTGTTGAATATATGAGCAATTTAGTATGAGATTTAATCTGAAACAGCAGTAAATAGATCATGACGACAATTGCAAATATCAAAGTAATGATGCGGACTAAACCAGGAGGACAGAATCACATACTGTACAGCGGGAGCAGAACCGATGTGGTTGATGTTGTCACTCATGTCGTTGATGAAGAGGTTACCGTGGTCGGGGAAGAAGGCTGTCATTGAGGAAGTCGTCGCTGGCAGCAGTCACAGGAGTGTGCTCCCCAAAAACCTGATCGCCCCTCTCCCGTACAGGATCACGAAAGGCGGGGTTCGGAGGACTGCTGTCCCTTCTTGCGGTGCACGCCGGAAGGAGGGCTAGAGAAGAATTGCGTGGCGGCGCTAAGATCTGGAACGGTGCGAAACCATATGATACAGCGGCGGCTAGGGTAGAGCATGTCAGGTCGGTCGTGCGAGTATAATAGTAGGCCTTTGGCCCCCAAACCCCACATCCAAGTCAATAATAGCTCAAAAAAAGTCAATAATAGCCCCACCAAGGTTTGTCTCAAAAAAATGGAGTAATTAAGGCGTCCGTTAGTCCCTTTAGTATAAAATACAATATCATTAATAATGGCCCCACCTTTTGTCTCACAAAGTATGTTGGAGTACAACCCGCTACACGTTTACAATCCGCTTCTCTTCTCTCTCCTCTTCTCTCTCCTTCAACTAAGCACAAATACTATATTTAAATCCTTATAGCCTGCTTATGTCATCTAATTGTAGTACTTGCTCTAAAGTTACTATCCACTGTGTAGTCTGAAATGCCGGGCGTGCAGCGGGCGGTGCCGTCCGTCGGCGCGCCGCTTCAACGGCAGAAGCAGTGAGAGGTCGCGTCGCCCTGACTTGCCGTCAATGTGGAGCGGCGGGCTCAGCTGGCGCCGGGCGGGAAGTGCGCGAGGGAGGGGGGAGGGGTTTTTGTTGGGCCAAGAAGGTGAGAAGCCAACTTGGGATCGGTCCGGACGGGGAATTATCATGTGCTCCCATACTCTGCATATGACACTAGTCTAGTATGTTACTACTCCCTCCTTTCCGGTTTATAGAGATATTTAGAGTAGCATAGTAATATGTTACAGTACAAGTTACTCCCCACTATGACCAGCCTTGGCCTCTCCCAGTGCTCCACCATGTATAGCTGCTAAGCCTGCCACGTAGGCATAAAATATGATGTGGCACCAATAAACTAAGCACCTATGCATTGAAGACTTGAGTTACTAAGCCATTTAATGCACTTAGCACCTCATCTAAAGAGCATTAATAGTATAGACAGCTGCTGGCTATAAGCCAGTGCCTTGTCATCTACAGCCCATCTTATAGTCAACATGTACAATAGTAGATCAAAAGAGTGTACTACTACTTTTTTGTTCTGTGGCCCACCTTTCATTCTCACAAAGTGCCTAGGAGTACGTGCTAGAGCTGGCTCTTCACGAAGAGCCCTCTTACCTTCTCTCTCCTCTTCTCCTTCCTCCAACTAAGCAGAAATATACTATAGTTTATTCCTTATAGCCCGCCGACTCAGCTCTATTGTACTTGCTCTAAGCACATCTAAGCACTTACTAGCACCCCCTTGACCGTGGACCTTGACGGTGTACGTCACCTTGTGTCTCATAATTTTCCTCGTCATCATCTGAGTCCTAGAAGATCTCACCCACATCATCATTAGCATGCAGCCGCCTTGATAGACAATGTGCGCAGAAGGAGTAGAGGCGACTGGGGACGCACCACCACCACGTCGTGGGCACTCCGTATGTGCTCGTGTGCGTGCAGCGTGCGCGTTTTTCATCGATGCTAGCTCTAAGGCCGAGGCTGCGGTCGTCTTCGTCTCCGACTAGTAGTTGAGCAACGACGGCAAAGAGGTGCTGCAAGAGATGCGTATGCGCTGTTGCGTGCGAGCTTCACCGTAGCACGACGAACCGGACGTCGCCGTGGATGGCGCACGCCTCCATGCAGCCGAGTGTGTGCGCATGCATGTGTTATTCACGTGCATTCTGCGGCCGAGCGTGTGTGCATGCACGTCTTGTGTACGTGCGTTGTGTGCTCCATGCTGTGCGCGTATGTGCATGAGTTGGATCGGATGGAGTTAGTGCGTTGGCTTGTGTACATGCGTGGCTGCATGCGTCCTGTACATGCGTGGCTTGTTGCGTGGTTATCAATAATTCAATATAAACTACTCCCTCCGTTCCTAAATATAAGTTTTTCTAGCCATTTCAAATAGACTACAACATACGGATGTATGTAGACATATTTTAGAGTGTAGATTCACTCATTTTGTTTCGTACGTAGTCCCTTATTGAAATATCTAAAAAGACTTATATTTGGGAACGGAGGGAGTATAAAACATCTTCAACTTAGCATCCTGATGTACCGTTTCTAGTGGTTAGCGAAAAGTTCATGTTCTTTTAGTTGTTTATAGGTGGGCAGGCGGCAAAAAACAGGGGAAAACGCGCAAGGTTCCTTGCAGACGCTCCACCGCGAGGTTCCTTGCTCCTCCTCGGTCGTCGGGAATCTACTCTCTTCAACTCTTTTCTTTTACGTGAGCTTTGTTCATCCTTTTCCCAACACGCGAGACATCTAGCATCAAGCTGCACGTGTCATGCAAGAAAATGGAGATAATCAGATAAGCAGTGCGTAAGTGAGTCGTGCGGGGGGAAAGCGGGGGGAAACCCTTTTTCGTAAGTGAGTCGTGCACTTTGATGGCACCTACGCAATATTTTTTCTCCTCGATGGCACGTGAATAGTGAACGTACTCAACGACGGAGCACGGGATGGTAGCAATGACATGGTCAGCCCTTTTTTGGAGAGAGTACGTACTACTAGTAAATAACTTTGATGTGTCCCGTCAACTCGCAGAACGACGAGAAGCTTGATTACGCCTTCTCCCTCGCCAACGTGTGCGCGGTGGCTCGTAGCACGAGGAGAAACTTTTGCTTACAAGCGGTGGACGTGCAGCAGTTCATTTGGTGTCAGATTGCCAGAAGCTCTACTGTAGAACCATCGACTTCCGGAAGAGGCGAAGAGCCAAGCGCAAGGTCACCTACTAACCTTAGGCTAGGCGTAGTGGGAGTAACATAAGTAGGGGTACCTCCTTTTTTTATTCTAGAAACAACCACACGCGAATATCAAGGTGCTGGTTACGTAGAACAAATTTCCTGCAGTCCGTGCTCGGCCCTCCTCTATCTCTCTTCTCAGCCAGCCAGCGGACGCGCGGAGCCTATCGTCTGTTTGCTCACATGCGGCCCCACATGTCAGTGAAAATGCAAGAGGACCCACTGAACCTGCACATCTTTCACCTCGACGTGCTGGTGATGAAAAACAAATCCAATAAAGATCTTCGGTGGCCGCTTTTGGAGTTACTCAAGAGTAGTAAGATTCTATTTACAGTTTAACCCAAGATGCACATCTCGTGGCTTCAACTACCACTCTATTTTCTTTCATGACACGACCTGGATGCTGGATGTCCCACGTGTCGGCAAAAGGAGGAAGAACCCGACCAAATCTTCGGTTGTGCTCTCGGATTAGACTAGTTGTGCTAACTTAGATTTTTTATTGTGTACTCCCTCCGTTCCAAAATACTTGACTTCCATTTGTCCAAAAATGGATGTACCTATATACTAAAACATGTCTAGATACATATATATTTTGACAAATAGAAGGCATGTATTGTGCAACGGAGGGAGTAGAATGGATGCAAGTTTTTGTATTGGGAAGAAGAGTACATCCATATATTGATAGAGCGTTGGAGTTGGCCTTACAAGTGGGACCGTAGTTGTGGAAACCGACTATCGGCAAACCCCCACCTCGCCCGCCGCGCGATGGCTGAGTTAGAGAAACGATGAGGTTGAAGAGATTGCTCTAGCATAGACTCCAAGAAATATGGTGTCAGATGGAAGTCATGCTGGTGGCGTGTGCCATACTCCTGGACGTGAATGCTTGTTCTGGCCCGTGCCACCCTACCACTCCTACTACTTACTAATATAGTACTAGTATCGAGGATTCGAGGTGCTGGTTACGTAGTACTCCCTCCTTTCCGGTTTATAGGGCTTATCTCAAAATTTTAGTTTTTCCATTTTATAAGGCTCAATTTGGTTGTTTCCCATCACATGTTCAGATTCCAAGGTGCATTAAATCCTTGCATGCAAGTATTAAGAAAAAATTGACCAATGCATGTAGTTTATGCATGCATGCATTGGTAAACATACTTTTTTGTGGAAAACAAGAGCATTAATTGGGTGATTTTGCAAACTACAAAAAGTATTCCACCACTCACCATCTCCCTTGGTTGGTGAGATTTTTAAATTAAGCCTTATAAACCGAAAAGGAGGGAGTACAATATGGCTACAGTAAAAACACCCGCACGACGCGCGAAGCATGTGAAGCTAGTACAAATAGTGTACTCCCTCCGTCTAGGTGTGCAGGTCATCTTACGAAAACCAAATATTCCCAAAAGTCCTAGGGGCATTACATTAAATCTCATTCTCGTTTCCCTCCCAGCCACGTATTGCTACACACCTAGGGAGAAAGAGGAGGCGCCCACAGGAGAACGGCCATTGCATGCATCGCTGCTTGGGTTTGATTAGGCAAGATATTAATAATTGTTTTGCATGCACTCATGTATTCAATGCAGATTTTACTTTCATTTTAAACCAGCATTGTGATTGGAAGTTTCCTAGCTTGCCGTGCTCGTACTCATCCAATCACCATTCACCTAGGTCGCGCTGCTCTTCCTAATGTGACTTACTCACCTAGACGGAGGGAGTACTACTTCCTCCGTTCCTAAATATAAGTCTTTGTAGAGATTTCACTAGGTGGACTACATACAGAGCAAAATGAATGAATCTACACTTAATATGCATCTATATACATCCGTATATGGTTCATAGTGAAATCTCTACAAAGACTTACATTTAGGAACGGAGGGAGTACTATTGTTGATTGGCCTCATCCGATAACCTGTTGCAATGCACGTACAATTATGGAGGAGGGAGAGCAAGAGCATGCGACAACAGTTCCAAATCGAGAGGGAAAGGCGAAGAGTCGGTGGACGGTTGCTAGTTTGCCACGGTTCACGAAGGGGCGCCCCGGCCTACACGTCGGTTCGGAAGTACTCCTAGTACTCGCCACTCTCACTGATATGTTGGACCGGGACCACATGTCAACGAAACATGGTGTGTAATTTCTCGTGCAAAATGCGATCTGGCCGCATTGGCCTGAGGTGCCGCATTAGTTTTTTTTGAAAGTTTGCCGCATTAGTTATCGACCTTTATTTTTTTAACATGCAATCTGAATGGATAGCTCCTGTGGTCATCACACGTGAGCGGATATAGTGATGGTTGATTCGCCCGAGAAACTTATTACTGTGGGAATATGGGAGTACCAGTGGATTCAAGGAACAGAGAAATGATGGTTGTTTCATTCGAGCAACTTACTGTGGCGAAGGTGGGGCTCTGTGATTTGACTGCTCACTAGTCATTACTACTGCAGCGCAACGACCGGGGTGAATCTTGTTGGGAATCGTAGCATAATTTAAAATTTTCCTACGCTCACCAAGATGCATCTATGGAGTGTACTAGCAACGAGGGGAAAGGAGTACATCTACATACCCTTGTAGATCGCGAGCGGAAGCGTTCCAATGAACGTGGATGACGGAGTCGTACTCGCCGTGATCCAAATCACCGATGACCGAGTGCCGAACGGACGGCACCTCCGCGTTCAACACACGTACGGTACAGCGACGTCTCCTCCTTCTTGATCCAGCAAGGGGGGAGGAGAGGTTGATGGAGATCCAGCAGCACGACGGCGTGGTGGTGGATGTAGCGGGTCTCCGGCAGGGCTTTGCCGAGCTTCTGCGCGCGAGAGAGAGGTGTTGCAGGGGAGGAGGGAGGCGCCCAAGGCTGTAGGTTTCTGCCCTCCCTCCCCCCCTTTATATAGGCCCCCTGGGGGGGGGGGCGCCGGCCCAGGGAGATGGGATCTCCAAGGGGGGCGGCGGCCAAAGGGGGGAAGGGGTTGCCTTGCCCCCCAAGGCAAGGGGAAAGCTCCCCCTAGGGTTCCCAACCCTAGGCGCATGGGGGGAGGCCCAAGGGGGGGCGCCCCAGCCCACTAAGGGCTGGTTCCCTTCCACTTTCAGCCCACGGGGCCCTCCGGGATAGGTGGCCCCACCCGGTGGACCCCCGGGACCCTTCCGGTGGTCCCGGTACAATACCGGTAACCCCCGAAACTTTCCCGGTAGCCGAAACTTGACTTCCTATCTATAATTCTTCACCTCCAGACCATTCCAGAACCTCTCGTGACGTCCGGGATCTCATCCGGGACTCCGAACAACTTTCGGGTTTCCGCATACATATATCTCTACAACCCTAGCGTCACCGAACCTTAAGTGTGTAGACCCTACGGGTTCGGGAGACATGCAGACATGACCGAGACGCCTCTCCGGTCAATAACCAACAGCGGGATCTGGATACCCATGTTGGCTCCCACATGTTCCACGATGATCTCATCGGATGAACCACGATGTCGAGGATTCAGTCAATCCCGTATACAATTCCCTTTGTCAATCGGTATGTTACTTGCCCGAGATTCGATCGTCGGTATCCCAATACCTTGTTCAATCTCGTTACCGGCAAGTCTCTTTACTCGTACCGCAATGCATGATCCCGTGACTGACACCTTAGTCACATAGAGCTCATTATGATGATGCATTACCGAGTGGGCCCAGAGATACCTCTCCGTCACACGGAGTGACAAATCCCAGTCTCGATCCGTACCAACCCAACAGACACTTTCGGAGATACCCGTAGTGCACCTTTATAGTCACCCAGTTACGTTGTGACGTTTGGCACACCCAAAGCACTCCTACGGTATCCGGGAGTTGCACGATCTCATGGTCGAAGGAAAAGATACTTGATATTGGAAAAGCTCTAGCAAACGAAACTACACGATCTTTTATGCTATGCTTAGGATTGGGTCTTGTCCATCACATCATTCTCCTAATGATGTGATCCCGTTATCAATGACATCCAATGTCCATAGTCAGGAAACCATGACTATCTGTTGATCAACGAGCTAGTCAACTAGAGGCTTACTAGGGACACGTTGTGGTCTATGTATTCACACATGTATTACGATTTCCGGACAATACAATTATAGCATGAATAATAGACAATTACCATGAACAAAGAAATATAATAATAACCATTTATTATTGCCTCTAGGGCATATTTCCAACAAATCTTTCCCTGAAGTTGTGTTGTGCACTCAATATTGCTGCATGGCAGGTGGAGCCGGATGAAGGATGTCCAACATGTCGGCGAAAGAAAGTTGAATTGTTTCTGGCATTGCTATCAATCCTTCAGAATTTGTTTATATGTACGGATAATTTTGATGAAATTGTACTGTGATGCTATGAAGGTTTCAACTTCGGTTCCCGCAGGAAAAAAAAGGTTTCAACTTGGGATTCATGTGTCTTGCCTCGAGATTATCTCGTTACAACATTCCATCAAATACAAATGAAACTACCATGGCTAATGCATCTCAATGGTTCACAGATCAGCGCCAATATTCACATCACAACTGAAGACAAAGTTGTGAGAAGGTGTACAAATAAAGAAAAAATATATAATTGATCGATGCTGTTCGTAGGCATGGCTCCATTTCCTTGGCACAGTGTTCATTGCTTGGCAGCTAGTTTCACCCAGCTCTGTAGCCAAAAAATAGGTGTATGAAGGACACCACAATCCGATCATTTTGTGCAGCTCCACTAAAATCGAGCGGACCATCCCTGTTTGCAAAGATATCCTGTTAGTGTGATTACAATAATAGTGGAACTAGATGATGAAACATAACACACATAAATAGAAGCCGATCACCTCTACGATCTCTCTTTAGGACTAACTTCTTGTTGGAGAAAGATTAGGCACGGAGTTGGATGAGGAGGATAGCAAAACCAATCTCCCTTTCCCAGTCCCACAGAAATGTAAAAATGTTGCCCATGTGACATTTTGGCGGAACTGCACAAAACACTCTTCAGAAAAGTGATTTGTGTAGTTCACCAAAAGGTCGCAATAGCAACGAGGTGAAAATGGATAGCCCTGTTTGCAAAAGGAGGTCGAAAGGATACAATTACTGCCCAATAACACGAGTTGAAGACACATATGCCGACAAAAAAGAAGCATGTTCCATGTAAAAAGGGAAAGATAGGACATGGTGGTTTATCAAAAATGGTTTGAGGACGAGATTGCAAGATGGAAAGTACGCCGGCCGAGATACGATTTAAGCAAACAACTAAAGAAGATCCACATGCAGCAACGTGGGAAGATGGGCAGTGGAGCAAGGCCGGAGGAAGCTGTACCTGAGGGTCATCAGGATGTTACTAGGAGGGCGCCGGCAGCCGGGATTTGCCCATACCGCGGCAGCGAGCAAGTGGTGAACCGCGCCGGAGCTTGGTCAGAGAGAACGGCGGGTACCGCAGATCGGGACGAGCTGCCTCAACGCCGTCGAACGGAGAGACGATGCACATCCTCCCTTTCCGCCGGCGGACAGGATGCGGCCGGATCACTGACCAACGCTGAGAGAGAGAGGCCACGGCGGCCTTGTGTGAGATGGTGTGACGAGAGACAAACCCATTTTCCATTTTCCCCACGGCAATCGTTTTATATTCTAGGCATGGTACCCGACCCTCCTTCGAGTAAACAACCGCTACACGCGTCAAATTATCACGTGGGCTGCCTTTTCGTACAGAAATGAACTCCACCGTGTACCCATGCGGGTGTGGCCGGGAACGAGATGTGAGTACGTGCGTCATGCGTGCACTTCTTCTTTAGGTGCAGGTACGTACGTGGGTGGGTGTGAGAGAGATGGTTTGTGCGAAACAGAGGCAATGTGTTGATGATATCTCAATCAGAAAAACGTAACATATGCAATGTGTGTGAAACGGAGTCATGGATGTGAGATATCGATAGAATTGAAAACAGGGATGAAGTGTGTGGCTACGCGATCGATAAAAAGTGCCATCGAATTTGTGTTTGCCCACGTGAAAGATACAGGGCGGCTGGCCTACTGGAATTTGAGAGGGCAGAGGTGCAGTTCTTCTCCGTGGCATGGATACCTACCTACAACGTTCGTCTATCGGTGTGTGTGTGTGTGGGGGGGGGGGGGGTAGAGACCGTTCGACTAGTATATGTGTGGGGAAGGAGAGAGACCTAGCTATGTATTGAGGGAGATCGATCGACATCCATGGATATGTGTAGCAGAGGAATAAGGTTGGGGAAAAGACAAAGGTAGAGCGTCAGAGGGTTGGTGGTGGATTGGCGTCTCACAAATGGTGGGAGAGGCCTGCTAGACAAACGGAGGGTATGAGTGCAATATCAATAAGAGAGGGCGGGGGATGTCTGTCTGTCTATGCACGTGCGTGTGAGAGACGGGTCGGGAGGTATTCAAGGATGATGAGGGGAGAAGATATGGTTGTGGTAAGCATGCGTAACTACATAGGAAGATCAACCGTCGTGTGTCTGAGAAAAGGAGAGACATAACTAGCGAGGTAAGTGTATCGGTGCTTGGTGAAAATGAATTATTGTCGACCTGGCTATATGTAGGGAGATCAGTTCATATACACGCCTGCATGTGTTAGAAGCAAATAAGGTCCGGAGAGGCAGACAGGGGGAGAGGGTGTGGCTAGGAGGTGGTGCGAGAGGCCTACCATGTCGAGGGGGGAGGAGTGTGTGAGCATGTGATTAATGAAAAGAGGGGCGGGAGTGTGCACCTGCGTGGAATCATATTGGACATATGGGGGCATGGACGGTGAGAAGAGAAGGGGGGAAGTATATATGTGTTTGTTGTAGGCACACTTGGCTAGAGAGGTATATCGACCGGTGTGTGCCAGAAAGATGGAGCCGGGGGCCTACACACACCGCTGGTGGACGACCTAAAGAGAAATAATGAACGTGCGTGATGGAGGGGACGCTAAGGGTGTGTGAGGGGGGCGGGCGTGTGCATGCACGATAGAAAGTTAGTGCTAGCTAGCTACAAATAGAAGAGGATCGTGAAGGTGTAAAAGACGAACAAAGATCATAATTCATTATAAAAAAGTGGATACGGATACTTGAAGAAGATATCATAATGTAGAACATTGATTATAATTTGGGCTAATGTGTGGCTTTTGCAACTCAGGTCTAAATACTTGTCATAATGTAGGGGGCGGGGCACTATACTTTGTGTGATAAACACGGTGTACGTATGGAACATGGTTTAGATTATGAATATATAGTTAGTACATCAAATGTACTATTATTTGAAATCAACATCAAGTGTATTCAAAAAATAGAATTCGAGTTCATGTAGTACACATAGTTCATATCTATCTCTATAGCAATCATGTGGTGTGTTATTAAGGTAATACACGAATGATGGTTGAAGTTGGCAACAATCATGATTGTAGATTCTTATTGAAATAGAGAAACGAATTCAAATTTAGTTCAAATTGCAGCGGTAGTATAGACATTTGGAATGCACTAAAATGTTGGTATGAGTAGGTTACATGCATTATACAGCAAGCGAAAAAATTTAATCGGACATAACATGGATTCATACTCCCTCCTTCCATCTATATAGGGCGTAATGAGATTTTTAAGACCGCCTTTGACTACTGACAAGATTAATAGTACATGACATGCACAATGTGAAAATTATATCATTGAAAGAACCTTTCACAGACAAAGTTAACGGTGTGCTTTGTGTAAGTTGCATGTCATATATCATTGCTCTAATATTTGGTTGAAGTTAGCATCGAAAAACGCATTAGGCCCTATATAGATGGAAGGAGGGAGTAGCTTTGAATAGCATTTGTATAGTAAAACGGGGCAAGACTCTCTCTTTGTGTGGTGTGAATAGTTTTATTTTTTTCGTTTTCTTTTTGGTTGAGGGAAGTGCGAATTGATTTGGTACGTACAAGTACAATATTACTACACGTTATGCCTGTCCCTAAAATTCAACCCGCGTCTTGTTATATCCCGAAAATTCAGATATCGTGCTCCCAAAACTGGCGCCTTCACAACCCGCGCCTTGCTATCCCGAAATTACAACGCGCACGAAAACTCCCTCCAGCTGCCAAATCCCGACACGTGAAATCCCCCTTCTAACCCTGAGCCGAAAGGGCCGCTAGTTCAAATCGGTGGGGGGTACTTTTGTAACACACCATAAGTTTTGTACAAGCGCGTCCCTAAGTCATGCTTCACCCCCTCCCATCGCCCCCTTTTCGCCATTCGAAATCCCAGGCCGCCATAACCTCTCTGCTCCATCCGCGAAACCCCACCCTCCTCCGTCCGCCACGTCACCGCTGCCCAGCCGGAGCCTCTTCCCCGACGACGTTGTCCACCGCAACAGCTCGACATCCCTCGTCCACCTCCCCAGATGAGGATCCGTCATCCATCTCGCCATCCCGCCGGTTCAGCCGCCCCGTCCTCCACCTCCAAGGAGCTGCTCCGACGATCGCCTCGTCTATCGCGGCTGCTCCATCCCCACAGCGCCGCCTTAACCTGCTCCACCGGAACTGTAGCATCCTCACCGACTCCTCGGACGAAGCCGAGGCCTACTCGGCGCCACCAAAGAGGTTGTACACTCATCGCATCGCACCTTCTCCTTAACTCGACCTCCCGGCGCCGACGGTGCTCCATCCCGCACCCCCATGGAGCGGCTACCTTGAAGCCGGCGCCGCGGGCAACATCTCCATGGCGGCTCTCCCCCAGTGCGAGGCCCCTTCGGCGGTGGCGTCGATACCAGCCGGATCTCCTGCTGCTGTTCCGCTCTCTCTCGCTCGCTTGCGGTGCTGCTGCTGCTCCGGCTCTCGCTCGATCGCTCGCCCGCCCAGCTGCTGCTGCTGCTCTCCCCCTCGCTCGTGTTGCTGCTCTGCTCCGATTAAGCCACACTTCAGTCGACTTTTGGGTCAGTCAATTTTTAGGGGTTGGGGGGGGGGGCGCTCGCCGGAGTTAACGAAGAACCACCCGCAGCGGGGACGGGGGCTCGCCGGAGAGGTACCCCACTATCTATCTTAGGGTTCAGGGTGGGGGGCGAGGGGCCTAGATGGCTGGCCGGGGCGGCGGTGGCGAGTTGTTTCGGGGCGGCGAGGCGGCGCTGGGGTCGGCGGTTCAGCCGGTGGTGGCTGGCGGCTCAGGAGGGTGCAGGTTGAAGATGAACTGCAGGCCCTCCCTAACCTACATGTCAAGTGCCTCTCTGCTACCATTGCGTTCAGTTTCGACAGTAGCATTCAGATTCCACAGTAAATTTCAGTTTCGACAGTTAAGTTCAGAGTCAACAGTTTTTACCTCATCTGTTGTAGTCAGGTGGTTTTTGGTGATGTTAATTTTACATCCATTTTACATCATCTATTGGAGATGCTATTAGAATCCCACTTGAGATTGACGATGTCTGTCTTGTGCTGCTTCAGCCTTGACGTCTTACGGCTCACCGGAGCTGCTCCAACGACAGAACGATCCATCACAACAGAGCAGTGCCCTCGACGCCGTCTATAGATTCCTCAGATCTTCCTCCACACCTCCGACAGCCACCTCTGCCTCAACTGCTTCAGCGACCAACCCAATAATGCTGAGGTCGACACGGCTACGGCAAAGAGGTTGTACACTTGTTGCATCACTTATTACTATACATTCACGTCGATCCATTAGGGCTATTTTGGTTCAACGGAAAAACGGCGATCCACTGGTTGTTACCATCACTCTAAATTTCTGCATGCTCTCCTTACATAATCTCACCATATTTTTTCGTATGCATGTCAGATATTGTACACAGTCATGCTGAACATGTAGAGGAAAAGAGAAGAGTTTGCGCGGCAATACAATGTCATGCAGACATCGCTCCATGGTGGGTTCAATGGAAAACCCTCCCCACCCCTCTCCAGATTGTAATCCAGAGGAAGATATCTGTTCTGAGGAGGATTCAGACGCCGCTGACCACTCCTATTTACCCCCAAGGTGTTTGCTCTACCTTGGCATGATGACGTTAGTCATATCATGCATATGTTGCCTTGCAGTGCCTACTTTTGACATCATATATGTCATCTGCTTAGTTTAGACATGTTCTGTAATGCCACCTGTTTAGTTTCTATATCATATATGGGAATTATGCAGTCTCATGTCTTTTAGCCAGCCATTCTATATGTGAAATGTGCAATGCCATCCTGTTTAACCAGACATCATATATTTGAATGATATCTTGCCCATCCTTTTCTTCATTACATTTCCATTTGTCGACAATGTTTGTACATTAAACTACTCTTCCTGTGAATCAGCCATTTGGGTGGGAGATGGAAAAATCCGGAGTGAAAACAAGGCCTTCAGAGCAGACAGTGCTACCTGTCGAAGCAGATCTCTTGTTGGGTCCCGATAGCTCCTCAGAGATGGATTCAGAGATAGATGACCAGTCCTATTCCCCCAATGAGGTGTATGCTCTAACTTGGCACGGTTATACTGCTCATATCATGCATACGGTGTCTTGCATTTCATAGTTTAGACATCATATACACAATATTCAACACCATGTTCTTAGTTCAGACATCATATCGAATGCCCTCTGTTTCGCATATAAATCACATATGTGAATTAAATGATGCGATCCTGATTACTTAGATAACATGTAGGTGAATTATGTCATGCGATCCTGTTTAGTTATTCATCATATCTTTGAATTATGTTATGCTATGCTATCCAGTTTAGATAGACATCATATATGTGAAATTATGTCATGCTATCCGTTTTAGTTAAACAATATACATGTCAACTATTTCATGCCCTCTTTTTTCCACACTATCTATTGCATCTGTCTCTCATACAATGTCTGTACATTCAACTATGTTTCCTGTTTATCAGCCATTTGAATTGGAGCGGGTGATGCCAGTATCTAGCGGAATAAAAACACGGTCTTCAAATAAAACAGTGCTACCTCTTGGTGGAGATAGGACCCTGGTTGTACATGCACAAGAACCAGCCCTACCACACATAACCCAAACTCTCGCAGATTGTACCCCTATTGCGATGGACAGAGAACCAGCTTCACCCAATCTAACCCCAACCCCAGCCGATAGTAACCCAGTTCCTGTTGACACAGCACCATATCCACCACAGAGCTCCCAAACAAGAGCAGTTAGTAAGGCAGCTCCAGTGCCCAAAGGGCCAGTACTATCACGGCGAACCCCAACTCCACCAGTTAGTACGCCTATTCCTGTGGAGGAAGCACAACCAGCCAGTCGTAGTTTAGCATCTATCACATTTGATGTTGTTAAATCGTATGTGCGTATCTTCCCATCTTGGAAATATTATACTGTAGATGAAGGAAAATGCCAGTTGCAGGTGTTTGTCCAGGAGTTATGTGTAAGTAATGTTATTCATGGCAATTACTTTGCTTCGTCCCATACATCCTACCTCCATGATGGTTATAATATAGCAAATTTTCCCATTCTTCTCTATAGAGAAGGACCGATTTGGAAACTCAGGATGAGGTAACCTGTGCTAATACCTCTGCTATCTTCAAGAATGCTTGGTGGCA
Organism: Aegilops tauschii subsp. strangulata; assembly: GCF_002575655.3. Taxonomy (NCBI): domain Eukaryota; kingdom Viridiplantae; phylum Streptophyta; class Magnoliopsida; order Poales; family Poaceae; genus Aegilops; species Aegilops tauschii. The sequence continues at coordinate 517,981,014 of NC_053039.3, forward strand.
GTATCGGAATTACCTGAAGAAAACGTACTTCACCGGCAAAGAAACTCATCAAATTCCCTTACGTTCTCCTGAGACACATTTACTGGACGATGACTGGGAACGCCTTGTTCTGTACTGGTCCCGAACCAAGAATGTGGTAAGGTCTATGAGCTCATTTTCTATTTTAAGTATTTTATTCTTGCGCCTTACTGTACTCTGTTCATGTAGAACAAGTGCCTAAACGTGAAGAACAACTGTTCTAATTTAAGATTCCATTGCTATCATAGTTCAAAAAAGCGCTAGGCGTTAATTGTGCGTTTTGCCACCACCTTGCGCTTTACTGACCAAAGCGCATGCTTATGCGCAGTTATGCACTGATTATGCGTAGTTATGCGCAATGCGTTTTGCCAACGCCTAGAGCCTAGGCGCGCTTAAGCGCTCGCTTAGGCGCGCCTTTTTTAACTATGATTGCTTTGCTCTTGTATCACTGTATTTAATCATACAAACTTATTTTTAAATTGAAGGATCCAATCGGAACTCCAATGGCACAGCAGGTATGTTCACGTATGTTTCTTTAACAGGTTTGCTCTTATCAATAGCTCTGTCGATTTCAATTTCAATTGTGTATACAGTTGACTTTCATATCATGCACATTACTAGCATCACAACAGAGCCAATAGTGTTGTTGTACATGTAGACCCGTGGTACCCATCTGAAATCTTGTTGTGCCGTGTAGTTTCCCACGCTTTGTATTCTTTCACTGCTGCTTTGTCTTGAACTGATATGATTTGAACCGTATCTCTATTTTGATTTGGCAAGACAATGCAGTGACCATAGGACATAGATATATGTTTGTTTGATGCTTTTATTATGTACTAGTACTTGTCAATAGAAGACTTGGTAGTTTAATCCTGTCCACCTTACTAATGAACTAGTTCACCGAAATGAGTTTCATATACTAGTACATGCTAAACTTGTTATGTGTCTACTTGTTTCTTCTTTTAGAATGCTGACAGAATATTGGGGAAGAGTGCCTTATTAAGCAATGGTAAAGGAAGTAATGCAGATAAGGTTCAGGATAGTGACACATCCTTGTTGGTCTCCAACAAAGCTGATAAAATAGCTAAGGAAGACTATCTTGAAGACAACGAGACAACCCCAAAGTCCTATCTTGGTTTAGTGTTCGAGTTACTGGCCACTAACGCTTGCACAAGCTATTCGAACTCACTGTCTGAATCAGTTCCGTTTCTTGAGTCTCAACTACAAGCTGAAAGACATCGATCAGCTGTGCTGCGACAAGAAGCGGAAGGACTGCGGAAGTCCCTGGAGCATTCAGATGAATACTTTCTGGTGCAACAGCAAGCGTTGGAGGATTTTAGCGCCAAACAGGACAAAGCTAATCAGCTTGCTAAGCTTATTGCCAGCATGGTGGATACCCAGGATAACGTTTCTTGAGCTCTTCTGAAGTTGTTTCAGTTATGCTCTTGTTTTGGTGCCGCGTTTATTTGCACTGGTGGCCAATTTTGATGGCCAGTGTATGTAATATGCTGCTTTGTTCCCTATATTTGCACTGGTGGCGAACTTTGATGCCCAGTGGTTGTAATATGTGTAATAGCGGTAATAGGCTAGCGTTAATTGCTTGCTTATTTATTTCCTTATTGTCTTGTTTAGTTGTTTTCTTGTAGTCACTGCAGTTCTTTTTCTGTGTTTTTCTAGTGGCCACAATAGCCTATTTTTGGTAACTAGGCCAAAATAATCATGGCAACACACAGACTGTTGTAACCATGGGCCTCCTCCAGGCCGTATGATCCATGGGCCTTCGTCCGGCCGTAGGATCCATTGGCCTTCCATACGGGCCGTAGGATCCATCGGCCTTCTATACGGGCCTTAGGGTCCATGGGCCTTCTACGGGCCGTAGGGTCCATGGGCCTTCTACAGGCCGTACGATCCATGGGCCTTCTACGGGCCGTACTATCCATGGGCCTCATACGGGCCGTAGGATCCATGGGCCTTCTACGGGGCGTATCATCATTTCGCCAATCATGGGCCATACTATTCGTGGACCATAACGGGCCGTTAATAGGCCGTATTTGATAACTCTATGAAAACAGCCCAACGGGTATTTTTTGACATGAAAAGGGCCCAACGTATTAACGGTCCGCAAATGGGCCGACTGTAACGACGGGATGAATTTGGCCCACAAGCAGAAAATGACAGTAACGGGCCGTATGTAACTGAATGCTGCAAATGAGCCCAAGAATCAATGGGCCTTGAGAAGGCCGAAAGATAACTTGGGCTAGAAACAGCCCAATGGAATAACGGGCCATTAATGGGTATAAAGTGATACACGGTTCATTACGGGCCAGTTTCACCACGGGCCGTTAATGGGCCAAGAGTTACAAAGGTCCTCATATGGGCCGAAAGAAGTCATGGGCCACACATGGGCCGAAAGTTAAAACGGGCTGAATCATATGGGACGGCCCAAATGACGCTACTGGGCCTAATTCGGATAGGGCGTAACGGGCCCTGGGTTAGCGGGCTATAAATGGGCTATATGCGAACAGGCCATTAACAGGCTTTCCGTGGGCTGGGCCGCCACCTTTTGACCAAGTCAAACGGGTCGGACTTTTCACAGGAATGGGCCTCTGTTGGGCCGTGCCACATGTCGCCGTATCATAGGCGACTTCGGTCCAATGAACGGATGACATCTGTCCCAACGGTGAGCCGACACGTGTTTCCTCCAGCCAATGACGATTTTACACGTGGAAAATCCCCATTGGTCGGGGCTGTTAACGGGTTATCGGATCCAAAACCCGACCCGATAGCTTAACGGCGTTCCGTTACGGTGGATGCCACGTGTCGGTCACCCTTGACGAAAGCACTTCTGTGACGCGCGATTTATCATCATAGAAGTGGACACTTCCGTGATGATAATTTTGGTAATGTCATGGAACACTTCTACGACAGCACAGGTATGACTATCTTGATTCTGTCATAAATTTGTCATGGATGTACATGCCTGACAAAAACGCGACCTACTGTGACAAACACGTATCATCACGGAAGTGTATTTTTTTGTAGTGCGACCCGCTGCCCCAACCAGCGACGGCCTGGTTTCCCACCCCCGCCGCTTGCTACCCCAAGTGCATGGGGGACGCGTGGCGTACATGCAGAACCGAGGGGACAGGCGAAGCGGCATCTCCCCACCCCGTGATCGTGGGGAGTGGACGCCTTGAAGACCGCGCCCCGGCCCCATTCAGTAAATGAGCCGCGCCTCCACGCCTCCCTCTTTTTACGGGGAAGGCGTGGGCCGCCTCTTTACTGCGATGTGACGCATGCGTGTGGAAACCGCCCCACGCATGCCGCCCACGTCACGCACACCCCTCCATGCCGCGCCACGCACGCGGGTCGTGGGAGGCGGAGCGCGTGAAGGATCTTGCCACGGTAAAAACCGCCCCACCTGCCCGCGCACCGTTTTGGGCCTGGCCTAACAACGTGTCGCGCTTATGTGTGGCCCAGGCCCGGGGGCTCCTGTCGGTGTACAAAAATAGGGGCACATTTTTGTACCCCTTTACTTGTGCACGGGCAGTCAGAGCCGCGCCCACGACCACACCAAGTAGAACAAGGGAGGTGAGCCACGGTAGGACCGAAGCCCAAGACGATCAAAGCAACGCCAAGGCCAAGACCACGAAGAGCAGAGGAACGAAGCAGGTTCCCCCGACAAGACCCTTGCCGGGCGGCCTCAGCGTCCCCGGCAAGACCCTTGCCGGGACAGCTCGCCCCACACCAACAGAGCGAGCCACCCTTGAGCCCACGGCCCCCAGCGCCATCATCAGCATGGGGCCAGGGCTCAGAAAGGCACCTCTATGGTGGCATGCAGATCTTTGTGAAGACATATTCAAGATCAGATGAGGATTAGAAGACGACGATTCTCGGCCAGATCCTTTTCGAGGAAGGCCACAAGACCCCCGGCAAGATCCTTGCCGGGGACGACAGCACGCCACGGCAAGACCTTTGCCGGGCCACCCGGCAAGGCCCTCGCCAAAGACGCTGGCGAGGCCACCGCCAAGCCCACGTCAACCAAGCTTCCACCGCCATTCACATGCAGCTGCCAGCCCAACCAGCTGGGCGGGCACCTGCGTGGCAACATGCAACTCCCAGGCCAACTCATCGAGCGCCTGCGTGGCGGCATGCAGATCTTCGTGAAGGCTCCACCACCACGCCAACTCAGCTGCCTGCCTACCTACATGGCACCACACACATCCCTGGCCGAGGCACGTGCCGAAGCGAGGAGGAGCGGCGACGGACGGGACGGGCCTCGCCCCCGTCCCCAATAAAGCAAGGGGATACCTAAGCTACGCATTAAATGGGTCTCATCCTGTAATATGAGCGATAAGCTCAGGGCACTGTACGCCTTTCCACCTCCTGTGTGTCACTGTGGCAGCCCCTTTCAACTATAAAAGGAGGCCCATGGCATACTGGAGAAGGATTTGGCTCTTTCAAACCACGCGCTGACCACAGCTAGTTCGAGAGCTCAAGAACTCTCACTAATACACCCACCAAGGCAGGACTAGGGTTTTATGCATCCTCGCGGCCCGAACCTAGGTAAACGATCCTTGTGTTGTCTACTAGCCCTGCTCTCCTCGCAACCCTGCGCCCCGGCAACCATAGTAGGGATTCTTGTGATCTCATAGGTGTCGTTCCACACGGACATTTTTGGCGCGCCAGGTAGGGGGCGCAATTGTGAGAATCCGGTCTGGTAGTTAGCCTAGCAGTTCTTCTTGGGAATGGCCCCTAAGAAGAAGACGACCATGGTGATCGGCTCGTTGGGAGTCGAACGGCCGGAGTCGGTGCGGACGAGCAGCGGACCGGTCGCAGACAGGACCCGGGCCGCGGCCCGCGAGCACCAGCATCGTCCAGGCAGTCGGAGCCTGGCGAGCGGCGTCGTTCGTGTGCCAGACGACCGGCTACACGTTGCCGGATCCAAAGACGAGCTGGGCCCCCCGCAGGCGGCGCGGGGCCCTTCGGGGGTGTCGTTGTGCCGACTCCGGGCGGCGCGGCGACCTCCAGGACGCATACACCGGCGACCACCGCGCCTACTTCCCATGGTGTGCACGCCGAACAGCGTCACCACGTTGGTGACCCTGGGCACCGCCGTGGGAAGAGCCCTGTGCGTCGTCAGCAAGATGAAGGGGTTCAGCACGCTTGCTGAAGCGCTGGTGAAAATGGCACGCAACCGCTGGGTCGTGACGGAGCTCCTTCTAACATAGTTAGAAGTCGAAGCGCGCCGCGATCCACGCAGCTGTCGCCGCCGCCCACTCCAGCGGAAGCTTTGGCACGCGCACAGCTGCTCCTCG